>NC_054745.1:17448498-18049008 GCF_018143015.1 Lytechinus variegatus | reverse complement strand
GTTTGCAGCTGCAAATTAATAATTTCGCCCCGTAAAAAATTAACAAGCAAAAAAAATACATTAGTTTCACTTTTATTTTTTGTCTCACCTTGCGAAGCAAAGTGAGACTATAGGCGCCGCTTTTCCGACGGCGGCGGCGGCGGCGTCAACATCAAATCTTAACCTGAGGTTAAAGATTTGAAATGACGTCATAACTTAGAAAGTATAGGGACCTGGTTAATAAAACTTGGCCATAAGGTTTAATCAAGTATTACTGAACATCCTATTAGAGTTTCATGTCACATGACCAAGGTCAAAGGTCATTTAGGGTCAATAAACTTAGACCATGTTGGAGGAATCAACATCGAAATCTTAACCCGAGGTTAAGTTTTTGAAATGTCATCATAACTTAGAAAATATATGGACCTAGTTCATGAAACTTGGACATAAGGTTAATCAAGTATCACTGAACATCCTACATGAGGTTTCACGTCACATGACCAAGGTCAAAGGTCATTTAGGGTCAATGAACTTTGGCCAAATTGGGGATATCTGTTGATTTCCCTCATAACTTTGAAAGTTTATTGGTCTAGTTCATTAAACTTGGACATTAGAGTAATCAAGTATCACTGAACATCCTGTGCGCGTTTCAGGTCACATGGCCAAGGTCAAAGGTCAATGAACTTTGGCCGAATTGGGTGTATCTGTTGAATTACCATCATAACTTTGAAAGTTTATGGATCTGATTCATGAAACTTGTACATAAGAGTAATCAAGTATCACTGAACATCCTGTTCGAGTTTCAGGTCACATGATCAAGGTCAAAGGTCATGTAAGGTCAATGAACTTTGGCCATGTTGGGGTTTTTGTTGAATAACTATCATATCTCTGTAAGTTTATTGGTCTAGTTCATAAAAAGTGGACATAAGAGTAACCATGTATCACTGAACATCTTGTGCGAGTTAGAGTAGTATTCAAAGTCAGCACTGCTGCTATATTGAACAGCGTGATGCAGGTGAGACGGCCAGAGGCATTCCACTTGTTTCTTATAACTTTACCTCTCAAAGGTGGGGGAGAGGGCATGGGCTTGCTGTGCATGATCCACCAGTGCTTTCTAGCTTAATTTGTGACTCGAATTGAAAACAAAGGGGAGAGGAAGGGGATTTCCCCCTAATCAGCCTCGTACATGACTATTCAAATAATTCGCTGGAAAGTCAAGCTGACTTTCCAGCGAATGTGCGTTTATGAAATGCAAAGTTGCTAGCATAGCAAGTTGCTAGTATAGTAAGTAAAAGTTGCTTTTCTACCAGAGTTGCTATGATAGCAACTTACTATGATAGCAACTCTTTATAAAATGGGCCCAAGGTGAGACAAAAACCGAGTCCATGTAATACGCAGAATAAATAAGCATAAATTATGATAGGTCTACGCGACAAAAAGCACACACATTAAAAAAAAAGAAAATACACTTGATTTAATTATGTCCAATGAATATACCAGCCTACCTCTGGCTATATGCTCTGCAGCATCATTGAAATTAAACGCTTGAACAATTTCAAGCAACCTCAGTCTTGTTCCTCCTTGTTTGACCCATCTCTGAAGCATTTGTAGAATCACTTGACGTATGAAGGCAGGCTCAAAGGTAAAAGATGAAGCCATCAACTGACAAAATTCAGAAGCTGGTAAATCTAGCCGTTGGGAGAGGTCAATAAGGTCTGGAGATGTACGAATCTTGACAGAGATTTCATCAATACCTATATTTTGGAGGACATAATCACACCACAATTACAGTGAATCAGGACGGTGACACAACATTTTCCCAGCGACAATTCCTCCGGGCTTTATTTCGTCTAAGATAACGGGTTAGGGTTGCAAGGGTGTTTTATGTTAGTTTATGGTTAGGTAAAGGATAGGGTATAGTGTGAAATCCAGGGTTGAAGTTGGCCATTCCATTAGTTTGTAGAATTTGTAGAGGAGCAATTAGCAATTATAATGGAACCATGAGGACACACGTGTCCCTTTTGTCAATATATAAATTGGGTTAAGAAACTTATCAAACTTAACAAGCGCACTACATCAATTCCACCCGGTCAGAATGAACAAAATTTTGACAAAAGATAGCTTCAATAATCTTTAATAAGCACATGTCAATAATTAATCAATTGGTTCTGGAACCCAAAGTCACAAAATGGCAACTTGAGAAAGAACAATGAAAATGAAATGGGATTAAACAAACTTACCAGTTTATTAAAGTTCATGTCATTACTATCGGCATATTTAATTGATTGCCTCAGTAACTAAGCAGTTACAGGATGTTAGGATAAAAATTTAAACACACCTATTGAGATTATAGAAGCATAATGCATGAATGGACTCAACAGCAGTGAAACAAATAATGAACATTTCGTTAAGACTGAAATTGAGACTTTTGTGACTTTGGATTCCGGAACCAATTGCTCTGAGGGACTACAACTTCTTTGTTATTAAACTAATCTCTCAATTTTTGAGATGTGGTTACTGAAGATTATTGAAGCTAGCCTGTGTCAAATTTTGTTCATTTTGACTGATAGAGTAGAATTTGTGCGGTGCGCTTGTGAATTTTGATTAGTTTATTTTAGAACCCAGTTTATATACAAAAACATTTTTGGGGGTTGATATTTTATCAAAGTGTCCTTTTTCATTCCAACATATTTGTTTATAAAACTTGTTTTACACAATACCAAGTGCGATTTAAAAAATCAAGTTGTGATTAAACCTGGTTGAGTGTCTTCGATGTTGTATCCTAGAAGAAGGGTAGTCATCTTCTCTTCCTTCTCCTGTCTTCCTAGACGTCTACACCATTGATGCAGGAGTTTCCACGCTAATCTCTCCATTAATGCAGGGTCGTGCGGAGCAATGAGAGATATAATGTCATTCACGTCCAAGCGAAGAGCGTTAGCTACTTGTAAGGCCAACGTAACGTTCGCCACTGGACGAACAACTGCACAAAGTTCTGAATTCCCAGGTGAACCTCCATACTCGTCGAAGTCTCCAACAATGTCATCTTTGTCTACGATTTAATAATATATGGTTGGGTGAATGTTATTAGAAATTTCAATTAAGGTACAACGTGCACGGTGCAATTTTTGTCTCTTGGTTTTGGTTTTTATCGAAAACGCGTCTGATACATATATACCTTTTGATTCATTAAAATGGCTTCTTTCCTCTTTTTTTTTTCTTTTAGCCCCTCCCCCCTCTATCTCTTAATCCCTCTCCATCCACACCCTCGCTTATTATTCATTCCTACCTGACTCTGAGTATTCAATGATTTTCCAATCTTCATTCTCTTCATCTTCATCCTCTTCTGGTTCTCGGGGTGATGGGTCAGAATTCACATCCGGGTCAAGAGGAGTCACATCATCACTCTGCTCATCATCTGCATGTGATATATAACCAGAGGGTTTTGTTGCATTTTTTTAAAAATCTTACCTGATAATAACCATTGAAAACTCACCACTTGTGCCGTAAGAAAGTTACTATTACTGTTATAGTTCGGTGTGTTTACGCAACCCCTCCCCTAAAATTAAAATGTCATCACATGTGCAGGTAATATAATTTTTTTTATAACCCTAATTTTTGACCAGGCCAATCTTTACCAGTTCTACCTCTTTGGTCAACCATTCCTGTCAACGAGAACTATATGACAAGTTGACATGAAAAGAAAATTCCAAACCAACCTTCAAAGTTTATAGGGCTTGCCTTTCAATTATGATGCGTGTTATTTTTCCTAAAAAGCACCAAGCAACATTTAAATCTATAAATTAGGATGTTATTTTACTCATGCTGTAAACAAGGGATTGTATAATGAACCTTTTTTAAAGTTCTAGTTTAGTAGTCGATTCCAGTTCAGTAACAAAAGTATCAAAATGCGTTACTAAACTGAAATCTACATCTAAACTAGAACTTGTCGCCACCTTTTTCATTTTGTGTGCATTTCCTTTTCTTAAATAATTTTGAATACCATTCATGTCCGTCACGTTTGAAGCCTCATTTAAGGATTCCCAGACCATCTTCAGTTTTTCATCCGGTTTATCTGATGATAATTGAGATGCTTTCCACATCGAGAGCATTTGGATATTAGCATCCTTCCTATTGTACAAGGAACGATGCTCGATGTGATGTAACTCTATGTCATCAAATCCCAGTTGCTTGCCAATCTCATAGAATTTCTCTTTGTTAATGTGACGGGAGAATTGTATTAGCATACAGTCGGGAATCTCTCTGTATCATTGGATTGAAATCATGAAATTCACTATCAGTAATTGTTACCATTATGACATACATTAACTTAAAATAAACAAAATATTAAGAAATGTGACAAGTTTGCGTATTGTAATTTAAATAACAAATTAAAGTTTTAACTAATTTACAATAATCTTTAGTGTTTTTAGTAAAGCAGAATGTCACATATATCACTTTTGAAGTTGCTGCTTTTTTCATTTGGCTATAATAAAACGCACTGCATACTAAAAAAAAAAACTTACTCAGTTGGGTCAATATCTTGATGGACGTAGCCGAATCCGAGATGGGAGCAATGTTAAGAGAAGAGAAAAATCAATTCATGAAAGAAAATTTACTGATAAAATTAAAGGTCAAATCCAACTCAGAAAAATGTTGATTTGAATCAATAGACATGATAGAGAAAAATCAGACAAGCACAATGCTGAAAATTTTATCAAAATCGGATGTAAAATAAGAAAGTTACGACATTTCAAAGTTTCGCTTATTTTCAACAAAATAGTTATATGAACGAGCCAGTTACATCCAAATGAGAGAGTCGATGATGTCACTCACTATTTTTTTTGTTTTTTTATTGTTTGAATTATACAATATTTCAATTTTTACGAATTTGACGATTAGGACCTCCTTGCCCGAAGCACAAAATGTTAAAATAATGGAATTCCACGTGTTCAGGGAGGAATGAAACTTCATTTCACATGAAAATGACGAGAAAATCAAAATATTTCATATATCATATAATAAAATACAAAAGAAATAGTGAGTGAGGGATGTCATCAACTCTCTCATTTGGATGTAACTGGCTCGTTCATAAAACTATTTTGTTGAAAATAAGCGAAACTTTAAAATGCCATAACTTTCTTATTTTACATCCGATTTTGATGAAATTGTCAATGTTATGATTGTTGAATTTTTCTCTTTTTATTCAAATCAAGTTTTTGTTTGGGTGGACTTATCCTTTAATTATTAGTACGCTGCTTAGATGTTAGCTAGTATGTCGTTCCTGATGCAAACTTATACAATCTTCAAATACAAACGAGATGAAGAATTTTGGCAAGTAATTTATACAAGAGTTATGGTAGAACCACTTGAGAAAAATTGACAAAAACCCGTACTGTCAATTTTTCTAACATTATTTTACCCCCAAAAAATGCAGTTACACCGTGAATCTAGAAGCATTTTTCTGAAACTAGTAAAAAATAATTACTCAACCCTTTACGGACGATGAAAAACTAGACGAAATCCATAGTTTAATCCACAAGCGAAAATAAAGGATAGGCCTAACGCTATTCAATTTGCATGTTATTATCAACTATTTTTTGTGATAATGAGAAAATAAATTAATGCTTGCAAAATAAATTTACTGGTATTGTAAGATATTGTCCGATATCCGTACTCTCCATTTTATAGCAATATTTCCGATTTCTTACAAACGAAGATGCAGTTACATCATGCAGCTAAAAGTAATTATTCTGAAACTAGTAACACAAATGATTCTTATCAATCTCCTTAGATACAACAGTTATTATAAAAACGAAGACTGAAACCAAAGTAAAATCAACAAACACAAACTCAAACCTGGTAAAGTTGTATCATTTGAAGATGAGTTGAATGATTCTATAATTGTGATGAGGGTATTCTTTGCTGCTTGGGTAGATGCTTGTCTCCCTCTCCATACCACAAGCATGTCGTATGTAGCTTGCTGCCTATCTCGGGATCTTTTATACTCTACCCGATCCAACTCAGCTATGGTGAAGCCAAGAGCAATGCCCAAATCATAGAACTGATTTACGTCCATTGTCTGGGCTATTGTTAGAATGTCTATGTCAGATTGAAGGTCACTGTTCTTTACTTCTTCTAGCGTCCTAGAAGATGGATTAAAATAAAAGGCATGGCTGAAATATCAAAGAACTGCTATTTAATATTAATTAATCTAAATTACTATATTTTAAAATCGTTTTCACTTGCTATATCACATATACATCCACGGCGTGTCACTGTATTTTAAAACCCTTCGTTCAAACGTTGCCGTTTTGAGAACCTGACTGAAAGTTCACGATCATAATTATTATTGATGTCTTTATCCGTCTAATCGAGTCAACAAGCATATTACCTGAAATTAAATAATTTTTTTTCTAAACAAATATTTGAGTTTCCTCAAAAAGGAAGAGAAAAAGAAAAACACGTTAATGGATGGAAACCTACCTAGTGAGATCTGTCTGTTCGGAGGGAAATTCGCACACAGGTCCATCTAACACAGAGAGAAAATGAAGAGACATAAAACGAACATTCCACTGTGTTTTCTGTTTACAATGATAATACTTCTCTTTATTTCATTATCTAAAAATATGCTTTTTGTTGTCAGCGATAGTGTCAAAGGATTATGAAGGCGGGGTAAGTTGTGACAGTTTTTGCTTTTTGCATGTTAAAATTGATATGATTAATAATCTTGTCGAAATAAGTACCTTGCCTTGAAATTTAATTCTTTTGAAATATTTTTTACCTATATATAACTTTCTATCCCCACACTGAAAGTCATCGTGACCTTTGAAAAAAACGATGTCAAATGGCTCAACTTGCCCCATATATGGGGTAAGTTTGAGCCACCTTCTGGGGTAAGTTGAGCCACAAAAACTATGTACAAAATGTATGGGGGAGAACCAGCATGTCAATTTTTTGTTTAAAGTCTTTTCACTTGCTAATTCTCTATAAATACTAACATCCTTTAAAAGGAAAAGAGCAGTCATGTAAATTTGCTCCTTTCAGCCAGCATTTCCATCGATTTTTATGGTTTGTTTGTTTTTTAAGATACATTACCATAGGAATTACCATGGCTCAACTTGCCCCATGCTGTTTGGCTCAACTTACCCCAGTCCGAACTTAGTGCGATAATTTTGTATCCACACATTTATTATGCATCCATCATATAAAAGACTATGACAGGAATGAAGATCCATACCTGGACTAATAATGTTGTTATCATGTCTTTATTATATCTAAAGACGTGTGTGTTTATAAAGCACTTATCTATTTCACACTCTTTTTTACTTTTTTGGCTGAAATTCATATTTTTCCCTCTAAAAAACTACTTTTTGTTTCAAAGTTGAAAACAATATGGTGGGGTTAGGGGTTATGCTATGGGTCATCAATACATGACACCACCACAATGTCTGACTCATTCATTATTGGCCTGGGGCTGGTGGCTCAACTTGCCCCTATGCTCAACTTACCCGGCTTCCCCTACACCTTGTTATGAAAAATGGTTTAATACCGTTCATTAATTAGTTCATGGAGCTGAATAACATGGCGGGTAATTTTTGAATCCATACCCTTATCCAACACTTTGGTGATTAAAATAAGAAACATAACATTTTATCATTGAATTATCAAGCATGAAATTCTACCTGTATATCTGATGACAAAGGCAATAGATCGTGATATTCCAAGCTTCCCAGCCTGTGTAATCGTTATGGTAATCACTGCAAAGTTTAGATCGTCCTCACTGGGTGGAACGTATATCGATATACATTGGTTTATCTTGGCTAGAAGGTCCCTAAGAGAAGCGATCTGTTGGGAAAAATACAGCTGCAGAATAGAAATGCATAAACCACCAAGAGGCTGTGCCGTTTGGACAGGCTTTAATCCACCACTCAAAAAAAGGATTATTTAAACCGGGGGGGGGGGATAGCCAGGAGGCTCCTAGAGAGTAGAAATAATTTACTAACGTATGCTTACTCTCCACGGAGCCAGGAATTACTTCCCATTCATGTACGTGTACCGCCCCCAAAACAGAAACTTTCGCCCCCGAGATTTTTAACTTAAAAGAACTAGCCCTTAAACATATAAGTGGGATATAACTTCATTTCCGACATTCCTACGCTATCGATTTCATTTTTAAACAAGAATTCATTTAAAAAACGAGAAAAATATTATGAAAAGACGGGGGGTGGGACTTGACGCTGTCATCTTGTTTCTCATTGTTCTTTGCCAACGTTACGGACGCATGCATCCGTAACGTTATGTTAATGAATTCTTGTTTACACATGAAATGTTTTACTTTAAGTTATAGGTAAATATCATTAATTGTACATGCCTCAATTTATTTTGTCTGTATAAGTTCATTGTAATTATTTCGATACATTACTTTGTTCTGTTGAAAATGAAATAAATTGAAATTGAATTGAAATCGATAACGTAGAAATGTCGGAAATAAAGTTGCATCCCATTTAAATGATTTAGGGCCAGATCTTTAAGGAAAGTAGAAATCTCGGGGGGCAAATAAATGAAAGGAATCCCTGTCTCCGTGGAAAGTAAGCATACGTTAGTAAATGATTTCTACTCTCTAGGAGCCCCCTGGCAAGGGGATACTTAGAATTGGTTAGGACGGGGGTGTGCGGGTGAAGGTACAAAACCCATACCCATATTTACGGGTCATTTTGGCTAAAAGGGTACCCATTATAAGGGATTTATTAAAATATGAAAATACTTACCATGATTTTCTTATTTACGAGATAACTGGAAATACCCATTTGATTTGCTAGTTCATTACGATGAACCTGCGTGCCGAATATAGAGTACACAACTTTTCCTGCGCGCGCGCTGCATCTCCCTACCAACGCACTATCCCAAGATCGTCGCGCAATTTGGCGTCCATTTCCTCTCATGAGCCTGCGGGCAAGACATGTTGTCACACAAGGCGAGGGGTAGGAGGGAGGGTTCAAATGGGTATATCCAGTTATCTCGTAAATAAGAAAATCATGGTAAGTATTTTCATAATTTACATCAATAACTGGGATATACCCATTTGATTTGCTAGACCAACACGGATTCAACGTGAAGGGAGGCATGTCTAGACTAAGAAGTGCGTAAAAATAGGGAGATGAAGACACAAAGGCCGTTGCCTTACGGACAGGGGAGGCGATAAAGCCTCATGTGAAGAAGTCCTTAAGAGCAAGGAGTGAAGGAAAGAGGGGCGTCAATAGGCGGACCTCGAGAAGTCGTGAACGACGATTCCAAGAAAGAGCCCAAGAAGAATGATACTAAGTATCATGGGCCCTCGGCCTAGTGTCAGGAGAACAACATCACCAGCTGACAAGAGCGTAAAATTCGGAATTTGTTGAAAATTTCAACAAGAATCGTGATCGGAAAACTGAAGCTTTAAGGCTCAGTAAGTGATCAATCGAACAATCTGAGAAGGCGAGAGATCTCAGAAGCCTCCGCGTGGGAGAAAGCGCCCAGAATTCGATATCTGTCTCAAATGCGTGAGGGCAGAACATCTGCAGAATTCTGATAGAGAGCTGTGGCAGAAAGTTACTAGCGGTCCGAAGGGGACTAGGAACGACGGAGAGTAGGGATTTAAGAAGAAAACCACTCGTAAGGCAGTCAAGGGTCGAGAAAGCGACTGAGTGCCATCCTTTTAATAAGAAATGCCGCGGACCTGCTGCCTATGTAGAATAAAGCAGTCTGGTTAAAATAGCTCAACCGGGCGTGTCAGAGAAACAGCGCGGTACACATCACGACAAAAGTGTGATAGACCGAGTGATCGAGAGAGAACTCAGGATCCCCTTTCTCCCGTACTGATTGAAGCACCCATCTGAGGGTGCAGTGCCCGCGGTGGAAGAGGTGGCTTGGCTCAAGCCACCATTGCCGAGAGAGCCCGTGAGGCTAGGCTGCGATGGATGACCGCCGGGCGGGGGAATCCCTAGCAGCAGCAAGTGTACGCCAGAGGGAGCTGGCGAAAAGTCTCTGTCATGATCCTACGTGAAGGCGACAATCAAGAGATGTTCTAACGAACAGACATCGCCAGATATGATACCTCAACAGTTACGTTCCCAACGGAATCGAATGAGGTAGCAACGGCCCTGTCCTATCAAGTTAGGGACGGAAACTGGCTAAGAGTGTCGATGTCCTCGCTTGAAGAAACAAGCGAAGGAGGAGGGAGACTTGAGGAAAATAATCACAAAAATTTCCATCAGTCTGCGGTGAGAACCAGTTGTTTATGAAAACAGCCACAAGGCCTGGTCTCTCAGGTGATCGTAAGAGCAAGCACCGCCGGCGCCGGTTGCGGCAGCGTGGAACAGTCCGATATCGGAGAATAAGGAGTTCCAAAAAGCTGCGGGGGCGGCAAAAATGACGCCCTAAGCAGTGGGGGATGAGCATCTAAGTTTCTAAAAGAAGAACTCCAGTGAAGTAAATCACTTACATGGAGAGACTCATCCACAGTCGGCCCGAGAAAAAGCGGGTCGTAGTGATTGTGGTTAGGTAGGCATAAGCATACAAGCATCCACGGTTACATCATCCTCGGTCGTGCGGTGACCATGGCCACATGCATTGCATGGAGGGAGGATGAAAGCAGCATGCGAGGCGACTCGAGTGTGCCGAGTGAAAAAGCTTCTAAATAAGAAGACGGTTCGACAAATGGGCACGGTAAGACATCCACCGTAGACCACTCCACACAAGGAGGAAACGGCGGAGACGCCCGCAAGCTTGACCCACATAGAGGGCAGTCTATAAGATAGACTGTTAGAGCTCGACCGATGGTCTGGAGGCGTACAGTTTGGTGTAAACTCGCCGACCCGGTACGGTGGGTGTGCCCAGAAAGTAGGCATAGAATGCCGACAGAGAAGTCTGGGGCTTTAAACAAGCTTGAACGCACGTACATAGCCAATAATCTCATGAGATGTACGGCGGTTTCTTTCCTCCGAGATGATGCTTACCCGACCGGGAAGGACTCGGGGAACAGCTGTGAATGTCAACAGGAGGGATATCTAGCATATGAAAAGCTGATTCCCTCCAGGTATTCGGTGCGGGTGCTTTCGGCGGTGTCCGGCTGGACGACCGGTGATGGCAGCTCGGGCAGGGCTCGAACGAGCCGCCCGAATACGAGACAATAGGTTAACATAACCATAATGCACCGGGTGGTGAAGGCGTAGCGATTACTAAGCACAGGAGAACTTTTAATCGCCGTGACATTCAGATCCGATATACATACTCATAAGTTCGGAGAGCTATGAGGTAGTGAGACATACCGCTGAGCGGTGATGGTGCTCATATCGGAGTCGCCCTCTCTTCAGCGGCGATCGCTGGAGGACGGGTGTCTGTACTAGCCCTGACTCTGGCCTTGCAATGTTAGGAGCTAAGTAAGACAGGGCACCCTTACTTTCGAATAGAAAGTGAGGTTCAGGCCAGAAACCGACGGTCCCGTCGCCTGGGCGGACGGTCCGCGGACGTGATAGGTTGCCCCCTCAAAGCAGCCAAACATTCTCACGAGAGAAGTGCGGCATGCGGTATGTAAGAGATTCTTACCTCCAATCTACGGGCCCGCTTAGGGGGTAGAATGGAGAGAGTTACCGCTGAAGGAGTCGTCGCCGTACGTGGGCTTGACGTAGAGGGCGAATTCGGGAGTACCTGCATAAAAAGGGGGAATACCCATGCAGGTAACTCGCCGATGGCTCCCCGGAGTGCGGGTTGGCGAGAGAAGTCTCAATCCGCTCAATACCCGACGCCGGCAATAAGACCGCGGCGGTCTTATAATGACGGAGAACACGAGGATAAGAAACCGTAATGCTCGGGGACGCATAGATGCAGCCTGAACGGATGCAACGTCCAGCCGTCGGTCACCGAGAGCTTGCCGACATATTGATGCTTGAAAGCCGTATGTCGGAAGCACCTGCATAGAAACGGGGGTCACCGTGTAGGTGAACAGCGTTTCAATAAATGCCCGGTGTGAGAGGACAGGTGATTGCTTGAGCCGCACAGTGCTTAGCAAGGCGGCTGAAGCTGATATGAAGCGTGGGTGAATTACCCGCACTGCTCATGGGAGTATGTGCGACGCCTTACCCACAAATATCGGGAGTCTGGGCCCGTATTCCATAAACGAGATAAGATTTTTGCTTAAGTCTTAGCAATTTGTCTTAGCATTTTGCTTGTCTAAGAAATCTTCCCTAGCGATATTCCATAAACTTAAGACATTTGTCTCAAGTCAGGCGATATGGCTAAGCCAAAGTCTCAAATTCTATGACCTTCAGTGACCTTCTTAATGATAAATTGCTGCAGAGGTCACTGCAACAAACTTGCAAAAATGTGACTAAAGTTGTTTTTTCTTAAAAATTTGGATTTTATTGAAACTAATTACAACTATTGTAGTAAGAGAAGAGCATTCATCACACATATATGGTAAGAATTTTTAATTCAACATATCTATATTTTTGTTAATTACCAAAACATTTCAATCCCAAACCGAGTGACTTGCAGCTTTTTTTGTGTATCAGTCCCATATATTACTTTTCATGTATTGTTTGTCAAAATATAAATTGAATATATTCCTCTCGACATCTTTACTCTAACTTCAGTTTAAGTAGACCTAGGCCCCCTAAGAGAAAACTTTTGTAACTTTTGAGACTAGTCTTGGGTCTAACATTAGGCCTAGATCTAGCCTAGGCCCAATTAGATCTATAATATCCGTCTGTTTGGAGGAGAATTAAACATTGTTTTTTTACTTTTTTTTACGTTTTTATGAAGGCTGCAAAACGTAACTTTGTTAGTAGTAGTGGCATGCCATAGACATAGTGGAGCAACCGAGACTGAAGCTATATAATAATACATCATATAGACCTAGGTATATTAGTATTGGTCTAGGCCTAGAACAACATTCAGGACTTAGCCTGGCTTAGCCTTACTTAGGACAGGGATAGATTTACATGTAGGACTAGAATAGATCTGACTTAGAGTTAGGCCTAGCCTAGACCAAAAGCTTCTGTCTCCGACTGTATTTTGATTTTTCTGTTAAAGTACGAGTACGACACTTGGCAGTCTAACAACATTACGTTGGCCTAGATCCTAATCTCACCAATGTGATATGACAGTAAATGTCAGAAACTTTTAAATAAATTCCCAGAAACGACGGTTATTCCTGTCTACAGACATACAGTGCTACTGCTAGGCCTATTGCTATGCATTGCTTGCCAACTACGCCTAAACTAGTTAGATCTAGGCCTAGTCCTGACCTAGACATCTATGTAGATTCCAAGTAGATCTAGGACTAGGCCTAGGTCTACTTCAGGTCCATTTATTAATTTTGGAGGGGATATTAATTTATACATTTTGGGGAGTTTGTTTAGATCTAGGTTTCTAGAAAACAGGCCTTAAGTAAAGCCTAGTAGTAGACCAACAGCTCAGTCTAGACTGGGGCCTAGATTTATATAAAAATTTACTTCAGGTCTAGGCGGCCTAGCCTATTATGGCTATACTTCAAATTCATTCTAGATTCTATTTCTAGCCTAGCCGGTAGCCCTAACGTTAGGACTGGCTGATCTCAGACTAGTCTACTGTTTGATCTAGAATCTCTAACGTAGGCCTAGATCTAGACGAAAAATAAGACTAAAAGCTATACCCTATCTAGATCTAGTAGAAGTAGAACTATATCAATCTAGGTGTTCATAGTTATAGGTCGAGATCTAGAGTAGAGACTTGTAGACTCTATCAAAATATAGATTCTAGTTTTTAAAAATAGTAAATGTAGGCTAGTCTAGATCTATTCAAAAAGGAAGTAGGCTAGGGATCTAGCATTAAGTTGAATCCAGCCAAATGTGAATTTTTTCTTTTTGGCTCCAAAGTACCGGTACATCTTAGTAAAATCCACATCGACTCAATCTCATTTTCTGGCCTCATTGTAAATCTGTCAAGTTCTTGTCGCAATCTCGGTATAGGCCTAGTTTTTGATTCTCACATGTCTAATCACATTTCTTTTATTTGTAGATCAGTTCGCTACCAATTGCGAAATATTGGTTTTATTAGGAAATACTTGTCTCGACCGGCCACAGAAAAATGGGTTCATGCAACAAATTTTCCAATATAGACTATGTTTTGCAGATCTATACCTCAAAATCAATGTGTGAGCCAACTTTTGTAAGAATTGGTTGAAAACTAAAAAGGGTTTCAGACCACAAGATTTTCACCTAATTTCAAATATAATATGTTGTTACCTTGCCTTGGCAACACGATTTCTGATACAGACAAAAAATATTCTTGCACATTTTTAACTCAAGACTGATGTGTGTGCCAAATTTCATGAGCATTGGTTGAAAAAGATGAAGGAGTTCGAACTACAAGATTTTCGTTAAATAATATGTTACCATGGCAACACGATTTTTGATACCGGCAAAAATATGTCTTAGACATCTTCAACTCAAGACTAATGTGTATGCCAAGTATTTAGGAGAATAGACCAGTTGAAAACTGATAAAGTAATTCAATCACAAGATTTTCATTTATATTTGGTATTTTTTGTTACCATGGCAACACAATTTTTTATATAGGCATAAAATATGTTTTGCACATTTTCACATCAAGACTAATGTTTGTGCCACATTTCAGGAAAATTGGTTAAAAACTGAGGAAGTAGTAAGATTTATACATAATTTTTGTCATTATATACCGTTACCATGGCAACACATTTTCTGACACATGCATTAATGTGTCTTGCACATCTTTCCTCAAATCCAATGTGTGAGCTAGCTTTCATGAGAATTGGTAGAAAATTAAAGAAGTATTTTAAACGGCAAAATTTTGGCCATAATATATTGTTACCATGGCAACACAATTTCTGAAAAAGAAAAACATCTTCCACCTCCTTACCTTAAGACCAATGTGTGTTCAAAATTTCATGAAAATCGGTTTAAAAAATGAAGTAGGAGCTCGAAATGCAATATAGGTATAAATTGTAAAATTTTGTTGGCTGAATTACCTCGAAGGTAATACAATTAAGACAACTCACAGCTGTCTTAAAGTTAGGGCTAAATTCTTAGCCATGTTGTATTTATGAAATACAGAATCTGCAGTTTTAAGAAAAGTTACTTAGCCATTCATCCTATATCTGTCTTAGTTGCGCAAAACCTCTTAGCCAAATTCTAAGACAAAATTCTTAGCCAATTCTTTATGGAATACGCGTTTTGGCTAAGAGTTTTATCTTAGACAGAAAAATAAGACAAAATGCTTAGATTTTTGACTTAAGCATGCTTATCTCGTTTATGGAATACGGGCCCAGGTGACATAATGGAGGGCGTATGTCGATAACACCTGTGTATTAGCGGGGATTTCCCTTGCAGGTGCGTGAGCCGGCGAATCATGAAATCGCCGGTGACTCTCCGAGGTGCAAGATGGCGAATGTCTGCTTAACCTGCCCGGTGCTCGACACGGCGGTTTTAGCTGACAGGGAGCATGAGGATAAAGATCCGTGATGCTCGAGGGCGTTCTGTTGTAACATGAAGTTACGACGCCTGGCCATCGGCACAAGAATCAGAAGGAAAGGTCTGCCCGCAAAGTGGGATTAGCGACCTAGACTTTCTTCTTGTTCTTCCTCTTCTGTGCGGCCCCCGCCGGGGGCCGCACAGAAGAGGAAACAATCATCGGGAGTCTGGCGACATAGTGGCGGGCGACGCCCGTATGTCGATAGCACCTGTGTATTAGCGGGGATTTCCCTTGCAGGTGCGTGGGCCGGCGAATCATATTGCCGGTGACTCTCCGAGGTGCGAGACGGCGACTGTCTGCTTGACCTGCCTGGTGCTCGACACGGTGGTTTTAGCTGACAGAGAGCATTAGGATGAAGATCCGTGGTGCTCGAGGGCGTTCTGTTGTAACATGAAGTTACGACGCCTGGCCGTCGGCACAAGAATCAGAAGGGAAGGTCTGCCCGCACAGCGGGGTTAGCGACCTAGAATTTCTTCTTCTTCTTCCTCTTCTATGCGGCCCCCGCCGGGGGGCAGAAGAGGGTATAATGATCGGGAGTCTGGTGACATAATGGCGGGCGACGCCCGTATGTCGATAGCACCTGTGTATTAGCGGGAATTTCCCTTGCAGGTGCGTGAGCCGGCAAAACATGATATTGCCGGTGACTCTCCGAGGTGTGTTGGATGGCCGGTGTCTGCTTGATCCGCTCGGTTGGTAGTACCGTCGGCTGAAGCAGGCAAGCCTGGGGGTAAAAACCCGCAGTGCTGGAGGGCACTCTAGATTAGCTTGAGAAGCTGAGAGGCCTGGCCATCAAAAGAATCAGAGGACAGACCGCCCGACGGAGCGGGGCTTACGTCTGTGGTTCTCCTCTTCTTCTTTTCTTCTTCTTCGGTTGCTCCGGCGCCGGAGCGGAAGAAGGGACAAGAGGCTGGGCTGCGCCTGTCTTCCTCTCCTTAGCTCTCCCACAGGGAGAGCCAGCCGAGGACCAGACGCTGGACCAGAGGCTGGACCAGAGACTGGACTGCGCCTGTCTTCCTCTCCTTAGCTCTCCCACGGGGAGAGCTAGCCGAGCGAGAGGAGGCGTCGGCCGAATCTGACGGCGTCAGATTGAATTGAGAGTCCGACACGGTCGGACTCAGGTGCCTCTTCCGACTAGGGGCTGGTAGCCCTTTGCCGACGCTCCCTAGAGGGGTCTTACACGGCATCGAGCCTAGTCTTTGCCGGGTGGAGAGACCCGTGCTCTCCCCCGGACTTTAGGTGACCCGATGGCCGGTGGGTCTGACAGCCCTAGAGGAGTCGCCGTTTTCT
This sequence comes from Lytechinus variegatus, assembly GCF_018143015.1. Lineage (NCBI taxonomy): Eukaryota > Metazoa > Echinodermata > Echinoidea > Temnopleuroida > Toxopneustidae > Lytechinus > Lytechinus variegatus. Next base: position 18,032,217 of record NC_054745.1, on the reverse strand, counting down.
GTACTAGTGCGACGCTCCCCAATAAGGTTCAGGTTCCGGGACGGAAGCCTTGGCCATCACCGTGCGGGCACGTGGTCGCAAATCCACGGTTCCACCCTTATTAAGCGGGGCACGTGAACGCGCGTCCACGGTTCCACCCCTTTGAGAGCCCACGGGGCTCTGACTCTGTTCTCGCTATCTATACTACCTGTGGTGGGGGATAAGACCCCGGTGTCGGGCCCCGAAACAGCAGTCGCCTGAGGCTCTTCAGAAAGAGAGTCCGAAAGGCTCATTATTGCCGTAGGGTGATCTAGTAGTAAGACAAGGACCTCAAAAAGCGGACTTTTGAGAGTCAAAAACGGATCTCACAAGGATGATACAAGGTAAAATCCCAGAACAAAGGAAACAGTAATAATTAAGAATTATTAAGAGACACTGTCCCTGAAGTCCGTTAGAAAAATTAATTATTTGATTATCACAACAAGAATCTGCTTCCGCCAAAATTCTGAAAAGAAGGAAGGGGGGAAGCATCTAAAAAGAAGAAAACACTAAGTTTTTTTTTTTTTTTGTGTCCACCTGTTCAAAAGAAAAAATAATTTTTCTTGAGGTGAGGATCAGCTAAGGAAAAAAGGGGAGCAAGATTCCCTTTCTTTTTTTTTTTCTTTTTTTTTTATAATCAAGAAGTTTAAGAAAAAAAAATGTATAAGTCCAGAGACCGGTAGCTGACTTGAAAAGGAAAGGGGAAAAACAAAGATAGCTTTCCCGAGAAGGAAGGCCGAGCCAAAGGCGACGAACGCTGACAGGAGACGGCTTCCTAAAAAAAATCTAAGTATTCTTGTGAAGGAAAGAAAATAATTTTTTTTTAATTAATTGAATAATTAATCAATTAATAAACACAAGAACAAAGGATTGATTGAAACAAAAGAACAATCAACTAACTCGAAACAAGAAACAAAGAACTTGAATCGAGGCAAAGGAGCAAGTCAAGAATTAAAAGAATCAATCAATTAATTAATTAATCAATTAACCAATTAATTCAATTAATAAATACAAGAACAAAGGATTGATTGAAACAAAAGAACAATCAACTAACTCGAAACAAGAGACAAAGAACTTGAAACGAGGCTGGAATACGACGCTCCTAACGTCCTACAGAACCTATCTGTGGAGAAATAAATCAATTAAATTCACGACGAGTCGTATAAACGAAGAAGTCAGTGAATAAAAAAAAGATTTAAAGAATTAAAAAGGAGCGAAGACAACGCCCGAGCAGGAAGGCGCGGAGCTATGGGGCGGAGAGGTGAAGACAACCCGCCTGTGAGAAACGTATCTTTAAAAAACAAACTCACGAAGAGGGACAAGAAACGTTAAAATAATATCACGGAAGCTCCGCGCGACGTGATAATCCTATAACAATCTTAGATGAGAGAAAATAAGATTGAAATAATGGAAGAATTGCACAAAAAGTATCCAAACGGAAAACAGAAATGCAATTTTGAGAGTGTACTTAGCTTGCGACTGCACTCGACCGCAGGCGAAAGTAAAAGAGGAAATGGACGCCAAATTGCGCGACGATCTTGGGATAGTGCGTTGGTAGGGAGATGCAGCGCGCGCGCAGGAAAAGTTGTGTACTCTATATTCGGCACGCAGGTTCATCGTAATGAACTAGCAAATCAAATGGGTATATCCCAGTTATTGATGTAAATTTTGACAAGCAAAAATTAAAAATAAATAATAATAATAATAATAATAATAATAGCTGGATTTATAAAGCGCTTTTTGCCAGAGGATACAAAGCGCTGCTATTATTACCCCGGCTTTAGCTCGAGCTACCATCACCGGCGCCCAGTGCATGCATGGAATTACTCCTGCCGGGTACCCATTCTGACTGACCTCACCTGGGTCGAGTGCAGCACAGTGTGGATGAATTTCTTGCTGAAGGGACACACGCCATGGCTACGATTCGAAGAAGTTATCACTAAAGGAGGAGAATATGGACCCATGTTTAAGCCCAGTATTTTAAAACAGGGGCCATGGACCCATGTATCTAAAAATTGGGGCAATGTTTAGGGAATTTCCAGCATAAAACCATACCGCATGTTAAGGGGGGGGGGGTCCAAAAAAGCGACCCATTCTAGCGGCACATCCCCGTATGCCTTATTTTGTGAGTACTTTAAATCGCTTTAGGATCAGTTTCATGCTAACAAGGAGCCTGATTGCTAAGAGCACCTTATTTGTTTTACGATTATCAAATAAGTTCCTGAAGCTTAATTACCTGGCTCTCAATTTCTCCTCCCTCACGATGGCACGTGATTGTGACGTCACCAGCCTTTGTTTCAACATTGAAAGGGACCGAGCGATGACATCTGTGGTAAGATTGTTGTCTCGACTCCTCTTGTGTTGCCTACAAAGATGATTACGATTGTATTTTATTTCAATTATTAAAAAATTAGAAAAAATATCAAAATCCATATTTTATAATTCTAACTAGAAATCTGAAGTACAAAAACTCCGAAAACTAATTTTGCCTGCCCAATTGACCTTCGGCGCGGCAGCGCTATATATTTGTCTGACGCGGCCGGAGCTCCCGACTTCCCGCCGTTTGTGAATCGGACTCTCTACCAGCTGAGCCAACACAACCGTTGAAATGATTGATATGGTGTATTGATGTTATTACCAACATGCAATTACAGAAGTGAAAAGTTTACTTTACCTGAGGTAATTGTAAAAAAATCCTGGTTTTTATTTACAACGGTGCTAATATCTTTAAGCAGAATTATCTTAAATAATTGTGATGATAAGAGCAATACTGATTATGACAGTGATAATTATATTAAAATGATAACAATAATAATAATACTATCATTAATGGTGAAATGGTTCAGAGCGCTTCAATCATCACGTCAACCAATAGCATTCAAGTAATTTTGTTCTACCCGCGAACATTCACCTCATATGGCTGGAGGGTGGAAAATTATCAATCAACAATTTCTCAAATGATAAAGGTCTTCGGGTTTTCAGAGCTGTATTTATTTGGCGAATGAATGATAATTCTGAACTTATATGGAGCGACGATGTTTAATACTGACCGCTTCGTTTCCAGGTAGGTCGTTACACAACTGAAGATTAACTGCAAGCTCTTGTCCTCTTTTGATCCTGTCTGGGACGTATGGAGTACACATTATCCGCTGTCGAATCACCTGTTGTTCGAGTGGAATCAGAACCCACCACTCTGCACAGTGGCTGATGTACAGCTCAAGATGTCTTTCGTAAAGTCTGCAGTATGGTGGTGTTTCTGGTGAGTTGGATGATTGCTTCCTTAGAGTTTTCGGTAGATCTTGTTTTACCAATACCGAAGAGAGAAAAGATTAATGAAATTCACCTCATCACGACTTTCAGAAAGTCATAATGGTTATTAATTGTATAAATATCAGGAACGGTATTATAAGTGAAATAATTACCTGCTTTAGGAAGCTGATATATTGAATGATGACAATGCGCTGTTAATTTGTTTCTATAACAAACACGTGAACACATTATCAATAATGCACAAAGCATTTTCATTCCTTTGATCCAAGATAAAAAAAAAGAAACGCATGGAAATACGGCTTTGTCAATTAAGGGCCGTGCCAGGAATCGAACCCCGGACTTTCAATGTGTATTCGGGCGGCTTAGACCACTCGGCCGGCACCACACCGTTGATAGTGCGAATGATTACGAACGCTGCCACTTATAATTTTACTGATTGTAGTGATGATCTTAAAAATGTCAAATTTGATATTTGGTTTATATATATAGGTTAGCGTCAAAGTCATTTTAAGAAGAAAAAAAACCTAAATGATTTACTGTACAAGTTACCAATAATACGTATATTGTTTTACTCCAATATCAATCTTCATGGACTTACCCTTGATAGAGTCCCACACACGACAAACGATGTCTGGTTTTACTTGCTCTGGATGGACGACCAAGGAAGAGTGTGGTATAGTGATCGTAACAGGTTGGTTGAAGATCAAGGGTTGAGGGTCACACTTGATCCCATAGCAGGCCATTGATTCACCTTCAGTGATATCTACACAGGTATTTTCTCTACAGATGGTTAGGGTGATCTGACAAGAAACATCAGGTGGAACCGCTCCAGGAGGAAGGTACATTGATATTCCATGGTCTTCTAGATTGATTTCTTGACTGGAATTTCTGTTGACTTTGACAGAGGCAGCGTTAGAGTTCGATTGCCGATCTGTGATATATGCACGTATACAAGGTGAACAAAAAGGTCACGGTACACAAAATGTAGAGGAACAAACCTGCATTTCAGCCAATGAAATGGAATAATAATCAAACAATTTTACAATGTATATAATCCTATCAAAAGCTAACTAACCCTTGTGTTGTGATCTCGGTTATTCATATTCTGTTCAAAATGGTTTGTTTTTAGATTAAAGAATCAATCGAGGCATAAAGACGAATGACAAACGTTTTGACATCAATAAGGCATAGAATATTGTAAAGTAAAACCCAACACAAAAGCAACGATTATCACATAGCATAAGATGAACGATTACAGAACATTGACCATACGACACGAGGTCATCGACCACAATCAAAGAAAAAAGCATTTAAAAATTCGCTAATATATAAACGATAAAGTTTTAAAATCAATATGATTCATAAGTAGTCAGATACATGAATTATGCAAAAAAAATCAGAACACTGATTTCCAGATCGTAAAAAAGCATTAAGAATAGGAATGAATAGGAATGAGAGACAGAAGGCGGAGTTGGTAGGAATATGGGGAAAAGATAAAGGAAATGCATTGAGAGATTTGATATAAAATTACAAAGAGATAAGGAATTATGATGAATGTATAGGAAGAATAACGAGAGCGAGAAGAATAAGAACGAAAAGAGAAGAAGTGGAAGGGTAAGAAGAATAAAGGTGGAAGAACAATACCATAATAAACGAGAGGAAAAGAGAGCTATAATGGGGGAAAAATAAATACAAAATAATTATACATAACAAGTCAGAGTAAAACAGCAACCCTCTTGTTCCTAAAGTAGACAAATGGAATGTTTTTCCATGAACGATCAGTCGGTCAACAAGATATATATTAACGTGCAGTCTGCGACGAATTCGGTGACGATTTCTTGTTTCATATTTCAGAGATGCTCTTACCTCTAGTAGACTGTGCACCATCCAAGGCAGGTGATCTGCAGTAAGCAATTAATACAAAATCATTCAACTTCTAATATCTTGAACCATATTTACTACATAAACTGCATTAAAATCATTTAGAACATTCAAAAGAAAACCGTTTGTTTTCGATGGACTTCTGATAATAATACATCAGTGAAAAGTATTCACTTATAATGTGCCATTTTAAATTGCAAACTTTGTTTTTTTAGAGCTACACGAACTAATTAAACCCATAGAATATTGAAAGGACAATTCCATCCCAATAGAAAATCGATTTGAATGATAAGATAAACTCCACACTAGCATAACACTGAATATTTAATCAAAATTGGTTTGAAATAAGGTTTTATCTATTAAAGTTTCGTTCGATTAAAAAATAGCATTTGTACAATATGCACATTCTGGTCGGCATGCAAAAGAGGGGACTGGTGATGTCACCCCTTGCTATTTCCTCTGTATTTCATTATATCAAATATTCTAGATTTTCTCTACATTCTCATATGAAGCACGGTTTAATTCCACCCTGAGCGTGTGGTATTACCATTGCTTTAACGATTTTATGGTTTAGTCAAAGATGGTCCTCTTTGTTAAATCTGTAAAATTGAAATATTACAAATTTCAAACAATAGAAATATAAAAGGATGCGTTAGGAACATCATCGACTCTTTCATTTATATGTCACTGATTTGTGCATAATTTTTTTTTATGAAAAATAAGCGAAGCTTCAAAATATCATACAATTTTACATTCGATTGTGATGAAATTTCCAATGTTGTGCTTGTTTGATTTTCCCCTGATTTGTTTTTTCTGGAGTGGACTTGATCTTTGACTTGAAAATACATGTATATCAGAATCCGTTAGTACCGGAAATTTAGTTTAAAGAAAGTAATTGTTCACCTTGCCAATATCATCTGTCTGATCATTTCATCATTTGCATAGTGGATTGGTAGGCAACCTGCTTCATCCTTGATATCAATCCTGGCTCTATTTTCTAAGAGATAGAACACCAATGCCTTTTCAGGAGACAACCTGCCACCGTAGTATTCTTCGGATACCTGCAAAGGTAATTAACTAATTTTATGGGATAATTGTATATACAACATTCAAATTCCCCGTCCTTGTTTTGTTATTTAAGTACAAATTATAGTATTTAAATCTAGTTAGTCCATAAAGTGTTTGATGTCATTAATATTTCTGATAGGCTCGATGATAAAAGATTATGGTATGAATAAAATATTAACTTCTCACAAATTTAAATTGCAAAATAGTCGTATGGTTTTTCGTTATATCTTTGTAAGTTTCTATCGTATTGCAATTAGCAGCGGATGCCGGAAATGCCATGATGATCGTACTCAGTTGACTTAAATGTTTTAAAATCCAAGTGTACACTGAAAACTGAGGCAAATGTCTTTTCCAAGGCTAACCTTTCTGAGTGTTTTGGTGTCTTCAACATTCCTTTTTCTTTGGTAGCATAATTTGATAGCTTTATGAAGACATGTCTGCCCGTCAGTAGACTGTATATTGAGATCCCATCCTTTAGCAATCATCCTCTCAATGATGGATGTATGTCCGTGCATCACAGCAAGATGGATGGCCACTGAATCACTCTGGATTGATAGAATTATGTAAACGTAGTAGCAAAATAAGCACTCTTGTATATTGTAGGGAAAGCAGTTTTTTTTAACCTATGCCATAAAGTTTATTTTACAGAAATCAATTCATTTGGTAAAATCTTCCTTGAATACCAAACTGAAATAAACTTTATTTTTATAAAGGTAATCAAAGTACTCTTTTCTGTTGTACTGTTTTCCGAATTTTGCGGAACAAGCATTTTTTTGCAAATTACATCAATATTCTATACAGTTTAAAAGATTCCTACATTGGCAATTAGTTGCAGAATGACCAAACGGCACCATTTCAGCTATTTATAACTCCGGCAAAGAACATTTATAGGATGTATGTATCGCCTACCTTAGCATCCCTGTTGTCAACTAGAACATCAGCAATATCTCTGTACCCGAGGCTTATGGTTTGATGTAAGGGTGTCTGGCCGTGAATGTCTTCTGTATCACATCGCGCTCCACCCGTAAGTAGGACTTGAACAACCTCAGTGTAACCATTCTGAACGGCGATATGTAAGGCAGTTGTCCCTTCCTTGTCGCCCTTATTGACATCACATCGTTGACTGATCAAATGTTTGACGACGTGAATATTACCATTCTCAGCAGCATTGTGTAATGCAGTCCCACCATCATTATCCTCCTTATTTACCTCAGCTCCTTGACTAATCAGATATTTGATGACGTCAATAAGATCATTGTTAGCAGCATGGTGTAATGGAGTCAAACCATCCTTATCTACCTTATTGACCTCAGCTCCCTTACTGATCAGATATATGATGACGTCAATATGACCATTGTTAGCAGCATGGTGTAATGCAGTCAAACCATCATTATCCACCTTATTGACCTCAGCTCCCTCACTGATCAGATATTTGATGACGTCAATATGACCATTGTTAGCAGCACGGTGTAATGCAGTCAAACCATCGTTATCCTCCTTATTGACCTCAGCTCCCTCACTGATCAGATATTTGATGACGTCAATATGACCATTGTTAGCAGCATGGTGTAATGCAGTCAAACCATCATTATCCTCCTTATTGACCTCAGCTCCCTCACTGATCAGATATTTGATGACGTCAGTATGACCACTGTTAGCAGCACGGTGTAATGCAGTCCGACCATTATTATCCTCCTTATTGACCTCAGCTCCCTCACTGATCAGATATTTGATGACGTCAGTATGACCATTAATAGCAGCACGGTGTAATGCTGTCAAACCATCGTTATTCTCCTTATTGACCTCAGCTCCCTCATTGATCAGAGATTTGATGACGTCAATATGACCAAGGTAAGCAGCACGGTGTAATGGAGCCCAAGCCATACCTGTAGCTCCGACAAAAAACAATGTTTAATTCTAGAACAATTGTAAATTATTTGTGTTTTGTTGGATGGATGAGTTACCTTCAGAAAGGAATAATCTCAGATATACATGAACATCACAATAATACATTATTCTTAAAGGAACTATTAGCACAGTATCACATCACTAGATAAAGATGCTACCAGTGTTGTAGTCAAGGCTCAAACTTCCAAGGCCAAGGCTTTAATACCCAAGGCCAAGGCTTCAATAACCAAGGCCAAGGCATGGAAACACAGGGCCAAGTTCAAGGCCTGAAAACCTCAAGGCCAAGGCATTTTCAAACTTTCAATACATGGAACAATGAGGCAACATATTCATTAGATGGGCTGATGATTTCACACTTTCCATTTTCTTACGTTATTACATAAAATAACATATCTCCCTTATAATAAAATAAGTTGCAGCAATAAACATCTAATGCACTAAATCGGTTGTCAATCCAATTTTTCTAGTTCTTGGAGAAAAAAAATGAATAAACCTCATTTCATGATAAAATACAAAAGAACAAGTGGGGATGTGACATCATTAGCACACCTAATGAATATTCATGATGACTGTTTTCACAAAATATTGCTAAACTTTAAAATTCAATTACTTTGGTATTTGTCATCCAATTTTGATGAAATTTTCTGCATTTTGCTCAGTGAATTCTACTCTACTTGTTAAACTATAAATACTTTTAGTCTGAACCATCCCTTTAAGGCCTAAACCATTCTTGTTGGTCAAAGACAATAATACAAGGAAAACCCTAATGGAATAGAAATCAACCTTGTTATCATTATTTAGAGTTAGCCATTGTCATTTTTTATTCACGCAATCTGCTTACGATGACAATCCTTCTCCTGCAAATTGGGAATATCATATAGTTAATCAGTTTTTTCTGGAATTATTTTTTAAGTACTCTTTATTTATGATTCATGCCAAAAATGCTAACATATTATGTTTATTATGTTATGAAAAATGTATTATACGAATGTTATGGCTGCAGAAGAAAACGATAAATCAAATCAAATGTTTAAAGTCTGAATTTTTTTTGTCAAAACTGCAGTCAGATCTGTCAGAATTATCCCTGTCATAAAATGACTATAATCTTTATCATAATCATTATTATAATTATTGATATTGTTATTATCATCATTATTCATGATTACCAATAAATAATGTTTTCATTCCCTTCTCTTTGTTACATAATTATGTGATGATAATTCTTGATAATGGTGATAATCACAATTGATGGCTCTGCTAGTACATTTACTACTACAGCTGCTGCTACTGCTGACTGGTAGTATTGACCATTTGTGTCATTAGATATACAGAACAATTGAAACATATAAAAGTAAATAAAGTACAAAACACAAAATGCCTTAAAAAGCCTTGAAAATGCCTTGAAATTTAAAGGCTCAAAATCTTCAAGGCCAAGGCTTTGAAAAAGTAGGCCTTAAGGCGCCTTAAGGCCAAGGCCGAGCATCAAGGCACTACAACACTGGATGCTATGTCAATCATGTTTTCAGATGTTACCCCGAGTCATCATGTTTTGGTCGATGGAATGTTTAAGAGTAATGCGGATAACTCAATAAAAATTGCGTTCACAAACTCCGAAAATAAGCCGCATTATTTTTACGTCCTAAAAAAGGCGGATAATCGTCATGACAACTGGACACGCCCCTTCCGATGCGGTTGTGTTGGAAAAGGGTGACCTTGCTGCTATTATGCGGATAACTCTGGTCCTCCTCCAATTTTACGACCAAATTATGCTGCTATTAGCCGCATAATTGGGTTTATTAAAGGGGTATGATACCCCTTTCGTAAACCCAATTATCAAATCTCCACATTCTCGACTATCCATTTCTTCCTTTCTTCTCTCCACTGTTTCTTCAGGGGGGGGGGGGGGCACTTCCATTTACGAGTGGATACCATGCACGAACATGGGGTTTCGAAAAGCACCCTAAACACGTAATTTTAATATTCTGAAAATGCACTCCGTAACAAGTATCGGCGTGTGAAACCCTGCCCTTAACAAGTATTGGAAACAAAACGATACCCTTGGCAAATATTCCCTGAAATGAACCCCTAAACAAGTACAGGATTTTTTTTTATTGTTACGGGTCCTTCGGTCGTCGGCTTTATCTTATTTGGTTTAGTACGACCCACCTTCTACACCTCTCACAAATCGGACTCTAAACACGAAGTGTTGGGGCAGAAAGTACATCCTTTATAAAACATTTTGATTTTGTTTTATCATCCCCGCAAATTCGACCCTAAACACGTAGTTTTCCTAGCGAAATAGATACCCTTTTTTCATTATTTTTGTGTTTTTGACACCCTTATCACGTTACGTACGTAACGTGCCCTATCGTGAAAAATACATCCTTTTTACGTGTTTTTTTTTGGTCGCGCATGGTATCCACTCGTCAATGTAAGTGGCCCCCCGGGCTGTTTCTATTACACTCCACATGGTGTACCGTAAACCACATCAGCAATTACACAAATAAACTATGAAAGAGAAGATTCTTTCTTCTGTCAAGCATGTACGAATTTTTTCCCTACAAAACGGGGCCTCGGAACGATTTTTAAAATGGGAGAGGGGGGGGGGGGTGAGACGAAATTCGGTGCTGACCATGCACTCTAAAACAAATCAGTCAAAAATGACTAGTTAATAGGGTCAGCTAGTTTCTGACTAGAAGAGTCTGAAAAAATCACAATTAGATGGTCATTTTTACTTTTTTGTACACGGTTTTGGAAAAAGTGGAGTGGGGGCGGAGGCCCCCTCAAGCCCCCCCCCCCGGTTCCGCAGCCCTTCAAATTATGGAACCATGTTTATGTGTACACGTATACATGTAATGTAGATGCTGCCTTTAATAAGTGCGCTTTTCGAGATGAGGGCTTCATTTAGACGATATTCTACATATATATTGTCAAAAGATGGCAACTTCGACAGGCCACCGTCACGTACACGAACTTATTTTATGAGATATAAAACAATGCCTTCTATGTTTTTTTTTTCTTCAAGAGGAGAACGCAAAGAGGCTTTACTGATTGTAGTAGAAATGCATCTTTCTTCCGATTGGGCACTAAAATATTTAAATTTAACATAGAGTGGAATCAATAAAGGGCTGTGTGGCTGTTCTTCAATGTACCACAGCTCCTCTACGTGTCAATTGTAGAGTATTTTCTCCTCAATCTATTCCAAGATATCAATACAAACAAAAATAATCTTTTAAGAGTTCTAAAGACAATAAACTATTTTTCAATACATAAAACCAAAAAGGGAAAAGGTATCCTAGGCATGCTCTTGTTGGGTTATAGCCTTTACTGTGCTAGAGAACTATTACAAACGGCAGAACAACAATAACAATACTAATGATAATAGTAATAATAATAGTAATATTAATAATAACTATAATAATATCAATAGTGATTAATGTAAATATACGATATTTTTTTTTATTTAAAGTCGAAATACGGAGAGGGGATGGGGGTAAATTCGGCGGGCTTCCGTGGGCGTAGGCTTAAATAAACAAACTTTCTTCAGGAATCATGTTTTTTTAATGTTTATTGTTTTCATGTTGACTGATGTCTCATACTCATACATCTGTCTTTTTCAAGTCGAATATATTAATAGCTCTTTGATTATACATGTCAAACTGGTTTTGTAAAGTGGCGGGAATGCCGGGGGATGCAGTTTTGCCACTTCGGGGTCTCCAAAAGATATATATTTTAATAAAGTTAAAATATGGATTGAGGTAAGATAAATTCGTCATGATTCATGTGCCATCAGAGCTTCATTAAAGCAGTAACCTGCAAAACAATGTTTCCTGTAAATTTTCCAAGAAAAACTAATTAGAAACAAATAAAACAAAATTAATAGTGTTTTACCGATACCGAAATGCATTTTGCCCGTATGTATCATAGATTACGGTGTGGCAGACACACCACCAAAAGCGATACGAGAAGCCTATGGAAGCTATTGTGTTGAGATTGTGTTATCTGGAATGACATACCATTGATCGCTTTATTGTCCGACTCGTGAGTGTGACTGTGACAAAGAGGTTGTTTTGGTCTCGTTTTAGCGCAATATCACGTCATACATTTTGACATATTTGCCCTCTTTCTAAGCAAATTAAGACACTAATAATGTCATGAAGCATATCGATGTTTTTGCTAATATATATCTCTTTCATGTAGAATGTTGACATTGTGTATTAGTTGCTGTTTTGTAAAGAACAGTTCAGGATTCATGAAAAAATACTCTATTTAAAATTATGATTTGCATAATTTATGTAAATTAGGTAATAATAAACAAGGATATCTCAATTATTTTATGACAATTTTCTTCCCTCTCTTACCTTAAGTCTTTATTTCCAATTTTAGGGCAGTTCTGGTTAAATATGTATTCTTAAATACTTGTTTTCACTATATCGACCTAATATGCAAATTTATGCAAATTTCATGCTTATTTGCATAGATACAGCGTGTCTCTTTGGATGAATCTTTTTCTTTTGACTCAAGGAACATTTGTGCCAAGTGGGACATTTGTACTAAAAAATGCAGCGTTCAACCTCTTAACAAGTCTACTAAGAGAGAGAGAGAAAGAGAGAGAGAAAGAGGGTAGGCATGTTCCATTGATGGCTGAGTGATCAGTTCATGCAAAAACTTTTTGATCAGTGAGTATCATTCGTTATGTGTGTAATGCGTCATGCCTAGCAATGAAAGGAAAGCGATATGGCATTAATAATAGTTATCAATGAACCCTGAAAAGTACCTGTTTTGCATAAGCATCTGTGTTCTTGCTGCACTATGATAGTAAGCATCTCAAATCAGTCTGTGACATGTTCGGAAAAGTTTTTAAACCCTTTTTTTTTTACTAAATTGAAGACGAATATAAAGAATAAAACATAACATTTTAAAAAACGGAACATGTTTCGAGGTGTCGCACCTCATCCTCAGCCTGAAAATTATTAACAGAGTCATTGGTATTTATACAGTTAGGACGTCAAGTAAGAATTTCAAGAATGTTGTTACACAGGATTACAAGGTGTGAATTCAAGGTAAATGGAATGAAGTAAAAAAAAAATACAAGTCTATGGAGTCATCAGATAGGGGTGGGTTAAATTAAATGGATAACATTATTTGGTAATTGTACACCTGTTGGTTTAGTTGAGGTTGTTTCCATTTGATGAAAAGCCCTTCTTTTATTTTTAGTTGAAAATCTGTTTGAGCAGTATCGAGAATTTTGAAACAGTGGGTATTGCATTCTAACAAGCATTGGGGTGACGATTGCAAGTGTCTCCAGACATGGGAGTTCTTGTCCTTCCCCAGGTGTTCCTGTACTCGTGTCTTATAATGACGCTTGGTTTGACCAATATAGCGAGCTTTACATCTCGCACATGTAAATTGATGTATGTCACGAGCACGAAGCTCCTGGGGAATGGAGTCTTTCACAGAAGGTAAAGAACTGAGCTTGATAGATGAGAAAGAAGGAGTAATATGAAGATCTTGGCAATATTGTTTAACCATAATGTTGATTCTCATTTCAAGCTCCTTTGATGCTTTACCAATATATGGTAACTTGAAAAATCTTGTAGTCTTTTTCTCCTGATCATTGTTTGGGTTTTGGATGTTTTGAAAGTATTGGTTTAATGACCTTTCGATCAACCAACCTGGGTACATGTTTCCGTTCAACACCTTCTTCAAATTCTCGATACAAGTATCAAATAGATGAGAGTGTCTGCAAATTTTGTAAGCCCCATCTATCAGTGTTCTAATCAAACCGGTTCTGTATTTGTAACAAGTAAAGCTGAGAAAATTTGTATACAACCCAGTGTAATTCTTCTTGTGAAAGACTGAAGTAGTATAAACATCTGTGCTATTGTTGATTAAAATATCTAAAAAAGGGCAACTGTCCATGTTCTTCCTTTTCAACAGTGAAATTTATATTGGGATGCCTGGAGTTCCAATAGTCATGAAAAGTTTGTACCTCATCTTCATTGTTAAAAATACAAAACACATCGTCTACATATCTGCGATAGAATGGAACATTGGGTCCTTCAAACTCTTCCAACCATTTCTTTTCATGATGACCCATAAATAGGTTTGCCAGTGTAGGGGCAAGAGGAGAGCCCATAGCAACTCCATCAACCTGGTCATACATTTCACCATTGAATAGGAAATGGGTCTCTTTGGTAGCATATTTGAACAATTCAATCAGTTCATCTTTACTAAAACATACATCATTGTTATACTTCAGAATACTATCAGCAGCAAGTTCAATAGTCTCGTCTACAGGAATATTTGTGAATAAACTAGTGACATCAAATGACACTAAAACTTTTCTTGTAGGTTCTTAGTTTTAAGCTCCTTTATAAAAGAAAATGAATCTTGCGTACAGAATTCATCATTTTTTTACTATTTCAAATTTCTTCTCGCACCCTAGAGGGGGGGGGGGGGTGGTCGCTGCCATTGGACAGAGGTCAGCATCCGCGACAAATAAAACGCAGGAAAGGGGGTGTTTTTCGCGGGTCGGAGCGGAACGCGAATACAGTGTCAAAAACGCCCCAAATTATGAAAAAGCCCCCTAAATCACAAAGGCCTACAACGCGAACAGAGTTGTGATTTTCACCAACCGCGACGTCAAGGCCGTCAGGGTTCGAATCTCCCAATACTAACTCTGTATCAAACTCAGGAAAGAAATATTTTCCCAACATGACAGAGGTTAAACAATGTTTTAAACATTATTTTTTACATGTGGAATAGAATCTTCCATTCAGTATATTGACCTGCGAGTAAATAGTTATATCATTTTCAAATAAATAAATAAATAATAATTTTTGCTCAATGTGTAAAGTTCGTGAGTTAGCATGAATATAATAACAAGAATTTTTTATCAGCACAAGATCAAGGACAAAGTTTACTCTTATTTATAAAGCCTTGATTAGACTGGATTTGAAGTCCCCACCAGGTCATCTCCAACCAACCTATAGAGAAGACAGAATATGGATCGTAAATGAATAGAGGCTTAGAGGGGAAGTTCACCCTGAGGAACAGTTTGCGTTAAAATAGCAGAAAAGATTGTAAAACATTGGTGAATGCTTGAGGATAATACATTAATTATTGAAATACATTTAAAGATTTAAAAAGTTAATAGAATTTCAAGTTTGAGATTTGTGACGTCTTAAACGGGCAGCCGCTCCATATGTTATGTATTATAAAATGCATGAAATCTCGGGGTTTTTTTAGGTTTGTGATGACTTTTTTTTTATTTGCGTTTAGGAGCGGGTGTGATTAATGTTTTGTGTATTGATATACTCAAGGTACAAGAAAAAACTTTCTATTTTTTGAGAAAATGACATTTCATTGACTTTTTAGCATGTTCCAAAGCTGCTCGCATATGACGTCACAAATCAAATACTTTTTTTATTCTTTGATGGATTTTTTCAAACCTTAAGCAATATCTTTCATCTTTCTGCTATTTTACAATTAACTTTTTGTCAAGGTTAACTTGACCATTGAGCCCGTGTTCAAAAGCTGCTTCAATAAGTATCCGAAAGTCTCCCAGGACAAAATTCTATGAAACCCATTGAACATCCCCTAAATTTTCAATTGCTTTCAAATTGGATTCAATTGGTATCAATGGGTTTCACTAGGTCCAATGAGTCCAAGTAATTAGATACCAGTTGAGTTCCTGTTGTAGGGTCAATTGGTCTCAATTGGGCAAACTGGCCCCATTAGAATTCAATGAGGGTCCAATTGATGTCTAATGGGACCAATTGGTCCCAAGGTGTCTCGAATAGGTCTTCAATTGGTCCCCAATAGAATTATAATGGGACCCCTGCAAATGGCCAATTGGTTTCAGACTCATTTTAATTGGACCCACTGGGGCACTTGGTCCCCGAATTAGTTTTATTTGGGACCAAGAGTCGATTTGGTCCAACTGGGACAAACAGTCAATTGGTTTCAAAATTAAGGGGACAACGTAACCAATTGGTTTGAATGGGGATCATGACTTTATGATCAGTTTATTTCCATAATACATGCATAAATACAATTTATTTTATTGTTTTGCAATTTACTTTTTTATCATTTACCATTTTCCAGTTAAAACATTAGTTTGAGAAACATGTAAAGAATCAGTAACAAACAATGAAATACCCATAAATGTTGAATGGCTCAATTGCCATAGATTAAAAGTTTATTAGTAGAACACTAACCATAACCAAACCACACTAAATAAGGTACATGTGTACACATGCTTTAAACAAATGCTCAGAAAAACTCATATAAATTTACATAATGACATACCTGTAATCTTGGCAGTAGTAAGTCAAAAGTCAACATCGATGCAATCGATGGGTTAGGTTCACCATGGGTTCACATAGTTACAGCTAACGACAGAGTTCTTGCTTCTAGGGGATAGGCCTGCTGGTAAGAGTACTACCCCGGGGTACTGCCATCATTCAGTCACATCATGAAAACAACACATTGAATCAAGATCGAGTAATGATGATTTTGATGTAAGAAAATCTCTAGCCTCTTCTCGTGGCAAAAATAGCATTGAAGTTTGAGGAAAGTCCGTGACACAGCTCGGCCCTTTCTGCTGTGGGATTCGCGTTTCTTGTGCTTTTGCGTATGGTTATGGGCGTGTACATAAGGGGTATTCCCCATTACGTGTAAAATGCAACCGCCGTGCTTGAATTCTACCGATCTCCAAGTTCTTGGCGTTCTAAAGTTGTCTCGTTTGACTACTCGCTCTCTATCAAATCATTAAAATGAAGTTATCATTATGGCGGGTGGCGTCAGGATTTAGATGGCCGGTTTTGGGGCTCAACAACGCGGGTGTAATTCTACGAAAGTAAAAATATACTCTTAAGTTTGTATAGATTAGAACTGCACCAAACTATAGCCCTGAGTCTGACGCCATTCGGGCCGCGCGCAGTATAAGCACCAACCAAAATAACATGAAACTTTTTATTTGTCCCTAATTTACATAACACACATTAATAGAATGATATCAATGACCGATCAGCGACGAATGTATTACCATATAGACACTGACTGTGTATCCTCATTACTTATGATTTATACACATCCATGTACTAGGCTACGTGTAAATGTATGTATATCAGTGCATGACTACACTTTGAGTGCAGAGAGCGGGGCCAATGTTGAAAAATTACGTCCAACTTGAATGCTGATCGTCTGACTCTGTGAAATGAATGGCATTAGAAGAATGCAGGGAAAATGCATTTGTTGTTGATCAGCGTGCGTATTACAGATACAAAGTTCTGTGACCTAATGTATTTTCTTTGAGAATAACAATGCAAAGGGAATTTCCAAATAAATTTTACACAAATCGTTGCAATTTTTATATGAAAAACATTAAAAAAACAATGCAATGTCACCGTTATCAAGAATTTCTTTCGTTTCCTTCCATATAATACACATCTGTTAATGGTTTATAACGATATGTAAAAAATGAGCGAATTTACGTAAAGATCGCATAATAGGGTGCCGGCTGATTTGAGAATGGGGAGGTGCACATCCTAAGGAGAGGATCTATATAGAAATGGTATTTTGGTGCACATGTTAGGGGGGTGGAATTTAGATTTGGAAAATCAGATGTTTCTGTTTCTGTTTCTGGTAACTCCCGCAGGAACTCGGCAGGACAACGTATTTTCTGGTAAACGCCAAGCTGGTATATAACCAATTACCTAGGAAACATTTTACGTTTAGCTTATTCAGTCATAGGCACTGCCCTTATCGACGACAGCCATTGCTCTCGGGCCTTTTGTGTGGGTTCGAACTCAGAACCTTGCGATTATGAGTCCAATGCTCTAACCTCTGGACCACATGACCCCTCTAGAAAGCAGAAAACGCGCTACAAATTTCTTTAATTGTTGCTTGCCAGGGTCGGAACTCCTCTGCCTCAATGGAAGGGTGCACATGCACCCCTACCGCCGCCGTTGATAACATGCAATGAAACATTTATGCAATTTTAGAGCATACACACATCGTAGACCTTAACATTTCCCTTCAAACCATACCCAATACAAACGTACCCCCTAACACACACACAAACACCTTTCACCTTTAAGTATTGGGTCTGACTGTGATGGTTTCTTGTAAATTCGAGTGAGCTAATTCCGAATCTGAATGATGCCACTCGTGTATCCTTGAGCATTTTCTGCAAATTGGCAAAATCCAATATGGCCGCCAAAATATTAAAATTGCCCATGAAAATCATGAACTTGCCCACACATTGGCTTTAAAGTACATGCAACTGTGCTGCCGGAGTGAAATACTAAGAAATGATTTTTGACAAAATATTTATTTTCTCGATATTCAAAATGGCCGCCATAATGAGTTTATACAATACTTTGCACTTACTTTACCCTTAAACTTAGGCAATTTTAAGAGTCAAAGTAAATTTCTTTTAAAATTATCCGTCCCCAGTAACAATAAACCTAATACCTTGGACTCTTGGCGGCCATTTTGAATTTCAAAGTAAGCCTTGTATCACCTTCTCGACCAATATGATATGTATTTATTTAGAAATCACATTCAAGACAATATTTTACTTATACATGACAGTTACGTGCATTTTGGGTTCTCATTCTTGTGAAAATTAGTTTACCTATCCGCTTAATAGTACATAATTCAGTTAGGGTTTGTAGCGGCCATTTTGAAAGTCAACATGTGAGAGGAAATGATATATTTCATAAAAATCACGTTTTCAAACAATATCGGCATACAACAGAATTATATGGATTCCATAGTCAGGCAAATCCGATTTTTTTTTATAAAATTGTCTGTCCCCATTTACATTGCAGACTGTGTATGGATTCCAAGCCTCACAGCCATACTCTAGTTGGGGGTGCACTAAGGATGGGTAGGCCCTCGACTTCACATCTGGGGCCCGTTGCAGAAAGAGTTGCATTTAAACGCAAGTCAAATAATCAATCGCAAGTCAAAAATGCACGCTGTTGATTGGTTGAAAATCAAGTTGCGCATGATTTTTAGAGTTGCGTTTGATTGCAACTCTTTCTGCAACGGGCCCCTGTTGTACAAGAGGACAGAGTCCTACGAAGGAGACCAAAAGTACGACTTGCTTTCTGCCGGACGAGTTGGCAATGTTTATTCCATCGCAGATCAGAAGAAACTGTAACACCCAAGTACTTGTAGTTGCTAACCATGCTAACTCTCGGGATTACACTATTTGTCAGATGATAATATTGGAAGTTGGGAGTGTGTTTGCGTGTAACAGTTGACACTGCACACTTTTTGATGTTGAAGTCCATCTTCCATTTTTTTACGTGCAAAGTTTGTAAAGAGTAGCGAGGGAGCAATTTTTTTTTGCATTTTAATTAAAACGATTCAATTTTGTGAAAGATTTTGACATGATCTACAGAAGATATCATTCCCGATAAACTTCCTGGAATTTCTCACTGCACTTTCTGAAGCAATCCTGGGAAAGGGGCAAACTTCCGGGAATTTCAGGAAGAGTAGAATGGAAGTACTGCATTGATGTAACACTTGAAGTAGACATAAGGTTTCTCCTACAAAAACATGCATATTTTACTAACCGTATCATGTCAGGATTTTTTTTATTATATTTTATTATTTTAAAATATTCAAAACAGTATAAATATTTTTTTTCTCCTTTTAATTGTAACATGGAAGTTTTATTTTGTTATTTGATTAATTTTTTTGTTTAGAAAAAGTATCAAAACATTGTATTTTTATATAATCAAATGGAGTTAAAAGATTGACAGGCAAAATATTCACCAAGAAAAATTAAGATATTTATAATCGATTACAATGTGATCAGAAATAGCTACAACGGGTGTGATAAATGTTATGAGTATTGATATACTCAAGGTACAATAATAAAAAAAAATCTGTTTTCTCAGAATGTGACATTTCATTGATTTATTTTTAGCACGAACCAAAGCCGCTCGCAAAGGATATCACAAATCAAATACTTTTTTTTATTCTTTGATGGAATTTTTTCAAACCTTAAGCATACTTTTTTACTCTTTTCTGCTGTTTTTACAGTGAACTTATTGTCAGGTAGAACTTTCCCTTTAAGCCTGCGTTCAGAATCAGCTTCAGTAAATATATGTAAGTCTGCTACAATACAATACAAATAGATCTACTAAAGTATGGCTTTACAAAAGTAAAGTTATAAGCTCAGTCTCCCTCTCACGTCCTTGGTGGGTGTTTCATAAAGCTGTTCGTAAAGTTACGAACGACTTTATGCACGACTGGAACATGTTCTTAGGTCATAAATCAGTGCATACAGTCATTCGTATCTTACGAACAGCATCATGAAACACCCACCAGGGAGGTGTTTCACAAAGATTTAAGTATGACTCAACGAACGCAGAGGGCAGCAACACACAAGCGTGTTGCTCTAAGGAAGGTAAACTCGATACGCGCATGCAGCTGAAGTGCGCGCATATAAGTTTCAGGAAACTTAAATCATTACCAAATCGGTGATTGTTGTTATCAGCGATTTCACCAGACGGCTGTAATAGGTGATTTGCGCCGAGACGATTTTGTGACCACTCGCAAAGCATTTCGGGATTGAATATAACCACCTTATTTTCTATGAGCTCTTCGCTGAGCCCATCATCACTCTGTGCTAAAGCTCATAGTTGCCAGAGTTGGCATAATTATGCTTTTTGGCATAATTTGGACCACTTCAGCATCTGGCATTATGCTTGGCATAATTTGACAAAATTTAGCATAATTTTAGCATAATTTGGACTTTTTTGGTGAAACAATTTTCCCCGACCCTACAAAATGTGAGACGACTCGCCCTTGCTGAACCGAGGCCGGATGAGCGGTCTCGGGGTGACTGAGTTGTCTACCGGGTGAGTTGTCCAAAATTTAAACTCAAACTCGTACACGTACTCCATAATTCTCTAGCTCTCAACACTGTACACACAGTATGCCTTCCTTTGGAAGGCATGTATGCATATCGTATCTCTGTGTGTCAACACCAGTCAACACACAGAGATACGATCTTACGTATACGTAAGCTCCTAGAGAGGCAACTCTTTTCGCGCGTTTTTTATTTTCCATAGGTTTTGTACATAACAAACATGGCTGCCATTTGGCCAATTTGAAGGTTGATTTTGGAAGGTCAATGTTTAATTCATGATAATGACGTCAAAATACGCATAATGCACTTGTATGATTGGATAAAACGCTAATGTTTTATTCATGTCCTCATGCATTAAACATTTTTTCCCGTCCCACAATTCCCTACGATATCTGTGCGAAGTCATGTCGTTCTTTTTGATTCTGCGAAATTCAACTTTTTGAAATACAATAGCAAGTCTCAGTGGCGTAACTACGGGGGGGCATGTGGGGGCACGTGCCCCCCGCCCAATCGGCTGGCTAAAAAAAAAAGGGGAAAAGGAGAAAAAGAGGGAAAAAGGAAGAGAAACGTAGTGGGGGAAAGAAGAAATTGTTGTTTATCATAGTATTATATTATGTTATGTAACATAAGAAGCATTTTTTCACAACTTTATGAAACATTATTTGCCTAATTGTGTCTTCATTGTTCCTGGCGCTCACATAGACATTTTAACGAGATATATAAAACTGCTGTACTAAAGCCTCCCGTTTTCAAATCAATGTACAACAAAATAATATATTTCCTCTCAATTAGAGTTATTATTGTTTTAAGTAGTAATATATTCTTCTTTTTTATGACTACTGAAAGTTATTGCCCTATTTTAAGGTCTTAATATAAAACATTTCCTGTCCGTACTAACGTTCGCATTAGTGGATTGGTGAGATTTCTGCTCTTCATGAACTCCTAAAATCAGTCCTTAAAATGTCAATTTTTCTGATCTGAATATAAAAAAATTTTAGCTCGCGCTTCGCGCTCGCAGTATTTCATTAGTGAGATGCGTATGCTAATCATGATTACAATGACTTCAAAAAGTGCTCCATGTGTTTAGATGTAATTCTAACAAAATCAGCAAGCACTTGGCACTTGCATTAGATTACTATGGTGAGATATGTATAGGCCTACTCTGACTTAATGGATTCGTAACTATAGTCCTTAAAATATCCATGTTTGGGTTCAATATATACAAAAATTTCAGCTCGCGCTTCGCGCTCGCATCATTTGGTTAGTCAAATACGTAGGGTCTTAGAGAATTCCTACAAACAACCCTTAGAATGCCCCTCTTCAGGTCTATATTTCCTAAATTTTCAGCTCGCGCTTTCACGCTTGCAGTATTTGATTAGTAAGATACGTATGATAATCATGATTACATGACTACAAAAGGTGCTTCATGACTGTGTTTAGATGTAATTCTAACAAAATCAGCAAAGGATGGCACTATAGCATTAGATGACTATGGTGAGATATTTATACTCTTAATGGATTCTAAAATATAATCCTTAAAATTTCCTTGTTTAGGGTCAGTATATACAAAAATTTTAGCTCGCGCTTCGAGCTTGCATTGTTTGTTTAACGAGACAGTTAAGTATCATGATTACAAAACAATTCGCTTATAATGTCAATTTTTAGCCCTCAATATCAAAAATTTTCAGCTCGCGCTCGCATTATTTAATCAGTGAGATACATATTCGTTTGATGGCACTGCATGTCCTTAAAATATCTCTATTAGTTCAGTATACCTGACAACTGAGCGCGCTTCGCGCGCTCTCTAAGTGACCCGAAATTTTTGCTGGTGCCCCCCCAATGCCGTGACCCACGGTACGCCACTGGCAAGTCTAATTATCTGTTTTTAGAATTGATGTTCGAAATTTGTTTAAACTTTTTTTTTCCAGATGTCTTGTTAAACCTTAAACTTGAATGTTGTAGGTGTTTTCAGATGCCTTGATATACCTTATAAACTTGAATGGTTTAGGTACATGTGTCATCAGATGCCTTGTTGGACCTTTGACTTGACTTCTGTGTTTTCATTTTCCACATGCCTTTTTATACATTAAACTTGAAACTCGTGTGTTCAGATACCTTGATATACATACATGAAACTTGCTGCTGTCTTTCCACTTGTCTTTTTTTATACATTACACTTGAATTTTGCTATGAGATGCCTTGCCATACCTCAAACTTGATGACTTGTTATACCTCAAACTTTACTTTTGTAGTTATTTTCATATGCTTTGCAAACTTTGACAACTAACAAATATACATGCCTTGTTATACCTTATTAAGTAACTGCATAGCCTTTCAACCAATTCTATTCAAAACCAAAAAGAGGTACCTTCCCATGTAAAATGTATTCAGTTGGCAAGTACATGTGTACTCCTGTTTTCATGAAGTAAGACTGTTATCTGCTTCTGAATTTTGGTAGCTATGTAATTGTTATACATGTTGGTAGATGCATTGTTATGCTTGTATATAGATTTGATATTAAGTCATGAGTTTAAAGGTCAGAAGTCTGAGGTATTTCATTTTGTGCATGCACACATTATAGATTATATAAAAATACTTATGTTGACTCAGGGTCTCTGTGAAAATACCTCACAAATAAGCTGCAGATGCCAATAATTATACCAGACATATATGGAAATATATGCGTCATTTTGTGTTGTTCTTTCTCTGGTTGTAATTCAGTTGTGCATGACAGATGTTGATTCATGATGTCATAATCGCAGTTAGGGAACAAATGGGTTGAGAAAAAAAATATACCATTTTTAAATTTTATTTTAAGCAGTCACAAAATTTGAGACAGAAATATTCAATAATGTTGTTAATTGTCTTTTATAGATTTGAAGCAATTCCTGCAGCATCATTCAGAAAAAAAAGATATAACATGAATTTTACATGCTTACTACAAGAAAGTTTCCCCCTCAGTTACTATGTCAACCAAGTATTCCCATGCAGGATCTAAAAATCTTATTTTGAATATAGAACTATACCCCTTTTCAGCAAGCTTGACTATTCTGTTTATTAAAGATTAGAATAAAGACAGGCAGGGTGTGAGTGGCGATGCAAGGCTGGATGCATTTTGTGTTTGTGTGTGGGGGGGGGGGGGGCTAAGGCCAATATTTTGTTTATGTTTTTTTTAAAGTCTTCACAATCTGGACAAGATACATACAGGTTTTCATACCCCCTGCCCCTTCTTTCAGGCTTCTCCCAGCGCATGAGAACCGTGCAAGTCATTGCAAGCAGTTTTGCATCTACTTAGCAAATTGTTTTTTGTAATTGAATTGTCCAATTTTTTTATTATTTTTTTATATTTGATTTTATAATTTTCAAAAAAAAATCAAATTTTATTTTTCAATTTTTTGTTTTTTTAATAGTTTTTATTTTATTTATATAGACCTATTTATTTATTTCATTTGATTTCAAAAAATTGTTTAGTCATCTCACCCATTTTTGCATAAATTTTAGCGTAATTTAGTATTTTTTGCTGCTCCATGTTGTTATTTCATTTGGCATAATTTTAGCATAATTTTGCGGTCCTCCCTAGCATAATTTCATTTTGAGCGCTGGCCACACTGCTAAAGCTACAATATGCTCCGTCGTCTGCTTAGATCTCAACCCCTAGTATAGCACAGGTACTTGTTCTAGGCGTCGATCAGCATTAATCTGCAGCCCATAGACCGTGACTCATTTATTTATCAAAACCGGCAGCAATGCCAATGGGTATTAAAAAAAACTTATTCACGTCCATCTATCAGTAGTATGTTATCATTTCTTTATACCATTTCCCCAAAAACTTCATAAGTTTAGAAATACATTCCAATCAGTAATAAGTTGATCGATAGACCAAAAGCTTATAGCTTTATTATAGTAAATGTCAGAAATTGTTGAATAAATCCCAAGGAACGATGGTTAATCCTGTCTAGTTGATCGATAGACCCAAGTCTAAAGATCTAACTTTATTAGTCTAACTAGACAAATGCTTTGACTAGTCTCGATCTGTTTGTTGAAGATGTTGTTCCACACTGGATATCTAAGTAGATCTAGAATAGATCTAGGCCTAGCACGACTTGCTGGTATGAGATAGTCTATGCAAAAAAAAAATAATAATAAACTCAAAACAGATGGATTTCACCGTCTATATTGTATAGGACGCCTAAACCTAGACCATTTTAGGGTTGGTCCATGCAAGCTAAGTTTGGTTCAATTAAGGCCAGCCTGCATGGGCTAGCTGCTAGGTGGTTATGATTTTTTTAGTTCGTTAAATGCCTAGGGCCTACAGGGTAAATTCCTTGAGTCTAGATCTAGAAGATTATATGGTTGACAAGTTACCGTTAGGCCTTAGCGTTCAACATGAAATCCTTAAAATTCACTTTAGAAAATGCATAAAATCACGACGAGCTCAGTCACTTTGCTCTTTTGCTTTCGAAATTTCTCGAACAAAAATTTCGCGTTCTGCCGGCCAGTCAAAAACTCTGAAATGAATCTTAAATGAAAATTAAGCTTTGTGACATCGTCATCGTCATCAATTTTGCCTTTTTTTGCACGTCAACGTTTTTAATACCATGTTTTGGTAGAACATGGTTAAATACATCTACAAGTTCAATTTGGTGGAAATCGGTCCGTGGGGGCCTTAGATGTCTTCATGAGTAGCCTACACCATTAGTCCCTGAAAATCAATGTATCATTGGCTTCGTCCTAAATATAATAAATCAGGCCAATAATACATTTACTTTGATCATGGGGCTAATTATGTATTCATGAGGTCATATCTAAGGCCTCCATGGACCGATTCCCACCAAATTTGGGTTGTGGAGGTATTTCACCATGCTCTACCAATATATGGTATCAAAAACGCTGAAATAAAAAGTGTTTTTCTAATATTATTACTGTAGATATGGATATGCATCCTCCCTCAGTGTAATGTGGAAACAACCAAAATCACACATAATTTTAGACCACACTTTTATGGAATGCCAGTTGTCAACTTATTCACCAATCAAGAATTATTCTCATCCTACCGCCAAAAAAGTTGTCAAAAATTTAATTGTCTTGAAATAGAAAGAATAGGGCAATACAAAGGTATCATGAATTTTAAATATTGATACATTATAATTGCCACAAGTACTGAAATGTTATGAAAGCCCAGCATTCCATAGAAGTATTGATTAAATTCTAGTTTAGTCTAGGCTGAAACTTAGGATTAGTTATCAGAATGCTGCCAATTAGGGATAAGTTAACCCTAACCCTCATTTTTGCTGCATCTGATGGACTAACATCCTTTTGTTGCCGAGATTTATTCCAGAGATTCATAATTCTTCGAACTGGGTCACAATGTCAATGCCAGTGCTCTCCTAGTAGGTTTCAACACATGTTCCTCATACATTGATATCTGCAGTGCAATTAACCAGTCGGAGACAGAATGTGGAAATTTGTGTTATAGCAAAGAGCATTCAGTCTTCAACAGATTATATCGTCCCCACTTCTTAGCGATCGTCTGTATATGAAATACAGGTGCATCATGGGGTTGTCAGTTTAATGAAATAAAAAGAAAGGGAGAGAATAAGTTGTTTTAAGCAGCAAGTTATTAAAGCCCCTTTAACAATTGGTGATGCGACTGCTTACAAACTTTACGATTCTTGGCAACATATATTGTGACCAAATGATCATACGAGCAATTGTGAAAGACCCTTAAGATATGAACTATTAACTACGTGTCCAAAATTCAGTAGACATGCATGCTTCAGCTTTTTCCATGCTCTATGCACTCTCCGTAAAGCTACTGGTATACAGATTGGAATGGGGGAGGGCTTGGGGAACATGCCCCAACCCCCCTCCAAAAAAGAACAGAAAAATAAAACAGCACCTGCAGCTCACAGAGAACTGAACAGACTTTAAATTGAACCACTTTGAAAATATATGTCATTGCAGAAGAGAAAAAAAAACAACAAAATAATGGCACGATTTTTGCCGCAATATGTATGAACGTTCCGTGTGCAAAAGGAAGAGCGCATCTTGAAGCGTGCTCATTCTTGCCAACAGTACTATTACGTCACAATGAACAAACCCCGCATCAATGAAAAAAAACAGACGAAATCTAAACTTTGTAAATTTTATTAGTTTTCCATAAATTGAGTTTAGATCATGGTCTAAACTTGACTTGAGAATATGGGCTTGTGATTTTAATGCAGTGGATTGAGGATCTGTGTATTATAATGGAAATTTCAGCCTTTTTTAAGCATGGTTTCCTGTATTCTTATTTTGCGAACTATAATTTATTATTATCATGCATTTAATATTATAATGGAAATGTCAGCTTGTTAAAGGCATGGGTGAGTAACAATTCTGTACATTGTTTTTATTATTATCATGCCAACTAGTTCATTATTCACATGTTATGACTTCAATGTCATTTAATATAGTCTTTCATATGTATTATATAAAGTTTATACATGTTTATTTACAGTTGTAATAGATTTGATAACATAAATATTTGTTCATCTATTTGTCATTAAAGTTTGTATCCTATTTCCTGGAGAAAAAAAAGAGTGGACAGCAGACCATGAATGCAATTGGTAGAGAGGGGCTCGAGGGGGGGAGGGAGATGGAGAGGAGAGAAAGGGAATTGAGAGAGAGGGAGATGGAGGCGCTGTTGGCTTTAGGGGCTGTAGAAAGATGAAAAACTCGATATGGCCTGAATTTAAACAAGTTTGAAGAAAAACTGAAAACTGAAGGAACACGGATCGATATGTTTCCTTCTGGGGGGGGGGGGGGTCAAATATATTGCTATACACATGCATGACCAAGTGACCAAACTCGTTTAAAAGGGTGGGTTTTTTTGTTAAGTTTTTCACCCAGGCCACGCGTGCACTCGTTAAGGGTATAAAAACACTTACTTTCAAGAAAAGGGGTCAATGGTCATTCGCGGGGGTCAATAGGGTATTTCTTATTTATTTATTTTTTTTGGGGGGGGGAAGGAAGACCAAACGTGTTTCGGATGTTTTTTCCCCAAGCTTTTCCCCGGGGTCATATTCTGGCGACAACTTGTCAGAGGCCATAATGTGTAAATAAAGCCCTTGAAAAAATTGTTTAGGGGTTATTTTGCACACAGAAAAACTCATTTAGGGGGTGTTTGGAAAGAATTTGGTCACGCACGTGTACAGCAATGCATTTATCTCCCACCCCGGGTTCCTTATTGATTTGGAGATGGCTTCTATCTGAAAAATACTGATCCGTCTGTGCTAAATCAAGTGAGTTTTAACTGCAACATATTAACATCTACAGAATGAGCAACATTTGGAAACAAATGTACAGTTCATTACAAGACGTACGGTGGGTTTTTTCCATTGTAACATGATGCATTAGCATAAGAAATATTAATCATGCAACTCTTTATTTGTTCATATATTATTTTCTTCAAAAAGTGCCATTGACTGATAGTATTTCTAAATATTTATATTTCAAATATATTATGAAAAAAAATGTTCCTAAAATGAAATAATTATTACATCTAAAATGAGAATTGATATGAGACGATAAATCAAAATAATTAAAGACTCTCTACCTCTAGATCACCCTGACTATCATCAACTCATAGCCCCACAGGCACGGGGAAAGACCAATCTATACTGTGCTCATCCAGCAGGGGTGTGAGAGTTCAGACGGAGTTCAGATTTTTAGCTGATTTCAGATTTTCTTTTCGTTTTGATTTCAGCTATTTTTTGGCTTTCCTCTGTATACAAAGTATGGGAGCTCTTTCTATATCAGACTTTTTTTACACTGTTCAGCCTTTTTCCAGATCTTTTCATTTATGACCACTCACACCCCTAATCCACGTAATAAGAGTAGCACTGGCATATATTTTTTTGTGGGGGGGGGGGGCAAGACTCCCTAAAAGAGATTTGCGACTCATCGGGTGATTTAAGGAGAATCATAAATTAGGCCTCTCTAAGTAGTTTTCTTTCTACTTTATTGTCTTCTCCTCTGTCACCATGGTTATTCATTTTGGAATTAATAAATGTGAAACATAGAATGCAAGATCGCCAGGGATGGGTCAGCTGTGTTGCTCCACGATTGTGAGTATAAGACTCATTTTAAACGAGTTGCCTATCAATACTGTGCAACTTTAATTCCTTGTTATCTTCTTTTGGACCGAATTTTAGAAATATTTACATACAAACAAAATGAATACACAAGCATACAGGCATTAGTCATCAACCTTATCCAAGATATATTTTTTTATAGATCAGAGTTTTCAGACCATTAAATCAGATATAGCGTGCCCTCTCAATAATCTTATTTTCTTTTTCAAGGCCCTTTTTAAAAATTGATTATTGTAATATTTTTTTTTATTCTACATGTATTTAGTTTTTTTTTACCGAGAAGCAATGTCGTTTGCTCTTAACGAGTACGCGGTTACAATAGATGATGTTTATCGTTTCAGCATGCATACCGAACCCTTGTCTACATGGAGGCTCATGTGAGGAAACATTTGCTGATTTCGATTGTAACTTCTGCACTCTACGTCGCAAAACGGTGTGAAAAACAAAAACAATTTTGGTATTAATTAGGAATAATTAGTTTAAAACATGAGTACAGGCCTATATT
Source organism: Lytechinus variegatus (assembly GCF_018143015.1). Lineage (NCBI taxonomy): Eukaryota > Metazoa > Echinodermata > Echinoidea > Temnopleuroida > Toxopneustidae > Lytechinus > Lytechinus variegatus. The sequence continues at coordinate 18,002,534 of NC_054745.1, read as the reverse complement.
GTTTCTTATTATCAACATTGCGTTTGCTTCTAAGTAGGGAAAGTGAAAGAAAATGCAAAAACTAATCGCAAAGCAAAGTATTACACAATGCCAATTTAAAAACTAAGTACATGTCGAATAACAATTATCACAATAATTGATGTTGAAAAGGGGCCTTTAGGAGGCGCGATAACTCAGTCGGCAGAGCGGGGGATTCGTATTCCGGTGACCCAGGTTCGATTCCCACTTGGTGCGCTAGTGCCCTTTGGTATTAAGGCATTAATCCTCAGTAACAGGTCCTTCGGAGAGGACATTAAGCCGTCGGTCCTCCGGCTGCTTGCTTACAAGCATTTATGCTTTCTTAGCAATCAGGTTAAAAAAATCACCAAATTTATGAAGCGAACCGGATTTAAAACAAACTTAAATGTCCAAGTGTGTAGGATAGGATAACTCCACAACCGTAAGTCGCTTTTCAACCGAACTTGGATGGTAGATGGACTTGGGGCACTTGCATGTTATGCTGCAGTCTATCATGTCTATGGTCCTATGGTAAGGTAAAGGGTCATTTTCAGGTCAAAGTTAAAGTTTACATGCAAGACTCTCTTATGACACCTAACTCTGCAACCGTAAGTCACTTTTCAACCAAACTTGGATGGTAGATGGATTTGGGGTACCTGCATGTTATGCTGCAGTCGCAGGTAACATGGTATGGTCAAAGGTCATTTTCAGGTCAACGTTGAAGTTAACATGCAAGACTCTCTTTCTCCACAACCATAAGTCACTTTTCAACCACACTTGGATGGTAGATGGACTTGGGGGACCTGCATGCTAGGGTCATTGTCGCCATGATAATTGTATTTTTTGGTCAAATTTCTGTGTGAGCTCTATATATCGCAATGACGGATGACGGTGTGTTCGGGGATACATGTGCTCGGCTGCGCGACCCGCCAAGCATCTCTAGTTATATTGTGTCCTGGCTTGGTAATGAAATTCCCCGGGAACGGGAGTGGTCGGTGTTTTATGTTGCGAAGGTATGTGCGTGTAGCATATTCATTGTCCACTCAAAACGACACTACACTAAGTCATTCTATGCACAACAATCCAGACATTTAATTCTGGACCATCACTTGAAAAAAAAAAGACAATCTGAGAATGTTCCGTTCAAGTTTCCCTTCAAAGCGTTCTTTTGATTTTACATCACATGCTCGGATGGTAACCAGTCTTGTTCGTATACTCAGACAAAGACTCGAGTTCTGAAGAGTCGAATTCAACAAAATAAAAACAAATAAAGGAGGAGCCACAGAAAAGGAGAGATATGGGTGGTGTATGTTGTGGTTAGTGTTTTTGTTTTTAAGTTAAAAAGCAGAAATGACTTCTTGATAGTGAAGAAGATAAGAAAATGTATACTGATCAATTTTAAAACGTCCCTTTTCAGGTGGGATACGCATACACATTCGTGCAATTTCATTCACAGATTATGAGTGTACCAGTCCAGGAGAACCTAGTCCTTGAGAATGGTGACGTCACAGATCACAGCATCCAGAGAGGACCATACTTACAAGTCGGCCACTGCAAGATTACACGGACCACAGTGCTGGCAACCTTTAATTCATGACAAAGTGCAGTGGTTACAGATCGACTGATAAACACCCTCCTCGTTACTGGTCTCTCCATGCAGGGAAGGGCTGATGAAGATTATTTCGTCACAGCTTTTACTTTGAAATACTCCCTCATAGGCACAGTATTGAAAGTTTCCAAAGATGAACTTGAACAAGTTAAGGTGATGCATTTATCTTTCTGCTCTTGTTTCTTTGTGATATTGAGATGGAGTAAAGCAGATGCTATTATTGATACTCCTTCAATGAAGGTTGAAAAAAGCAATTAGCACTCAATGCCAAGCTCAAAGCAATAAATTTGCTTTGATGGTTGTATTTATCATTTCCATTATTTAGATTAACTACTGGTTTCATACAAAATTCAGTATTTTTAATTTGAGTCTGGCGACTGCTGATATAGTTACTGTTCTGAATAGTCTAAAATACAGTGGTTACGACCTAGTTGGGTTATACTTCTGCAGAATCGAATAGGTGCACATAGAAGTGCCATTCTCCTAATCCTATCTTTTGCTCTCTTTGATGTTTCCTATTATTTTCCAGGTAACGGTGATGGCTCCTGTAACGGCACATTTTGGTAAATTATTACCAAAATGTGGGAAGAGTGTTGGGGATCTTCATGTCTATGTTTCTAACAACATGACCGTCTTGACATCAGAGCATTTACTGTTTGCTAGGTCAATCAAGGTTTTCGCAGCACCGCTGCTGAGGTAAGTAATCTTGGAATAGAATTCGCTTAGATTGTGTTGTGAGCCTATTCATCCATGAAACACATCACACTCATTTAATTGCTTTAAACGCTGTTGCCCCCCCCCTCTTGTCATAAATTGACAGAACAAGGAAATATTACACTGCAAAATCACCAGTGTTGATTTCACACTAGCCCGAAATCTAGTTATGTCCACACCAGAGAAGTGTAAAACTACACCATTTTACTTTCGGTCTAACACCAAATAGGTGTTTATACAACACCAATCAGTATTAGAACAGCATGGGTTTGATTCCAAACTGGTGTTGTTTCAATACTTCTCTGGTGTGGACATAATAGATTCCGAGCTGGTGTTAAATCAACACCTGAGTTTTTGCAGTATGAAAATATCACAAAAACATGCTATGAACACAAGATTATCGAGTTGTATATAAATGCTTTTATTTCCCAATGTATGATAGCAGTTTATCATCGAGATACAGAGACGCGTTCTAGTGGATGTACATTTCTATGAAATGTTTTCATCACGTTCAAAATGATTTTTCTTGTCTTGTTGATATCAAATGACTCAGAAAGTGTGGAATAACCATGATAACCTGAAGATGAAAGGAAATAATTTTTGCTTATATCTTTCTGATAGGCTACCACCTAAGTCGTAAGAATAATTTATTTGACATTGAAAACATGAATAACCAAGAGTGTGTGATAACTATTTACAAAAGCAGCATCGAAATATTTACAAAGAACAATATAATCGTTTTTCTAAGGTTTGTATGCTCGCTTAGTCAAGTTCAAGTTCTACTTTTATTTTTCATTTCCATTATCAACATCATAGGCAAATACTAATCAAACATACGTTATAAATATAAACAAATACAAATGAAATATGATAACAATGATTACAAATCAATTACAAGTTCCAAAATATTTGTAAAATAGTTTTAACAGAATCTGATATGGAAATGAGTCACATTGTGAAACGTTACCAAAAACTTTTACACGTTATAGATGGCCTTCAAATCAAAATTTAATCGAATGATAAATGAAATTGTAGTTAGGTCAAATGAATCAGATGATATGACTATAACATTAATGAACATAAATTATCAACCAGGTGGTACCTTTCACAAAATAAACGACAACTTGAAACTTGCAATCCGAACTGAGAATATCGGAGTTGGTTGTAACGTAGGTCGATCGACGTTTAACATCTCAGTAAAAGGCTAATAAGGATGACACAAAAACAGGATACATAAACAATAAAATGAAACAAACAAGATTATAAACACCGAACAAATATATTTAAGTAAATCTGCAAATATCGTAGACTTGAAATTAGTAAATCTTTCATTCATACTACCTTACCCAATGACCGGGCCCAATGAATGATGTAGGAAGCTAAGATTTGATGCAGTATGTATCAGATGCCTTTTATATAATTATAGTTCTATCTTTCATAAAATGGTGTATAATCAAGCAGAAAATACCTATTTTATAACTACGAGATTTCATGCAGTATGTTAGCTATGTAAGTATACACGTCATTTACAAGAAAATAATTATTCTTTAATCATTTTACACAAAAGCTCCTATACTATGTGCACTTTAATAATTTCTATATTTTACATTGCAATATTCAAGAAAAAAATAACAAAACCACGAAAGAGTCAGAATTTTATCAAATATCACTAGTACTGACACACTCACAAACACACACACACAAACAAAATCATATAATGCATTCTCGCAGGACTTCAGGGCCTACATTATAACTTATGACAAATGACTTAAGACAAAACATTTTAAGTAATGCAACATAAATGGTATTTATAAAGTCTAGAAAGTGGTAAGTCAGATTCTGGGATACTAATTCTATACAATTTTCTTAGATTTAGAAAGAGTTATCTTAATTATGAGCTCTGTATCTACTTTAGATGTAATACATTACGACTAGTAAGGTAATAATAATAATAATAATAAAGGTATATTTACCCAGGGTAGCCACTTCAGTTCCGAAAACTGTTCTCCCAGCGGGCCCTGCTATTATTACCCGGCTAAGCTAGGCTACCTTCTCGGTGCACACAGCTTTTGAGGAATTACTTCCTGCCGGAAGGTGTTGGCTATACTATTGCAGACACTTCCTGATAAGCTGCATGTATACACAGGGGGCATTCAGACTTCAATACATACATTCTGGTAATATTGGTCAATGTATAATGCTCATATGGTATGCAATTATTTTCATTTTCTGTCATTTCAAATTCAGATGTTAATTTATTTCCTAACTTTATTATTTTATTGTCTTACATCATAACCAGTATTACAAGTTGTTCAAACCACATATTTTCATTATTACTGTTATATAAAAATATCTATCTATCTATCTATATATATATATATATATATATATAATTACAACATTTATTCATTTCATTTACTCCACCTTCATGTATATATATATATTTATATGTATATATACATGAAGGTGGAGTAAATGAAATGAATAAATGTTGTAATTCTAACATTGTATGTACATAGAATTCTCTGCATAATATGAGTTTTCCCAGTTTCAGGTCATGTCTCTCAAAGATAACAATTTTGACACAGAAAATACTATTCAATATCATATTAAATATTATATATACTTGCAGCTACAAAATAATTCACTCACAACCTTTCCCAACAAGAGAACGATTAAATGAAGCTACATGTTAGGTCTGCTATAGATTATGTAACAAACATTGACGTATCACCATCATGGACCCTCTCTGTACACCTACATGGTACTATCTATCATGTGGTAATTGAAAGATGTACTTCCTTTCAAAGCAAAAATCACACATTTCTAAATACTTGATGTCCGTTTAATATGAATAAACTGAATTACCTAAAGTAAAATAAACTCTACAGTTCATTAAACCTTACAAGAACAAGAACATTTAATAATGACATTACTGTCATGCACTTTTTACAAATCTAAAAATACTACGTACCCCTGTATGCTTATACACCTGTATGCTTATGGGTATAACTTTCAATCTACTCACCAAAGGCACTCCTTTAATATTGAAAAATACGTACCTGATATGCAGTAACGAAACGAGCTGAATATTATAGTGTATAAAAGAAAAACATTCCCGTCTAGTTACTACTTCAGAAGAAATGGAATGGTCGAAGGAACTTAGTTGAGCCGGTGAGGATCAACTATACTTTAAGGGTCATGAAATAATGATTTCAGCTTCATGACTTAACCCAACGGCCTCTAAAGCAAGTTGAAGTTTCTTAACCTGTTCACTAGGTCGGACACGCTTTCTCCAGTCTTGAAGCATCTCTTTAAGACCAGATTTTGAAACACTGCTAGCTGATGAATCTGCCCTGACAAGGTATTTCTCAACCTGTGAGTGGGAGAAACTGAGCTTATAGCCAAGCTCACGAGCATCGTTTGCTTCATAGACTAAATCAATCAACACCTCTATCATGTCGTTCGAAACGAACTTCATTCGGCCTCTTCTAAAATAAGAAATGGAAAGAGAGAGAAACAATATTACTGTTATAGGTTAAACTAAATGGAACGCATCAACTGATTTCATTAAAGCAACAACATTTTTACTTTCCAGGGAAATTTTCACATAATGCCAAAAATAATGATTTAACGTGTGAGTCAAACAAAAATTGACACCTCAAAATCCCTAATTTATGAATGAAATATGTCTGAAAGAGTTTGTTTTCCCAAAATAATGAAACAATATTTATGTTGTATGTCTTCTCGCATGGATAATCAATGGCTATTCTTTGCAATGATCTAAATTAATTTGCGCCAAACTAAGGCATGACTGCTATTAATGAATCCAGATGTCAGAATCCTACATGAGTTAGTAAATATATTGGCTAATCCCTTTTCATTGAAATTAACTTGAGAATTGAGGCTTTAAGGTGTTTATTACACAATTATAATGTAAATTACTGACAATGCGTGTTGAAATGGATTTTAATGCAACCCGTAAAGGATTATGACATCATTGACATATGGAGTCATTCATTGCAGTCATGCATTACTTTGGCGCAAATCAAAATTTATATCACTGCAATCGTCAAAGCGTTAACGGATACCACATAAATGTATCAAATTATTCTAAAGAACCATGGAGAACACACTCTTTCAGGCCATATATAATTATTACGTGTTCATGACATATTTCTTCCTTAAAGGACAAGTCCACCCTAACAAAAACTTGATTGGAATAAAAACAGAAAAATTCAACAAGCGTAACACTGAAAATTTCATCAAAATCGGATGTAAAATAAGAAAGTTATGGCATTTTAAAGTTTCGCTTCATTTCACAAAACAGTTATATGCACATCTTGGTCGGTATGCAAATGAGGAACTGATGACATCACTCACTCAGTATTTCTTTCGATTTTATTATATGAAATATGAAATATTTTAATTTTCTCGTCATTGTCATGTGAAATGAAGTTTCATTCCTCGCTCAATACGTGGAATTCCATTATTTTAACATTTTGTGCTTCAGGCAAGGAGGTCCTAATCTTCAAATCCGTAAAAATTAATATATTGTATAATTCAAACAATAAAAAAAACAAAAGAAATAGAGAATGAGTGACATCATCGACTCTCTCATTTGGATGTAACTGGCTCGTTCATATAACTATTTTGCTAAAAATAAGCGAAACTTTGAAATGTCATAACTTTCTTATTTTACATCTGATTTTGATGAATTTTCAGCATTGTGCTTGTCTGATTTTTCTCTATTGATTCAAATCAACATTTTTCTGAGGTGGACTTGACCTTTAAATTGGGGGACTTGTGAGATGTCAAGTTTTTTATTTTACTCACACGAGCACGCCAACACTGAATCGACAATATTTACATTATTTGTTTGGGGAAACCCGAATCATTTTGGACATAGTTATGTGTCATAGAAAAGGCACGAATGGTTCCTTAATTGCATTTGTATAAACTAATTCTTGTCATCACAACTGGAATATGTTTTTAATCTCCGCGATCTGCTTCGTTGTGTCAAAAGCCTGAACTAACAGTTTGGAAACTGCATATAACGTAATACGGAGGATTTTTACGACTCGGGTCTTAAAAATGAAATATAAAATCAGAAAAATGAACTGCAATCAAGAATTTTTCATGGCATCTGCTCATAACTCTTATCAGTAACTTACGCATTTTCTACCAAAACCATTTTGCACATATGTTTCATCCCTTAAAAAAAGGAAAAAAATCTCGGATGGTCGTTTGATTGCATGCATATGAGCAATGCAATTACAATGATGTTTTATAGTCATGACAGTTAAAGATGATCCCTTAGTCCACTATTAATATACATTATATGTTAATATTTTGGGATTTTTATTTTGTTTTAAATTCATCACATTTTTTCGGATAACCTAAATTATGCAGAAAGAATGACATTCCTTACCTTTGATTTTTTTCGTAGTCAGGTTCCACTGTTTGAAGAACAAACAACAAAAGCAACCAAAAAGAAACAAATAAATTGTAATAATTTATTTACTAAATGAGTTTTTTTTAAGCATTATGACATATTTTTTTAATGAAATGATTATTTACCAGATGATAATTATTCAATTCAATTCTGATACAGTTTTTGTTTGAGGTGATACCGGGTAAATATGATTGAGTAATTCTGTTCTCAAAGTACAATTGATGGAATTTCTTTCTACTGAATATACATTTATTCATTTTCGACTGGATGTATTTTATGTCCTTTTTAATCACCCGTCTTTACCAAGGTAAGATGATCTTTCCCTTTTTACATACCTTCTCTAGAGATATTAATTTCTTGTTCTGCTATTGTTGACGGGCCCTGCTCAATGCAAACACGAACACTCTTGTTATCAGTAGAGCGCGGTAGATTGACGTGTATAGTATTACAACCTCCAGATAGTAGAGAACGCGGATGAACCTTTAAAATGAAACAATGGAATCTGAGTCATGAATATTCATGAATAGGTTTAGGATAAAACCTATAATTTTGATATAACAACATTGATCATCAAATTTGTTTCGATACAACAAGATCCAGCATCCAATTGTCATTCTGGAACATTTTCGGTGAGTGGTGATATTTTATTTTCCCTTTTTACTTCCTTTTGTTTAAAGAATTTCACTGTCCACTAAAAAGAAGCCGACTTTAGTAATTTTCTTATTTGTGTCATGAACTCCAAGAGGGATGACATAAAAACAAATCAAAAAACGTTATTTAGATGCTTACAGCTTCTCGGGTGTTCTTTGAGCCAGAAAGACATGACAGCTTGATGTCATCTTCAGCAGATACTAGACGGAATTTGATTACAGTCGTTACTCCGTAGAATGGTTCCGATAAGCTGTAATTCTGTCCTCTTACACACTGGAAAGAAACGTTGATGAAATCTAGATGTCATGTGATTCACTGTTTGGATAAAATGAATGCATTTTTGCTTTCTCAAGTAAGACGCATTCATTGCAGCATGAATCAATATACAGTGCGTATCAATGCGAAGTTTACACTTTGAAAAATTCCAGGGAATTAAAAAAAATACAATATTGGGAATTTGGGATATTTTTTTGTCTCACCTGCACAGTAGAGTGAGAATATAGGCGCTACTTTTCCGACGACGGCGGGGGCGTCAAAAATCAAGTTAGGTTTTTGAAATGGCAGCGTAACTTAGAAAGTACATGGACCTAGTTCATGAAACTTAAACAGGGTTGATCAAGTATTAACATTCTGGCCGAGTTTCAGGTAACATGACCAAGGTCAAAGGTCATTTAGCGTCAATAAACCTAGACCATGTTGTGGGAAACAACATCAAAATCTTAACCCAAGGTTAAGTTTTTTTAAATTTTGTCATAACTTCGAAAGTATATAAACCTTGTTCATGAAATGTAGCCATAAAAGTAATCACGTATTATTGTACACCCTGCCTGAGTTCCAAGTCACATAGCAAAGGTCAATTAGGGTCAATGAACTTTGACTAGGTTGGGAATATTTGTTGAATTACCATCATAACTTTGAGAGTTTAGGAATCCGATTCATATAACTTAGACATAAGACTAGTCAAGTATCACTGAACATCTCATGGAGTTTCAGGTCATATGACTAAAGTTATTGGTCATTTTAGGTCGATGAACTTTGGTCATTTCGGAGTTAAATATTAGATTGCTGTCATAACTATTAAAGTTGATAGACATAGTTTATAAAATTATTAAAATTATAAAATGGGGATATAGGGGCGATCAAGTATCACTGACAACAAGTCTTAGGTCGCATTATCAAGGTCAACTGTCATTTATTTTCAATGAACATAGTATTGTATCATTATATGAAAAAAAATTGTGTTTTTGTGAATAATTATTTAATAGTAGTTTACAAAGTAAGCACTGCTTCTATATAGAATCGCGTGATGCAGGTGAGACTGCCGGAGGCGCTCCTTGTTATCATATATATTCTTGGGTTTGGGTCTCATTTATCAAATGAAAGTAAACATTTTGGCAGAATGTTCCACTTGAGTGAGCACTTTCCATTTTTGTAAAGCTCGCAGGAATCAGTTTGCGCAGAAATGCTCATTTTCACGTTGTGTCAAGGAAAAAAAGGCTGAAAGAAACTGACCGTGCGGTACATTTTCGCATTTTTAGCAAATCTCACATATAAACATTTTTAGCAACTTTGCCAACCAAAATAATATATATTTTTTTATCATGGGTAAGAACAATCTTTCCCTTTTTGCTAGCTGAATCTGAGGATAAAACTGAAAAAAAAAATATATATTTCAGATATCTCCAGCAATATTTCACTTTGTTTTTATCTTTTAAAGTGGGACAGCATTTCATATTTCATTTTCCCGAGCTTGACAATGATTAACAAAACGAAAATCAAGCCTAAGCCATTTCACGTGAATCCCTGTATTAAAAAGCAAATATTATCGTGATGGCTTCGGTGTGTGGGGAGAAGGGGGGAGCGCAATTGCGCTATATGAAGTGTTTTGTGCAACGAAACAAGTTAAAGGTAAAAGATATCCTTAAATTTATCTTCCTAGCTAAAGTCCATGTGTTTTTCATGACTAACGTCTACTTTTATTCATATCAATTTTCCAAGCTCTACGCATATCATTTATACAAACTTATAAAAAGTGGCGCCCGATGTTTAATGTGGAAAGAGCCTCAGGATATAACAAATGATTTTACAGGATTATGTTTAAGTGTGAACTTTTTTGTATACACACTATGCAAATACACCCACAATAGTTTTCCATTTTTTCCCTTTTTTTGATATGTTTACATGTTCAGGTCATCCTATGATGTAATACATTTTCATGCATCGAACGCAACTCTTGCCAATCAACCTAGCACCTGTACATACTGTAGAGTCTATTTTGTAAGGATGTGCGATGCAGATTCGCAGAGTGGGGTGTGAGGAGTTGCTGTTGAAAAGAGGCTGTGATACTTCACAGACGAATTGAACTCCATGGATGTCGTTTGAAGACAAAGCGAAGTATTGAAGATGACGTGTTGAGAAGGTAATCTTGTCTTCTGAGATCTCAAAATCTCTTGTCGATTCAGGAAGCAAAGTCCTGTACCCATATTCTCCTAGAATATGCAACAATAGACAAAGTACTTTGTGTTAGAAACATTTTACCGAGTTGACAGCACCATAAAGTAATGTAAAAAATTTATATCTTTCCTATCTTATACATTAGGAGTCATGCATTACTTTAACCCTAATTAGACCGGGGGCTGATTCATCTCTTCTCGACATTTTTTTTGCGGTAAATCCGCCACGATAATTGTTTTTGGCCGCGTCGCTATCTGTTTTTTTTTACTTTCAAGTCTTGCGCAATTTTTGAGACTATGTATAAGATGTATAATTTAGATGAATATATATATATATTGTGCTACATGTTTCTTAATTACATTTCAATTATTATAACTGTATTGAAGATGGATTTTGTCTACAGTTTTGTTGGAAATGAGAAAAATATAAAACTGAACCGAGACCAAATTGCGACCCCGGTGGTTGTGAAATTACGAAATAGTGTTTTAAGTCAAAATAAGAATCAATCAACTTCATCTTGTTAATGGTCAAAATAATGTCCCCGAAAGCAGGGGCGTCGATACATTTTTCGGATGGGGGGGGGGGCAAAATCATAAAGTGAATCAACATTCCACAGGCGCTCGATCACAAAACAAACAAACCGACACACACATACATATATAAACCCCTCAAGAAAAGTTTTACAACTCAGGTTTGGGGGATGATATCTTTTTGGTTAACGAAGTATAAAAGATAAAACTGGTATCATTGGAAGGCTGAATTATTCCTCTTTGCAATGACATGACATTTGCTGTGATTATGTAATGGAATCTGCAATCACCCTGAACATTGAGAAGAGTCAGAAGTGAAATGTTGCAAAATGCATTGATTTCTAACAAGAGTCTCCATTTCTATAGAATTTCCACCATGCAGGTGACAGTGAATGCACTCGGTCCATCCTCGAAACAATTGGAAACTATTGGAAACGATGCATTTTGCAACATTTCATTTCTAACATTGCTGCGTATTATCATGTCTGTGTATTTCATGATAACACTAGCATTACAAATGACACATGATCGTAAAGAAGAATAATCATACTTTCCAATGATACCACTTTTACATATGATGATGGCAACCTAAGAAATTTATTAGCACAAAACTTGAGTTGCAGAACTTTTTTGAGGGGTTTATATATATGTATGTATATATATATATATATATATATATATATATATATATATATATATATATATATATATATATATATATATATGTGTGTGTGTGTGTGTGTAACTCATGAGAAAGAGACACATATCTCACTACACAGATAATGCGAGTGCCGAGAGCGAGCTGATATTATCTTCTGACCTGAAATTTGATATTCTAAGCATTTTTGGTACCAATGATTAAGATCGGTATCTAAAACAACTATAGATGCGAGCGCGAAGCGCGAGCCGAAAATTTTGATATTTTGATCTGAAAAATTTGAGTTTAATGGAGGTTTTTAATAAAGAACAAGACATATATCCAACAAAAGATTATTGCAAATCGAAGCGGAAGTTCTTTTGATGTTTAGAACTGAAAAGGGGACATTCTTTTCACCTATTTATTCAAGAAAACGATGGGTTTTTACTACCAAAATGATGCGAGCGTGAAGCGCGAGCTGAAAATTTTGATATCGTAATTTGAAAAAGCGGACATTTTGAGCACGATTATGAATAAAGAACGAGTTTTGAATTTAATCTCGCTTGCTGATTTCTGTGTAACATTACAATTTACTTTATTTTTGCACATGCGGAATTATAGGGGGGGGGGGGCAAAACGATATGTTCCCCCAAAAGGTGGGGCGATCGCCCCCCCCCCCCCCGGATCGACGCCTCTGCCCGAAAGTTTTCATTAATTTTTTTTTAAGTCGAAAACAACGATATCCATGAGAAATTTAGAAAGTAATAAAATACATGAGAAAATAAATGTGATGATGACTTTTTAAAGTACAGATAGATTTGTGGATTCCTACAAAGAGTCTTCATAGCAAAAATAAGCATTTTATGGACATTATTTAGATAATTAGAGCAATTTTTTGTTTTTACGTATAAATTAGTGTAATTCATGTGCAATGTGATTTTTCGCAGAATCTAATTTCAGTTTTGAAGATTATGCCGTGGGTGAAGCGCGTGGCAATATTATAGTCGCGATCGCACGATTGACGGCCGAGATCATCTTCTCAGGCGTCGAAATAAAATAATGAAGCCCAGTCTATTTAGGGTTAAGTTATCTATTTCATCGTAACATGAAGCATTACTACCTTTTCTGTTTTATATCTGGTGTACAGAAAAAAAAGGTGACTGGATATGATATAAATAAAGTTACATATCAAAACCTCAAAGCAGACAAATGAGCACACAAGAAAACTCATTTCTATTGGAATATCCTATATTACCTGATCCTTTCTTGCTATAAAGCTTCACACACAAGTCTTGCTTCTTCTGCTGGTATCGATCCGGAGCAATGTAGTGTGGAAGCACTATAGTAGCAAGTTTGAGAAGATGATGGTTATAGGAACATTGGACGATTGGTGTTAGGAGAATTTCGCCAGAATCCAGGGGGAAGTCAGATGTACCCACATTGAGGACAGTGAGAGTGAGAAGTGATTTCATTCCTTTGGGGATCGCTCCTGAAGGAATAGATACCCGGATATCAGGTTCATCTAGCTTCAAGTCTCCACCATCATGATCAATGATGCCATGTGTGAAAGTGTCCAAGAAACCTGGGTGGTTTGGTATTGCTGTTATTGGGAAGTACAACATGTCGGGTCAGCAAGCAGTTATGCAGACATTGCGGATTTTTCAATGTGTTACATTCGATGAATAAAACTAGAAATAGCGCCATTTAGATAAAATGAGACATCAATCAATATGCTGCCTCCTAATTGAATAACAATAGTCGAATAATTACATGAGGTATTTTCCCTAACCATGAAAAGTACATTCAAGAAATAAACATGGAGGAAGACACATGTTGCGTTTGCTTTCGACATGTTCGAGTTTTATAGTTTAGTGCACAAGTATTAATAACGAATGAAAAAGGTTGTGCGTCTTTGCTACAAAGCATACTTATGATTTTAAAAATAAATACACTTTTGACTTAAATATTTTCGTCCCATGACTGCTTAAACCTACCTCGGGCTATATGTTCTGCAGCATCGTTGAGATTAAAAGCTTGAACCATTTGAAGCAACCTCAGCCTTGTTCCTCCTTGTTTGGCCCATTTCTGAAGCATTTGTAGAACCACCCGACGTATCAATGCAGGTTCAAAGGTCAAAGATGAAGCCATCACCTGAAGAATTTCAGAAGCTGGCAGATCCAATTTTTGAGAGAGGTCGATGAGGTCTGGAGTTGTACGAATTTTTGCAGAGATTTCACCAATACCTTTTATAGGGAACATAATCACATTACAAGTTCATTGTGAATGACGATTCCTGTTTCCATATTGCCAAAATACATAGTTCTACAATAACATTATATAAAATATTTGGCTATAGTTTTCTATTCCATCCAACTTTCTACAAAACGTGTTATAAACAATACCAAAAGCGAGTTAATAAAATTCAAGCTGTGATCATACCTGTTTGAGTGTCTTCGATGTGGTATCCTTGAAGAAGCGTAGACACCTTCTCTTCCTTCTCATGTCTTTCTAAACGTCTACACCATTGATGAAGGAGATTCCATGCCAGTCTCTCCATTATTGCAGGGTCGCGAGGAGCAATGAGAACTATGATGTCATTAACGTCCGAACGAAGAGCTTTAGCTAGTTTTAAGGCCAATGTGATATTCGCCACCGGGCGAACGACTATACACAGTTCTGAATTACTAGGTGAACCTCCATACCCGTCGATGTCGACAATAGTTTGATCTTTGTCTACGATTTAATAATATATGGAGGTTGAATGTTATTAGAAATTTCAATAAAGATAACCTTGTAAAAGACCTGCTTGTACTTCAATGGTAAAGCGTGGTCCCATTTTTCTTTTATACATAGATATTTCCAATCCCTTGGTTTTATTAAAAAAAAAACGCGTCAGAATTACTAGATGAACCTCCATACCCGTCGATGTCGACAATAAATTCACATTTGTCTACGATTTAATAATATGGGGTTGGGTGAATGTAATTAGAATTTTCAATAAAGATGTCCAGTATTATATTAATACAATGTGGTGAAATTTGTGTGTCTTTGTTTTGGTTCCATTGAAAACGCTTTTAATAATATATTACCTTTTATTTTGTTACTATGGCTTCTTTTCTCTTTTTTTCTATTAGCCCCTCCCCCTCTCTCCATCCCCCTTCATCCACACCCTCGCTTATTCTAGTCTCCTGTGCAGACTCTGAATGGCTCGTGAGGTGGGATCTGCTGGTTTGCGAAGCAAACCAGTCTGAAAGGGCGAGCGAAGCGAGTCTGCAGCCTCAGTAGACATAGTATGCTATGCAGACTCGTTGAATCAGCTGCGGTACACACACTGCAGATGTGGGTCTACATTTGTAAACTACGATTATTCATTCCTACCTGACTCTGAGTATTCGATGATCTTCCAGTCTTCATTCTCTTCATCTTCATCCTCTTCTGGTTCTTGATGTGATGGGTCAGAATTCACATCCGGGTCAAGAGGAGTGACATCATTACTATTCTCATCTGCATGATATGATTTATAGCCAGAGGCCAGTATTCTGAAGTCGAGTTTAACTTAAACTCAGGTTTAAAGTAGTGGCGTTAAAGTTTGGATAGCCAATTGTTACAAAAATCACTAACAGAAGATATATCATATTTCACCTCAATTGGCTCTCAAATCATTCATAATTGTCTAGGAAGTGTAAATAGATGATTGTCTTCACCATCGGTGAATCAGGAAAAAGCAAACATACATCTGAATAAAAAATGACACTTTTTTCTTCCCATAATTTTAGCAAAGAGTTAGACCATGGTCTTAGTTACACCTGACTTCGGAATACGGGCAAGAGGGTTTAGTTGCAAAAAAAAATTATCTGATAATAACCATTGAAAACTCACCACTTGTGCCGCAAAAAGTAATAGCTCGGTGTGTTTGCACAACCACTCCCCTAAAGATTTAAAGATTTTCATCACACGTGCTGGTTATATAATTTGTTATAACCTTAATTTTTGATGAGGCCAATTTCGACCAATTTCTATCTCTTTGGTCAACCATTCCTGTCGACGAGAATGAAATATTTGACAAGTTGACAACAAAAGAAAAGCCCAAACCAACCTTTAACATGTTTAAAGTTTATACCGGCTTGTCTGTCAGTTATGATGCGTGTTATTTTTTTCTTAAATACACTAAGCAACATTTAAATGTATAAATTAGGATGATATTTTACTCATTATGCTTCAAAAAAGGGTCGTGTACACAAACCTTTAAAAAAAAATCTAGTTTAGTAGTCGATTTCAGTTCAG
Organism: Lytechinus variegatus; assembly: GCF_018143015.1. Lineage (NCBI taxonomy): Eukaryota > Metazoa > Echinodermata > Echinoidea > Temnopleuroida > Toxopneustidae > Lytechinus > Lytechinus variegatus. The sequence goes on along the minus strand of NC_054745.1, from coordinate 17,986,203 downwards.
TAACGTATCAAAATGCGTTACTGAACTGAAATCGACTTCGAAAATAGAACTTGTCGACACATTTTAAATGTTGTGTGCATTTCCTTTTCTTAAATTATTTTAAATACCATTCATGTCCGTCACGTTTGAAGCCTCATTTAAGGATTCCCAGACCATCTTCAGTTTTTCATCCGGTTTATCTGATGATATTTGAGATGCTTTCCACATCGAGAGCATTTTGATATTAGCATCCTTCCTATTGTAGAGAGATCGATGCTCGATGTGATGTAACTCTATTTTGTCAAATCCCAGTTGCTTGCCAATCTCATAGAATTTCTCTTTGTTAATGTGACGGGAAAATTGTAATAGCGTGCAGTCAGGAATCTCTCTGTATCATTGGATTGATATCATGAAATTCACTATCAGTAATTCATACCATTATGACATGCATTAACTTATAATAAACAAACCTTTAACAAAATTGAAAAGTTTGCGTTATTATAATTAAAAGGCCATTTTTTTGTTTCAACTAATTGAATCTAATCTTCAGTGTTCTCGGTAGAGCAAAAATAGTAACACAATGAAGTTGCTGCTGTTTCTTTTTCATTTGTCTACAATAAAACGTATTGCATACTCAAGAAACTTACTCAGTCAGGTCAATATCTTGATGGACGTAGCCGAATCCGAGGTGAGCGCAATGTTAAGAAAAGAGAAAATAGCTTTATGGAAGAAAGAAAAATTATTGATGAACTTAATTATCAGTACGCTGCCTAGATATTAGCTAGTATTTCGTTCCTCCTACAAACCTATACGATCTTTATATGCAAACGAGATAAAGAATATTGCAACTCAATTTGCATGTAATTATATAAGAGTTACCGTAGTAAATTATTACTCATCCCTACGGACGGTGGAAAACTAGACTAAATCCATAGTTCAATCGACCAACCATAATCAAGAATAACGCTACTCAATTTGCATGTTATTATCAACTATTTTTTGTGATTAAGGAAAAAGAAATTAATGCTTCAAAATATGTACTGTTAAGAAATTGTCAGATATTCGTACTCTCCATTTTACAGCAATATTTCTGAGCTTTTACAAGCGAAGATGCAATTTTTCAATCATGCAGCTGAAAGTAAATATTCTGAAACTAGTAACACACATATTTCTTATTAATTTATTTAGATACGACAGGTATTATAAAAACAAAGACTGAAACCGAAGTAAAATCAACAAGCACTAAGTAAAACCTGGGAAATTTGTATCATTTGAAGATGAGTTGAATGATTCTATAATTGTGGTGAGAGTGTTCTTTGCTGCTTGGGTAGATGCTTGTCTCCCTCTCCATGCCAGTAGCATGTCATAGGCAGCTTGCTGCCTATCTCGGAATCTCCTATACTCTATCCGATCCAACTCGGCTATGGTGAAACCAAGAGCAATGCCCAAATCATAGAACTGATTTACGTCCATTGTCTGGGCTATTGTTAGGACGTCTTCGTCCGATTGTAGGTCACTGTTCTTTACTTCTTCTAGTGTCCTAGAAGATAGATTGAAATAAAAAAGGCATGGCTGGAATATCAAAGAACTGTTGTTCAGTATTAATGAATCTAAAATACTCCATTTTAAAACTTTTTATTGCGTATATCGCATATAATGGTGTGGCAATGTAATTTTAAAAGCCTTCGTCGAAACGATGCCGATATGAGAACCTGACTGAAAGTTCACGATCATAATTTTTACTGATGTCTTCATCCTATCGATTCAACAAACATATTACCTGAAATGAAATAAATCTTTTTTTTATTATTTTGAGCTTCCTCGAAAAATAAAACATGTTAACCGATGGAAACTTACCTAGTGATGTCTGTCTGTTCGGAGGGAAATTGGCACACAGGTCCATCTATTACAGAAAGAAAATGGAGAGAGAATTGGACATTAAATGAACATTCCTCTGTGTTTTCTGTGTACAACAATAATACTCCTCCTCTTATTTCATAATTCAAAAAATTACCTTCAGCAATAACAGATCATATAAAGTATGCTTATGCTGTCAGCGATAGTGTCAAAGGATGCATATGTACACCTTGTTATAATAAATGGTTTGATACCGTTCATTTAGTTCATGGACCTGAATGACATCATGGACATGGCGGGTAATTCTTGAACCCATACCCTTATCCAAGTCTTTGGTGATTAAAAAAAAACATAACATTTTATCATTGAATGATCAAACATGAAATTCTACCTGCATATCTGATGACAAAGGCAATAGATCGTGATATCCCAAGCTTCCCAGCCTGTGTAATTGTTATGGTAATCACTGCAAAGCTTAGATCGTCTTCACTGGGTGGAACGTATATCGATATACATTGGCTTATCTTGGCTAGAAGGTCCCTAAGAGAAACGATCTGTTGGGGAAAAAATACAGCAGCAGAATAGAAATGCACAAACCACCAAGAGGCTGTGCCGTTTGGGCAGGCTTTCATCCACCACCAAAAAAGGTATTTAAACGGGGGGGGGGGTACTAGCCAGGTGGCTCCTAGAGAGTAAAAATCATTTACTAACGTATATGCTTACTCTCCACGGAGCCAGGAATTCCTTCCCATTCATTTACATGTACCGCCCTAAAAACATAAACTTTCGCTCCCGAGATTTTGACCTTCCTTCTAAAAGAACTAGCCCTAAATCAGGTAAGTGGGATATAACTTCATTTCCGACATTCCTACGCTATCGATTTCATTTTTAAACAGGAATTCATTTTAAAAACGAGTAAAATATTATGAAAAGACGGGGGGGTGGGACTTGACGCTGTCATCTTGTTTCTCATTGTTCTTTGCCAACGTTACGGACGCATGCATCCGTAACGTTATGTTAATGAATTCTTGTTTATACATGAAATGTTTTACTTTAAGTTATAGGTAAATATCATTAATTGTACATGCCTCAATTTATTTTGTCTGTATAAGTTCATTGTAATTATTTCGATACATTACTTTGTTCTGTTGAAAATGAAATAAATTGAATTGAAATTGATAACGTAGAAATGTCGGAAATAAAGTTGCATCCCATTTAAATGATTTAGGGCCAGATCTTTAAGAAGGAAAGTAGAAATCTCGGGGGGCAGATAAATGAAAGGAATCCCTGTCTCCGTGGAAAGTAAGCATACGTTGGTAAATGATTTCTACTCTCTAGGAGCCCCCTGGCAAGGGGATACTTAGAATTGGTTAGGACGGGGGTGTGCGGGTGAAGGTTCAAAACCCATACCCATATTTACGGGTCATTTTGGCTAAAATGGTACCCATTATAAGGGATTTATTAAAACTTGACAAGCAAAAATTAAAAATAAATAAAAGAAGTTATCACTAATGGAGGAGAATATGGACCCATGTTTAAGCCCAGTATTTTAAAGTAGGCGCCATGGACCCATGTTCAAGGCCAGTATCTAAAAATTGGGGCCATGTTTAGGGAATTTCCAGCATAAAACCATACCGCATGTTAAGGGGGGGGGGTCCAAAAAAGCGACCCATTCTAGCGGCACATCCCCGTATGCCTTATTTTGTGAGTACTTTAAATCGCTTTAGGATCAGTTTCATGCTAACAAGGAGCCTGATTGCTTAGAGAACCTTATTTGTTTTACGATTATCAAATAAGTTCTGAAGCTAATTACCTGGCTCTCAATTTCTCCTCCCTCACGATGGCACGTGATTGTGACGTCACCAGCCTTTGTTTCAACATTGAAAGGGACCGAGCGATGACATCTGTGGTAAGATTGTTGTCTCGACTCCTCTTGTGTTGCCTACAAAGATGATTACGATTGTATATTATTTCAATTATTGAAAAATTAGAAAAAAAATGTCAAAATCCATATTTTATAATTCTAACTAGAAGTCTGAAGTACAAAAACTCCGAAGACTAATTTTGCCTGCCCAATTGACCTTCGGCGCGGCAGCGCTATATATTTGTCTGACGCGGCCGGAGCTCCCGACTTCCCGCCGTTTGTGAATCGGACTCTCTACCAGCTGAGCCAACACAACCGTTGAAATGATTGATATGGTGTATTGATGTTATTGCCAACATGCAATTACAGATGTAAAAAGTTTACTTTACTTGAGGTAATTGTAAAAAAATCCTGGGGTGGTATTCTGAGGTCATTTTATCTTTAAAATATTTTATTTTATCTCTTAAAATGAAATTGGTATTCTGAGACGAGATTTTATCTCTCAGATAAAATTTTAGTTTTTATCTGGCGTCTAAATTTTATCTTGCGTGTCTACAGATGATACGCAACAGAACAGGATATTAATAAATTTGAAGGGTAAGGACGTGTTTTCTTTTTGCTCCAAGATTGACGTCATTTAATCATTAATCTTCGAAATCGTTAAAAAACTTGTGTATCAATGTTGAGATCTCGTTCTGAGGCTTCCGTTGGTGACACTGGTTTTTGGAGTTTTTAAAGGATTTAATCTTGAAAACACAGTTAATACCCATTTTTTGAGGATTCTGTAAACGGACTGTGACCAAGAGAAGAGACAGTTGCATCCACATATCCTAGCAACGTAAAGCCAGGGTGCGTATCATACCAGCTCCATCTTCATCAGCGCATCAAATTGTGGATACAACGCAGACTGGTTGGCAACCGTTGATGCACCTGCTTGTAACTGTCTAGACGTCTTGCCAGGCCCCCGAAGCTACCGCCATTTTGTTTAATCCATTAGAAGCTAAAATAAGCCCCCATTAATATTAATTTCGTACGATGCTCCCTCGTCAACTGTGGTTTTGTACGTGTATTAGACAATACGCACATCAGCGCAATGACAAAGGTCAACTTGGAAAATTCATTAATGTATTCATTTTGTTACGCGCTCGTGACGCGAAGGATTCAGCGAATCAAGCAAGCGCAAATCTGAGACGATACGTTGCGCTTTATAAAGTATCGATATCACAAGCGATATTACTTAAAAACAAAACAATGTTTTTATTGCGTCTTATAGGCCTATGCTAATTCTAAAAGGGAAGATGAAAAGAGTAGATCAAGTCGCGATTAGGTAAAAAGGTGGGGGGGGTGGGGGTGGGGGCAAATCATGGTTAGTACAATGATTGTATTCATTATCACTGGTTGAGTATGAATACTGGAAAAAAATAACTTTTACCACTAAAAGAGCCATTTCTTGTTACAATTTTCGAGAAGTGAAAAAAAAAATCTTCATGGATCCCCGTGCCTGCTTTCTTCTGGCGTCCGTTTCATAATGAATTACACTGAGCTATTTAAACATCGCTATTATTGTGATAACCGTGGGAACCTTGATTATGATTGGTATTCGTAGTTACCATACCTAACTCATGATGAAACGGGCCCCAGTTTATCATGCTCAATATGTTTCCTGTCCCCTTTATTCTCCAGCATTTCTTACTCTGTTTTTTTTCCATTTAATCATTTTCCCACTCATGTTCTTTTGTGCCACCTTTCTCCTACATATGAAGAGCTCACTTTTAAAAGGGGTTAGGTCCATTTTTAATCAAATTTGATTTTTATGTCTTAATTGATTTTTAGTAGCTCTATAAGATGATACCATAAAAAAGTTGAAATTCCCATAAAAAAGTGAACTAAAAAAAGAAAATTCACTTTTTTCAAAAGGGGTTAGGTCCATACATAATTTTTCTGGAAAATAATATCTTAAAAAAATATGAAGATAAGTAGATTTCTTTTATACCCAATTTTTGAATTTCTAATGGTAGGGTATCATGAAAATCCATTTTCGCATAAGAATATTGCAATATGGGAGAATTAAAAAAAATGATTTTCTTGGAGTGGCCCTAGCCCCTTTTGCTACTTAACTTTTCATATATTTCCTTCTAATTTTCCCACTTGTTATCTGTCTCCTGGTTTCCAAAAATCTCGTCTTATTTCTCTTCCACCCCTTTTGTTCCTACTTCCAACATCAGCTCTCTCACCACCCCCTCTAAATTATCTCTTCATAATTATATGCCCCTCCATTTCTTTCTCATCTCTTTTCAACCCACTTCTCATCACTCTTTCCCTCTCTCGATCTCCGTCTCATTTTGAATTTTGCCAATTCCAAATCCCTTTCATTCAGTTAGCTCTGTACAAATACTATATGAACACAAATGAAAGACATGAAGGAATTCTCTGGTTAGTGGTGAATTTTATTAATTATCAAGAAATTATCAGAGGATTAAGCTTTACCTTTTTCTTAAGCGTATGTTAATAGTTTGAACCAAAAGAAATTTGTGTTTGTATGCTGGGGGGGGGGGGCACAATTCCCCCTAATTTTTGAAGCACTGAAAAGTGCCTTTTTATGCAAGAAAATGCCCCATCACGAACGTGTTATGTGTCCCTTTCACCTGATGAGAACCTGTTTTAGGTAATACCAATTAGTGCTCTTCCTTATATGCATTTTTTTACCCAAAAATGCCCCCCACATGTTCTGTGCCCTTCCATCTGAGAGCCAAAAGTGCCCCCTCGCCTTCTTGAAAGTGCCCTTACTTGAATAACTGCCCCCTTTTACCCAAGAAAAGTTCCCTAAAGAATTTATTCTGTGCCCCTTTCACTTGAGAAGGATCTGTTTTATGGTCACCATGACGAGTGCCCTTTGAAACAAGAAAACAATATTTTCATTTCTATGATATACTTCTGAAGGAAATACTGTGTGCATTAAGTTTAATAATTCATGTGAGTGGGGTATATAAGCAGTTTCGTACAGATGGAGGGGGGGGGGGGCTTGCCATAGGCGGCGGAAGCGGTGGGATAGGGGGACCTGTCCCCCCTAAATTTGAGGTGGGGGACAGTCCCCCCTAAATTTTTTGTTGAGAATCTTTTTTTTTTGCTCGTCAATTTTTTTTCCTGCGTCCCCCCTAAATTCAGGTAGACCCCCCCTTAAAATTGTTGTGGCCCCCCTAAAATTGTGGTTGACAACCTTTTTTTTGCTGGAAATTGTTGTGGTCCCTTCTAAGATTTAGGTGGATAAATTCAGGTGGACCCCCCTAAATTTTTTGCCTTCCGCCGCCAATGCTCTTGCCCCCCCCAAAAAAAAAATCACGACCAAGAAAAAAAAAGAAAAAGGAAAGCAAAGGGTGAAATATATCATTTTGAATATTTTGTCGAAATCTATCACAAAATTGGATATTTGTTTTTAAAATGTCAAAATTTTGCTCGCTCGCAACTTTTTAAAAATTTCACATAAAACAGCATTTTCCCTGTGCCCCCCCCCCCCTTTCAAGCAACTTCAATCCGCTGCTCCTATTTGTATGTTTATAGCTTCTCTCTTTGCAACCAATTTTAATGAAAATCAATAAGAAATTTCATACGTCATGAATTTTGGTTGTGATAATAATTTTTTTTTAAATTGGACTTGGAAAAAAAAAACCTTTTCCATCTTCATCACGTGGTTCCTAAGTCTTCAATGTTGAATAGTTGGATTACTTGAATGAAAACATCTGTTACACCAGTCCTGCAGATTGAAAAAAATAGAGAAAGAAAATCAATTAAATTGTTATGATTTATAAAACAAATGTTTTAAGAAAAGTGAGACTATGCATATATATGTTTCTTCAACACATACCATAGGAAATCTTACTTCTACTAATTATAAACTTGTACTTCTATAAAGCATATATATCACTTAAACATGTTCTCTGCAGTTTACATACCACTCTCCATTCTAACTACATGTACTCTTTGAAAAAATGACAGAGATTTCTTGTAAATATGAATATATAAATTAACATATGTAAATTATATGAATAGACAGAATTAAAGTTGATATGTTTTGTTGCACAGAATATTTCGATCTGTAATTAAAAACGACAATAACTATAATCTAAAAACAAAATTGAAATGGGTTTTTCAAAGGCAGGTCTATTTGTTGCCAAAAAAATGTGAACAACCTCCATTATCAAAAATAATCACTAACTAGCTCACTCACTCATATAACCGCTGTAGTTTGTGTTTCTCTTTGTGGTCCAGGCACTGTTCTATTAGGCCTACTTCACCAATTATTTATCATCATCAATCACCTCCATGGAAATTGTCAAACTGCATCATCCTATTAGACAAAATGTAAAACAAAAAAAAAATCGTAAATCTACAAATATGAAATATGAATATCACACTAAAGAATGAATAAAATGAATTTTATAAAATATAACTCATGAAAAATAAATATTGCTTTGTTTATAAACAAATAGGAAATAAAAAGGCAATTTAATTACTAGTAGATCAAGGACATGACCTAATTTTATAAATTTGCCCAAAGTATCTTTTGACATTGGTTCTACTTTAGACTCGAGAGCCTATATATTTAAGAAGTGTATGTTCAGTACAGATCCTACCTCTTTGTGGCTCAGGTTATTTTTATTTAATGTAAACATGGTTAAAATTCAATGCATGTTATGTATCTGTAATTTTGAATGGGTTAGTTTAACTTTAATACCTGGATGAGAATCTGCAAAATGATGCATGCACTTATGATCATCATCTTGAACCACATAGGTAGACCTCTATACTGTTTTTCTTGTCCTTCAAACTCAACCTGTTTTTCTTGTTCTTCAAACTCAACCTGTTTGTGAAAGAAAAGAGTACAATAATAAGAAGTGATATTTTTCATGGCCGTTTGTATAGGGGAGGGATTTGGGTAAGAGCTGAAATGTGAAAACCTTCATCAAAAAAAGAATTGCATGACATCCTTCAATTTTATTTTAGAAAATGCACAAAACGGCCATAGGTAATATTGGTTACTTCTGGCCCTCGCTTTCTGAATTTTAGGTTTCTCTAAATTTTTTCAAATGTCTGCCCCCCCCCCCAAAAAAAATCTGCATCTTTTTATTTCAGTTGACTTTAACATAATTTCATCTCATGCACTGGGTCTAGATCTAGTCCAAGACTCAGAGCTGTGCAACAGCATTCGCGTATCTAAATTACTCGTAGGTCTAGATCTAGATAGTAACGATGGACTCTCGATCTATCTAGACCTAGAAAGTAAAGCTTTGGTTCTAAACTGAGATCTAGGCCTATATGGATTTGATGTCTGACTTTTATTCCTGGCTAAAAGTTTAAACTTCATTGCCATTATTGACCAAGATTAGATCTAGGGCCTAGTCCTTGGTCCACTGACACTGACAGACATACTCGTACATGTAAATGGAGTCGTTTAGGCCCAGACCTAGATCTAGGCCTAAATTACAGACCTAGATCATAAGCCCTGGGCCTGGGGTAAGTGTCGCGGGTTGGGAAAGTATAATTTAGATGACTAGATTTGAATTAGGTTGGCCTAGAATTAGAAAGCATCGATGAATAAAAGTAGTACCGTAGATCTAAGTCCAAAATAATAAGAAGCAACACTAGTTGCTGGTTTCTAACCAAGACCCAAGTTAGAAATTAGATCTAACGTTAGGCCTATCTAGATCTAGGTCCTAGATCTAGCCTATTGATAATAAGACAAACATGCAGAGCAGCATATTATTTCTTATAGACCTCTACAGGAATAACCGTCGTTTCTGGGGATTTATTCAACAATTTCTGACATTAACTATTCGTGAGTGAGCCAACACAGTTCAGCGGAACAACCAAAATAGAGAGACTGAAGCTTTTGGTCTAGTTATTTCTAAGACAGAGTCTAACTATAGACCCTATTTATAAATAACAATAAGTTAAAATGGGTGGGGGCTAACATTGGCGGCGGAAGGAAAAAAAATTTGGGGGTGTCTACCTGAAATTTTGGGATGGACACATGTAAAAAATTGGACAAGTGCTCCAAAAAATTTTGACAAGCAAAAAAAAAAAAAAAAAAAGGGTAACCTAAATTTTAGGGGGGGGGGGACAACATACGTACGTTTCAATGGGGGTCCACGTGAATTTAGGGGGGGACGCAGGGAAAAAAATTGACAAGCAAAAAAAAAAAAAAGGTAGCAAAAAAAATTTAGGGGGGGAACCGTCCCCCCGCTTCCGCCGCCTATGGGGGCTAAATGCAGAAGCCTGAAGTTATGCAAAATAAATTTGATATCTGAAACTGAAATTGAGGATTGACACAATGACAGGCAATAAATATATCTTCATCCACACTCCACTTCACACTACAGTTTATTCGTGACTGGGTTTCGATCTACTGAAGATAGATGCAGATCTCCCTCTAGATCTAACGTTACAGTATACAAAAAGAAGCTTCATTCTTCTTGATTTAATCAATCATGGGACCTTGTTAATTGGAAATGAACCAAACCGGCCCGAAATTCTTTCGATGACCAATCGGCTAGGAGCCCATACAAAATACATGTGGTTAACACAGCGGCATAACCGCAACAGCCAACACTGCAAGCAACATACAGGCTGCACTGGGGCCTGGGCGACGATGACAATCTAACTTCAATTTCAAAGACCAAATTCTGCTTTCCTTTAACAGAAGAATGATAGCAAACTCTGTAATTTGGTAGAGAAATAACCTGAGAGCACAAAGTACTGTGTGAAATTTGTAAATAGGCCACTGAATTCATGTGGTTATATCAATTTATACGTACTCACCGGAGTGTTCGTAGGTCCATTTTTGTGTGGAAAGAAGTTTCAGATTCGGGTTCAGAATGAATAAATTAGATGACGTAATGAGGTCAAATGAATAATTACTTCTGTAACACGATACCACTAGTATCGATGACAAAGAATCGGGGAAATCGCGTATTAATGACGCTCTTAGCCAATGAAAAAGGCGGAATATGAATATATTTACGCTCATGAATGTCAATGGGGGCTTATTTTTGTCTTCAAATGATCGCGGTAGGCGGAGCCTAATCTCATTTGTTTTGTGCTGAACGCGCGCGCAGCTTTCGGTCTAGTAATATATTATAAGGTCTTTGCGTCTTGCACCTGTTGCACCTGTAGCGCACACAACCTGTCGCGCACAACCACCCATCTTAACACTGACCTTATTGTGACGTCATAATGGCATCAGGAAATAGATTTGACGTGCTTGATGACGAAGTGGCTATGAAAGCACCGCCCCCAAATATAGAGGAGGCCGTCACCTATGCTGTAGCTGCCGCAACTAGTGGAAAGGAGAGGCCAAAGGGGAAATCTGATCTTTCTGATGGTGATATGCAAAATATAATCACGAAGGTTCTGATGGCCATACAACCGGTTATCATCCAGGCAGTGACCCAGGCTGTCAAGGTGGCTGTGACAACTGCGATAGAGCAGATGAGACCAACGCCGTTGCCATCTCACCCATCTCAACAAGTGAAGCTGGAAAATGATATCGATCGTCTAGAGCAATATGGTCGGCGGGAAAATGTACGAGTTTACGGCGTGCCGGAAACAGATGGAGAGAACACCACCGAGAAGGTAGTAGCTTTGGCGAGGAGGATCAATGTCAACATCACCGCAGACGACATCAGTGTGAGTCATCGTCTGCCCACATCAAAGCGGCGAGGACCCTCTACTCCCAGCAAGCAAGAACGACATAGGCCCATCATCGTGAAGTTTGTCAGACGGGAGCGGAAAGTTGAGCTAATGAGGAGTAAGCGACGCTTAAGAGAGAACGACCAACTCAGAGGGATCTACATCGAGGAAGACCTGACTGCCCAAAGAGCCAAGCTTTTCCACGCAATTCGAAGAGCAGAAAGCACCAAGAAAATCTGGACGATCGATGGCCGCATTCATTGCGTTGTTGCAAAGAATGGGAAGGAGGATAAATACATAGTGAAGACAGGTGATGATCTCTTCCGCCTTGGATGGACTGAAGATCAGTTAAAGAAATTCTCACTGTCAAAATAGGAATTAGCAGGTACCATTCTATCTGATGATTTGGATTTGGGTTTGAATAATAACTTCAAGATATTAGGGCTAAATGTATGTGGTCTAAAGAAAAAACTTGATCTTGGTATACTAGAGTGCTATATAAAAGATTTTGATTTTATATGTTTATCTGAAACTAGATCTCAATACATTGACCTGCCACTGATTGACTATACGATGATTTGTAAAGAGAATAATGACAAATCTTCCCACGTCTTGGTAGACACCATGGCTTATGTATCATTTTCAAACAATGTTTGAGAAATTATGTTGAACAACTAGATGTAAATATTTTCAAAAGTGATTCTGTCCTTTGGCTCAAAGTGAATAAAGGTGCTTATGGCTTTGCTTTTATAATTGGTGCGGTATATATGCCACATGAAAATTCTAAATACTACGATGATGATTTATTTGAAGATATTATATATGATTTAATGAAAATTAATGGTACCCTGGGGTTGCCAGTTTGTTTGATAGGAGATTTCAATGCAAGATCAGGATCACTAATAGATTATATTGAAGATGATGACTCTACCTTTTCTGTTAATGTCATTTTGTCGGCAGATAATGCAGACATGCCCTCAACTTGTTCTTATCCACCAAGATCTAACGAAGACAAGTTTGTAAATGCTAACGGTCGCAAAATGATTAATCTATGTCAAGCTACTGACATGCACATTGTAAATGGCCGCTTTGGGCAAGATTTTGGTAAGGGTGCATTAACCTGCGCCGACGCAAGCACAGTTGACTATTGTATTGTCTCTGCAAATTTCATTGATCATATTGAAGACTTTACTGTTGATAACTTTGAAAAATGTCTGTCAGATAAACACAGTCCAATATTTGTTTCCATGAAATATGTTAAGAAAAAAATATTTCCAGAAGAGAAGAGTCATTACACCAATAACGATAATGATTCTCACTTGAAAAAGAAATATTATAAATGGAATTCAGAATTAACTCACACATTTGCAAACTCCTTAGATGAAGATGAAATAAACAAAATATTAGAAATGATAGAGGTTACTAGAAATATGCCCCAAACTAGTATTCAATCTGTCAATGATATAGTAAATCAAATAAAACAAGTATATTTTAAGGCTGCAACTCTATGTGGTATGTCACGGCAGAAAAAAACTGGCACGACTGTTACCACTGCATCTCCGAAAATGAAGCCTTGGTTTGATAAAGAATGTAAGAACTTGAGAAAGAATTTCTTAACATTAAGAAATAGAATTAAAAAATGTAGAAATGAAAATATGAAAATGGAAATGGAATTAGTTTTGAATACCTTACGCAAACAATACAAAACAGTTTTGAAGAAGAAAAAGTCAAAATATGTTTCTGACCTTCAGGACAATTTGAGGAAAGTAAAAAATAATAACATTGGCGACCTTTGGAAATATCTTAGCAAGGCGAATTCCAAGCCCAAGAATCGTGCAAATGTATCAATTGATTCTTTCAAAGATTTTTTTGAATTACTGAATAAAGGAGACGATGTTAAAAACAGACGCACTATAGATGAGGAATCAACACCTAATGAAGCAAATTGTTTCAGCCTTGAACTAAATTATCCAATTTTGGAAGAGGAGATAGAAAATCAATTAAAGAAGCTTAAAAATAACAAATCATCCGGTGATGATTTAGTATTAAATGAAATGATAAAGTATAGCAGCAAACCTATGATGAAACTGCTCACAAAGCTGTTTAACTTAATACTGGATTGTGGCAAAGTTCCCACAGACTGGACAATAGGTATCCTTTGCCCAATATACAAAAAGAAGGGTTCAGTGAATGAACCAGATAACTATCGTCCAATTACATTGTTAAGTTGCTTAGGTAAACTGTTCACATCTATTTTGAATAACCGAATTTCTTTATATTTTGATATTTGCAACCTGATGGGTGAAGAACAGGCAGGATTTCGTGAGGATTATTGTACTCTAGATCATATATTTACTCTTTACAGTCTGATAGATATTTATCTTCTCAAAAGAAAAGAATTTATTGCGCATTCATTGATTATAAGAAAGCATTCGATTCTGTAAAAAGACATTTATTGTGGTCTAAAATACTTAAGTATAACATCAATGGCAAAATTCTCAAGGTGATCCAAAATATGTATGAAAACGAAAAATCTTATGTTATGAGCAATGGACAACGGTCTGAGTTCTTTGAATGTAATTTAGGAGTAAGACAGGGAGATAATCTATCTCCATTATTATTTGCAATCTTTATCAATGATTTTGACAATACATTGAGAAAAAATTGCAATGGTGTTAATTTACTTACGAATGGCCTGAAAGAAAAACTCCTCGAGAGAAATATATGTGTATATCTTAAGTTATTTACCCTATTATACGCTGATGACACCATTGTATTAGCAGAATCTGAAAATGATCTCCAAGAAGCATTAAATGCTGTCTACAAATACTGTGAAGATTGGTCGTTGAATGTAAATATACAAAAAACAAAAAATTGTCGTATTCTCTCGTGGTAAGATCCGCAATTTACCCATCATTACTTTCAATAATCAACAGCTAGAGGTTGTTGATGAGTATACATATCTTGGAACAGTTTTGAATTATAATAACCGCTTTTCGAAAGCTCGGAAAAAACAAATAAGTCAAGCACAAAAAGCATTGTTCAGTTTACGTTCCAAATCAATAAAGTTGAGTTTACCACTTGATATTGAATTAGAATTGTTTGAAAAATTGGTACTTCCGATTTTGTTATATGGAAGTGAGTTGTGGGGTCTTGAAAGTAATCTTCAAGATGTTGAAATGTTTCAAAGTCGTTATTATAAACGTCTTCTTCATGTGAGTAAATTTACTGCAAATTGCATGACATATGGAGAGGTCGGTAAACACAGTATCAAGAAACTAATTGAGTGCAGAATGTTAAACTTTTGGATTAAAATAATCGAGAGCAAAACATCAAAATTGTCCCATACTGTTTACGATATTCTGAAAATAATGTTTGATCTGAATATATATCAAAACCCGTGGCTAGTAAAAATAAAAAATACATTGGATAAATTAGGCTTATCTTACCTTTGGTTTGATAATCAGCCAATAAATCCACGGTGGTTCAAAGCAACAATTAAAACACGATTGGACGATATATACTCTCAAAATTGGCATGCTGAAATGTTTTCTAATTCACTGTGCTTAAACTATCGCATTTTCAAAGAAAATTGCAGTTGTGAATTATCTCTTCTAAAATTGCCTTTCAAATACAGAATTACTTTAACAAGATTCCGGTGTGGAAACCACCGTCTGCCAATAACATCTGGTAGATTTGCAAATATTGAGCGATCACAGAGAATATGCACTATATGTAATACATCAAAGCTGGGTGATGAATTTCATTATTTGTTCGAGTGCCCTGCATTTCTTACAGCAAGAAAGAAATATTTTGATGGTTCCTGTACAAGCCGTCCAAATGCATTGAAAATGTTTAAGCTTTTCAATTCTTCCAAAATGTCAACATTAATAAATTTATCAAAATTTTGTAGCATTATAATGGATAAGTTTAATAAATAAACAAATAAAATATTTATGTTAACATTTTCTATTTGAAAACACGTTCATGTATATATGTAAATAAACAATAATTAGGTAAAGGATAAATTAAATTTTAATTCTCTCTAATTTCTTAAAATAAATTTTTATCAATTTTTATGCCAAAGTCCAATATAATTATATATGTGAGCCATCCTGGGAAAATGGGTATTATAGGTGAAATTTTGGATTTTGGGTTTTTTATGTTTTCTGGTACCTGGGCACATGTACAATGTGTATACAAAATATTAGAGTCTAATTCATGTTTAAATCAGAGATATGGCCAATTGAATCAGGGGTACCCCCCCCTGCCTGACTATATGGGTATAAATGGTAGTCGGGCTTGTTATTCATCTTTTCATGATATAGGGAAATGTTGGTTCTTTTGTTACGCCCAACATACCTGGCATAGGCGAGGTGATTTTTTGTAGTGCAGACATAATTTCATACATACACAGCTAGGCGAATACAATAAAACAAATAATTCTTCATATTCAACCACAACCACACTAGAACCCACACCCACACACTCACATTACATGCAAAAAAAACCCCTTATGGATACTATTTGTCATACTATATATAGTTCGTCATAGCGCGTAGTTTTAACATGGGAGGAGATCACCAGATTCAACGACCAGGGGCAGATGGGATTGTATTATTTATCTTTTTGGGGAGGGGGGCAGCTTACCATTTTTTTTTGGGGGGGGTGCCCACCCCCACAGGCGCCGCAGAAAATTTTTCGAAAATGGGAGGGGGCTGTCCATGCAAAAAAAAAATCACAATCAAATGGTAATTTTTTACATGTTTATACATGCGTTCTGGGGAAAAAAACAGGGGCCAATGCCCCTGCCCACCTCCATCCTAGATTTGTCCCTGTCCATACCCCTGTTACACCCACAAATGTAATAATCGCCCACAAATGTAATAACGCCCACAAATGTAATAACACTTTACCCACAAATGTAATAACGCCCACAAATGTAATAACACTTTACCCACAAATGTAATAATTTCACCCACAAATGTAATAATGCACTTTACCCACAAATGTAATAATTTTTGATCGCCCACAAATGTAATAATGACTTTACCCACAAATGTAATAAATTTGAAGGGATTTTTGGCAAATCCGTTCTGAACTAAAATCGTATAGTAATGCGTTCATTTAGCACAAAAGTGCAAAGTCTCTTTTCCTGACCCGGTCAATTAACGAATTATAATATAAATCCAAAGTCTTTATTCCAGACCCGGTTGTTTCAAAAATAATAATATGAGCCCAAAGTCTTTATTCCAGACCCGGTTGTTTAAAAAATAATAATATGAGCCCAAAGTCTTTATTCCAGACCCGGTTGTTTCAAAATTATAATATAAATCCAAAGTCTTTTTCCAGACCCTGTTGTTTCAAAAATTATAATATAAATCAAAAGTCTTTATTCCAGACCCGGTTGTTTAAAAAATAATAATATGAGCCCAAAGTCTTTATTCCAGACCCGGTTGTTTCAAAAATTATAATATAAATCCAAAGTCTTTTTCCAGACCCTGTTGTTTCAAAAATTATAATATAAATCAAAAGTCTTTATTCCAGACCCGGTTGTTTCAAAAATTATAATATAAATCAAAAGTCTTTATTCCAGACCCGGTTGTTTAGAAAATAATAATATAGGTCCAAAGTCTTTATTCCAGACCCGGTTGTTTAAAAAATAATCATATGATCCAAAAGTCTTTATTCCAGACCCGATTGTTTCAAAAATGATAATATAAGTCCAAAGTCTTTTCTCCAGACCCGGTTGTTTCAAAAATTATAATATAAATCCAAAGTCTTTTTACAGACCCTGTTGTTTCAAAAATTATAATATAAATCAAAAGTCTTTATTCCAGACCCGGTTGTTTAAAAAGAATAATATAAGTCCAAAGTCTTTATTCCAGACCCGGTTGTTTGAAAAATAATCATATGAGCCAAAAGTCTTTATTCCAGACCCGATTGTTTCAAAAATTATAATATAAGTCCAAAGTCTTTATTCCAGACCCGGTTGTTTAAACAATAATAATGCAAGTCCAAAGTCTTTTTCCAGACCCTGTTGTTTCAAAAATCATGATATGACTCCAAAATCTTTTTTCCAGACCCGGGTGTTTAAAAAATCATGATATAAATCCAAAGTCTTTTTTCCAGACCCGGTTGTTTGAAAAATAATCATATGAGCCAAAAGTCTTTATTCCAGACCCGATTGTTTCAAAAATGATAATATAAGTCCAAAGTCTTTATTCCAGACCCGGTTGTTTAAACAATAATAATGCAAGTCCAAAGTCTTTTTCCAGACCCTGTTGTTTCAAAAATCATGATATGACTCCAAAATCTTTTTTCCAGACCCGGGTGTTTAAAAAAATCATGATATAAATCCAAAGTCTTTTTTCCAGACCCGGTTATTTCAAAAATTATAATTTTAGTCCCAAATGAGATACATTAATGATATTCCAGTGGAATAAAAATGAGAATCGAGCTTAGTCTTTTCTCCAGACGCTAATGGTAAATTGAAAATCAAGCATAGTTTTTGCTCCAGACCCGGTAACTAAAAGCTGAAACTTTATAGTAATGTGTTTATATAGCACAAAAATGCGAAATCTTTTTTTCCAGACCCGGTTAATTAAAAAGTTATAATATAAGTCTAAAGTCTTTTTTCCAGACCCATTTATTTCAAAAATTATAATAATTATAAAAAAACAAAGACCCACGATCCTATTTATGTTGAATAACATGGAAATATAGCGTAGTCTTTCTGTCAGACCCAGTTATAAAAGTAATTAAAAACACAACAACAACAACAAAACAAAGACCCTGCAACCATTAAAGGTCAAGACCTCTTCAGAAAAATGTTGATTTAAATCAATAGAGAAAAATCAGACAAGCACAATGCTGAAAATTTCATCAAAATCGGATGTAAAATAAGAAAGTTATGACATTTCAAAGTTTTGTTTATTTTTAACAAAATAGTTATATGAACGAGCCAGCTACATCCAAATGAGAGAGTCGATGATGTCACTCACTATTTCTTTTGCTTTTCATTGTTTGAATTATACATTATTTCAATTTTTACGAATTTGACGATTAGGACCTTCTTGCCTAAAGCACAAAATGTTAAAATAATAAATTTCCACGTGTTGCAGGGAGGAATGAAACTTCATTTCACATGACAATGACGAGAAAATAAAAATATTTCATATTTCATTTAAGAAAATACAAAAGAAATAGTGAGTGAGTGATGTCATCAGTTCCTCATTTGCATACCGACCGAGATGTGCATATAACTGTTTTGTGAAATGAAGCGAAACATTAAAATGCCATAACTTTGTTATTTTACTTCCGATTTTGATGAAATTTTCAGTGTTATGCTTGTTGGATTTTTCTCTTTTTATTCAAATCAAGTTTTTGTTGGGGTGGTCTTGTCCTTTAAAAAAAAATAATTTCTTGTATATTCCTTCCTTTTTTCTATGAAAAAACCTAAATAACAAAACATTAAAATACATATGAAAAAAACTGAGAGATAAGATATCAGTAAACAAAAGGGGGATTACTTCCCGAAAACGATAAAGTTGTTGATTGACGATCTATGATATATTATATAAAAGAAAAACATTCTAACAAGAGGGGATAACCATTCCATTCCATGTTTTTATTTGGCAATAAGTCATGATTGACTATTTTTGCCACCCACTGTATGAGAAGTAGGGTAACAATTTTATTTAGTATTATTTTTATTACTTCTTTTTGTCTCACCTGCATAGCAGAGTGAGACTATAGGCGCTGCTTTTCCGACGGCGACGGCGGCGGCGTCAACATCAAATCTTAACCTAAGGTTAAGTTTTTGAAATGACATCATAACTTAGAAAGTACAAAAACCTAGTTCATGAAACTTGGCCATAAAGTTAATCAAGTATTACTTAACATCCTATCAGAGTTTCATGTCACATGACCAAAGTCAAAGGTCATTTAGGGTCAATGAACTTAGACCATGTTGGGGGAATCAACATCAAAATCTTAACCTGAGGTTAAGATTTTGAAATATCATCATAACTTAGAAAATATATAGACCTAGTTCATTAAACTTGGACATAAGATTAATCAAGTATCACCAAACATCCTGCATAAATTTTACGTCACATGACCAAGATCAAAGGTCATTTAGGGTCAATGAACTTTGGCCGATTTGGGGGTATCTGATGAATTACAATCAAAACTTAAAAAGGTTTTGGATCTGATTCATGAAACTTGGACATAATAGTAATCAAGTATCACTAAACATCCTGGGCAAGTTTCAGGTCACATGGTCAAGGTCAAAGGTCATTTAGGGTCAATGAACTTTGGCCGATTTTTTTTTTGTGAATTACCATCATAACTTTGAAAGTATGTTGGTCTAGTTCATAAAACTTGGACATAAGAGTAATCAAGTATCACTGAACATCATGTGTGCATTTTAGGTCACATTACCAAGGTCAAAGGTCAATGAACTTTGGCCATAATGGGGGTATCTGTTGAATTACCATCATAACTTTGCAAGTTTATTGATCTGACTTTTGAAACTTGGACATAAGAGGAATAAAGTATCACTGAATATCCTGTGCAAGTTTCAGGTCACATGATCAAGGTCAAAGGTCATGTGAGGTCAATGAATTTTGGCCACATTGGGGGTATTTGTTGAATTATCATCTTATCTCTGTTAGTGTATTGGTCTAGTTCATAAAACGTGGAAATAAGAGTAACCAAGTATCACTGAACATCTTGTGCGAGTTATAGTAGTTTTCAAAGTCAGCACTGCTGACGCATGCGTGATGCAGGTGAGACGGTCAGAGGCATTCCACTTGTTTATTATTATTATTTCTTGTATATTCATTCCTTTTTTTATGAAAAAAAAACACAAAACCTTTAAATACATATAAAACAAAAAACTGAGAAATAAGATATCAGCACACAATATGGGGATTACTTCCCGTAAACGATAAGGTTGTTGATCGACGATCTATGATATATTATATAAAAGAAAATCATTCTAGCAAGAGGGGATAAAGTTTTAACAAGTTCTTCGGTATTTTAAATTTTCAGTGTACCAAGCACCATTTGTAATATATTCAGCATTTCTTTTTATTAGTTACAATTCCAATAATCTCAGTGGCCTAAGATATATTTTTGGGGTCATATTGACCCGTTAAGTAAGTAAAGAGAGAGAGAGAGGATTTATGTGATCAAGAAGTGATAAGATAGAAAAAATAACTGATTTGAAATGACTGAAACAGAGACAGGCAAAGAAAGAAGGGCCGCCTCCCACACCCGTACCAGAGTTACGGAGTTAGGCTGTCCCGTCGGTGGATTCAGGTCCATCAACATCTTGAGGTTTAATCTTTCCAGGGGGCAAACGTGTGTGTGTGTGTGTTTGAGTTTTGTCAGACGTGTCTAAATCAGATATGATTATTTACGTCTGGGACCGACCTTTAACGTCACCATCCGAAAGACGTGACCAGGGCTCGAACCTTGACCCTCTGCATCAATTTGTAACTTCCCCACAACTTGGATTAGAGGCGCACGCCACAGCGCCCAGTCTTTGAATATGGTGTAGTGTAGTCTTTGCTCTAGACCCATGCAGTTATTTCAAAATAGGAAATTATTAGAAACGATAAAAACAGACAAACAATATTAACCAAGACGCCACAATATCATTGATGTAGAATAACGTTGTTGTTGTTGTTATTTTGGGTTTTTAAGGCGCGTACCATTCAGATCAGAATATTTACGCCTTTTATTAATTTGACGTTTTTGTGGTATTAAATTCAATTCAATTTTATTTATTTCACTTCCATCAAACAAAAACAAGTTGTATACCAACTTACGGTATGCCTTATCACAGGGTTTTATAGTGTGGGAGCTAGATGCTGGTGTCTAAGTTTTTAGATTAATCTTTTGCTTAATTTGTATTTTAAGAGAACTGGATGTGGGGTAAAGACAACTCTCTAAACCCAAGCATTTAACTGGGTTTAATTTTAAAGATTGGTCTTAGCTTTGATTTTTTTTTCAATATTTGTTTATCTTATAAATAGCTGGGTCTAGACGAAGGTCTAAGCATAATAATAATGTTATTCAACAGGAATAAGAATATGACAAAGTCTTATGTTTTTAAGATTGTTTGAATTAATTTCTAAATGACTGGGTCTGGAATAGAGACAACGCTCTAAACATGTGCTTTTGTACTTGGTCTTAATTTGGAGGATTGTTGGTTCTTAGATTCGTTGTTGGGGGTTGGGTTTTATTGTTTTTTTATTCTTGAAATAATTGTGTCTGGAGGAAAGTCTACAATCGATCTCCTTGTTATTCCACAGTAGTTAGATTATTGGGTATTTGTTTTAAACAATTTTATTTTTAAAAAATAACCAAGTCTGGAAAATGGACGTTTTCTTTGCAAATGCATAATTACAATGTTTTGTAGGGGTCTTAGTATTATTATACAAAAGAATCTGGGTGTGGGGTACAGACATATTTTTTACTGGGTGTAACTTTTGAAAACTGGTTTTAGATTAGATTTTCTTTTTTAATTCATTTCTTAGATAACCTGGTCTGGAGGAAAGTAGTACTAGAGGAAAGAGTACGTTTTACAACTCATGTTATTCCAAGAGAATATGATAGGGTCTTATGTTAGATTTTTTCGTAATTTTTGTAATAATTAGGTCTGGAATAAAGACAACATTCTAAACCTCTTTTTAAAAACATGTTCTTAGGTTCAAGGATTGCTTGGTATTAGATTTGGAGTTATTTATATTTTTACTCTTAGCCTTATTTTGAAAAACAAATGACTGGGTCTGGCTGAAAGACTACGCTATATGTCCATGTTATCAAGCATTAATAAGATTATGGGGTCTTTATACGGTTTTTGTTGTTGTTGTATTGTTATTTACAATTTTTGAATAACAGGATTGGAGAAAAGGCTAAGCTCGATTTTCTTTTTTTCCACTGGAATATCATTATGGTATCTTAGTTTGGACTTATATTATAATTTTTGAAATAACTGGGTCTGTAAAAAAGACTTTGGACTTACATTATAATATCTGAAACTACTGCGTCTGGAAAAAGACTTTTGTGCTATATGAAGGCATTACTATAGGGTTTTAGTTTTTAGTTTTAAATAACCGGGTCTGGAGAAAAGACTATGCTTGATTCTCAATTTACTCATAGCGCGTATATTCACAATACGTTCAGTATAATTTAAAACAACAACAAAGACTTTGATTCCACCAGTTTTAATTAACTGGGTCTGGAGAGAAGACTAGGCTCGATTCTCATTTTTATTCCACCGGAACATCATTATCGTATCTTAGTTTGGACTTATATCATAATATTTGAAACAATCGGGTCTGGAATAAAGACTTTGGGCTCATATTATTATTTTTGAAACAACCGGGTCTGGAATAAAGACTTGGGATTTATATTAATTTTTTGAAACATCCGGGTCTGGAAAAAGACTTTGGATTTATATTATAATTTTTGAAACAACCAGGTCTGGAGAAAAGACTTTGGACTTATATTATAATTTTTGAAACAACAGGGTCTGGATAAAGACTTTGGACTTATATTATAATTTTTTAAACAACCGGGTCTGGAATAAAGACTTTGGGCTCATATTATTATTTTTGAAACATAAAGACTTTGGATTTATATTATAATTTTTGAAACGACCGGGTCTGGAAAAAGACTTTGGATTTATATTATAATTTTTGAAACAACCGGGTCTGGAGAAAAGACTTTGGACTTATATTATCATTTTTGAAACAATCGGGTCTGGAATAAAGACTTTTGGATCATATGATTATTTTTTAAACAACCGGGTCTGGAATAAAGACTTTGGACTTATATTATTATTTTCCTTCGCTGTGGAAAACCGCTATAGTTAAACCATTATTGAAAAAACCTGGCTTGGAAACAAAATTCTGTAATCTTCGGCCTGTAAGTAATCTGAAGTATGTATCAAAGCTAGTGGAAGGTGCTGCTTATACGCAAATAATGAATCACCTCGACTGCAACTCTCTTCTTCCAATTAATCAGTCAGCCTATAGACAGTATCACAGTACTGAAACCACACTGTTAAGAATTAAGAGTGATATTCTCATGGCTATGGATGATAAGAAAGTCACCTTATTACTTTTATTAGATCTTAGTAGCGCATTCGATACCATTGATCGTACTAACCTATTGCATACACTAAACAGACACTTTGGTATTAAGGGTGTAGTACTTGACTGGATAGAATCATATCTAACTGACAGATGTCAGCGGATCCAAATTGATGAAACTGTGTCTGAAATTTTCTCAGTACCTTTCGGAGTCCCGCAAGGGTCCCGTCTCGGCCCTCTATTGTTCACTTTATACACAAGTCAACTCATTACAAATATACATAGTCTATTTCCTAAAGTATCTTGTCACTGCTACGCAGATGACACACAGGTCTATCTGTCTTTTACGCCAGACTTGCTTGCTCAGCAGCAGAGCATCTCTCTTCTAGAAGATTGTGTTGGTTACATACGTGAATGGATGCTGCATAACAAACTTATGCTAAATGACAGTAAAACAGAATTACTAGTTATCGGCACATCTAAACAACTGAATAAGCTAGATTTTGACGGGATATCAGTTGGCAGTTCAGTCATAGAATTAAACTCTAATGTAAGAAATCTTGGTGTATTTTTTGATTCGCAATTGAATATGGATGCACATATTACCAATGTGTGCAAATCTTCATTTCATATGATATACAACCTCAGACGTATACGAAAATACTTTGACAATGAAAGCATGAAAACAATTGTCCATGCATGCATTATTAGTAAGGTAGATTATTGTAACAGTTTGTTGTATGGGCTCCCTTCATCTCAAATTGGACGTCTTCAGAGAGTACAGAACGCATGTGCACGGCTGATTTGTAGTCAATCTAGATTTTCAAGGATTACCCCTGTATTAAAAGATCTGCACTGGCTTCCGGTTCGCCAACGAATATCTTTCAAGATTTTGTTAATTGTATACAAGGCACTAAGTGGTCAAGCCCCCAGTTACATTTCTGAGCTTCTACAAAGAAAAGTTCACAGACACTCTCACAACCTGCGTAGTTCTAATGATAATTTGCTTCTTCATATCCCCACTCGTAATACAAAGATAACTTTGGGAGATCGCGCTTTTGCCTGTGCAGCCCCAAGGTTATGGAATGGTTTGCCGTATGTTGTGAGATCATGTCCATCAATAGAAACGTTCAAACTTAAACTGAAAAGTTATCTGTTCAAATAACTACCATACATTTCTTTTGTAAACCCCTTTTTCTAATTTTATTTTTCAAGCATTTCACCAGCTCTAAATTGCAGCGCAGTAGAATATATGCACATAGTTTCTGCGCTATATAAATGAGTATATTATTATTATTATTATTATTTATTATTCTAAACAACCGGGTCTGGAATAAAGACTTTTGATTTATATTATAATTTTTGAAACAACAGGGTCTGGAATAAAGACTTTGGATTTATATTATAATTTTTGAAACAACGGGGTCTGGTGAAAGACTTTAGACTTATATTATAATTTTTTAAACAACCGGGTCTGGAATAAAGACTTTGGGCTCATATTATTATTTTTGAAACATAAAGACTTTGGATTTATATTATAATTTTTGAAAACAACCGGGTCTGGAGAAAAGACTTTGGACTTATATTATCATTTTTGAAACAATCGGGTCTGGAATAAAGACTTTAGGCTCATATGATTATTTTTTAAACAACCGGGTCTGGAATAAATACTTTGGACTTATATTATAATTTTTGAAACAACCGGGTCTGGAATAAAGACTTTGGGCTCATGTTATTATTTTTGAAACAACCGGGTCTGGAATAAAGACTTTGGATTTATAGTATAATTTGTTAATTAACCGGGTCAGGAAAAGACACTTTGCACTTTTGTGCTATATGAACGCATTAGTATACGATTCTAGTTCAGAACGGATTTGCCAAAAATCCCTTCAAATTTATTACATTTGTGGGTAAAGTCATTATTACATTTGTGGGCGATCAAAAATTATTACATTTGTGGGTAAAGTGCATTATTACATTTGTGGGTGAAATTATTACATTTGTGGGTAAAGTGTTATTACATTTGTGGGCGTTATTACATTTGTGGGTAAAGTGTTATTACATTTGTGGGCGTTATTACATTTGTGGGCGTTATTACATTTGTGGGTGCAACAACCCCCCCCCTAAAAAAAAGACACCACCTTGCTGTTTGTCCATACTTCACTTTCTCGCAAAGTAAAATCTAAAAAATATCATACGTAAGCTTTGGAAAATAAACACAAACAAAATTCAATTGTGCAAAACCAAGTTTTTCGGTGGCAATAAACAACAGTGAAAAGCTGATGCGAGCTACATTTCATAAAGATTTAATTTGACAGCAATTCTTGATGAAGTATCAACTTTCATTGAACAAGCGAATCAGGAAGCAGAAGTTTCACTGTTTTCATAGTAGTTTTCATTCGAGCAAGGGATATCAACATTTCATGAAATGGGCCACATTTGGTTTCTTTTTAGGGATGGGGTAGTCATGGAAATATATTTCACAAATTAGTGCCAAATTATCTGGATCACTGAAGGATTATGTTTTTGTCACTTCGTTTAAAAAGAAAAAAAAATGTGCCTAAAAACTTGGCTCCACATATTAAAACGACAGGTATTATAACTAACAAATAATCACAAATACATAATCTTCTTTTCTCTGCTACACTCTGTACACGAGCGTAATGATATGCGTTGTAAACATCTTATGCTTAAATGAAAAAATAATATCAGAGTTTAATTCTTGATATTGAAGAGACTACATATATTTACTCTCTTCTATGCAGTAGTATGAGCAAAACTCAGGGAAGTGCATCGCTCTCCACTGTCCAAATTTGCACTAAAAAGGATATAAAACACGATAATCTCTCCTTAGTGTGTGCCTTTAACATTATCATACACTTCTTAATACAGCAGCAAACTTGCCACATTTCAATTTTCTACAATGACATCCTTCTAATGGGTCAGCAAACGTAATTAAGTTTAGGTATTTTTATCGAAAAAATTCATAGAGTTTGTTCATTCAAAGAAAAACATGTATTTATTGTTCCATTCCTCCCCTACCGGGGAGGCCGAGGCGTCTTGTCCTCATATAAGATCTTTCCATATATCATATTCCCTCTATTTGGAAAATCCAGTTGATAGCCTATCTGGGAGTATCTGAGAGAGTATTTCAGCAGGGTTCACCAAAAGGGATAATTTTCTTCCTCTGCATTGTTCGCTTTCTTCATGTTCCAGTCTTAAAAATGCCTTGTTCCGATGACTCGAATCTGCATGTTTGATGAATGCAATTGAAAAGTTCACCGATATTAATGTGTTATAAAACAGTCACATTACACTCTCATTTCTCAGATTCATGGACATTTATCAACAACATGCTATTTAACATACATTAACTTTTCACTCTTTGACTTTGTGTAAATGTTACTTGTAATTCTAATAAAGGTGGAAGTACTCCGTGATGTCATATTTTTCTACCAAAAATAATAAGATTAAACTATTGTTGGGTAAAAAAATCCCTCCAAAATTTATGATATTTAAATGTTTAGTTTTGCATTTATTGGTAATTCGATATAATAACAATAATCATAATGTATATAAAGTACAAAAATAAATAAAAGAATGACAAATTGTGACGATTACATAATAGAGGGATAATTTACATAACAAATAGACATGTAAGCAATAACAAATAAAACAAAATGCAGTGGCCAGCTATCATATGCAATATGCTTGAGAGAATAGCAGCCAGGGGAAGGAAGCTACATGAAAACCATTAGTAAGAAACAATTCATATAAAAAATGATGTCACATAATCATGAAAATTATTTAAAATATCAATAAAAAAAGGGGAGAGTGTATAAGGGTCAGGTGAAGTGTGTGAGTGTGGGTGCACGTGCAGGTGAGATTTTTACACATACTTTTGATATATCACTTGCAAACAGCTTTCTCTGCATGAGCCTTTATCCATATTCTATATTATTTTCATTTTTTTATGGTTTTTATCATTTTATATCTTTTATATTTTCCATGATTCTAGATTTCACGTACTGATAGTGGTAAAATTAATTTTAAAACAATCTTATAAAACGGCAATTCACTGAATTCGTGCTCGGTTACAACTGACAGGCTGGTACACTATTTCCATAAAGAATGTGGATAAAGCATGGAAAGCTACCTGAAGCTGTGGTATTGGTGAATCCCATATCAGAGTCTTAAAGTACTTCTTAAAGGGCTGCTGTCAGCTGTATGCATACTCAGATGTCTTTTCCTCACTGCACTTATACAGTTGCTCTGTAGATCCCGTGCCTTTAACATGTTTAACACAACAAAAGAAAACAAGGCCAATTAGTTAACAAATTTTCAGTGTTAAAGTTTATTTAAAAAAAACACTACTTAAGAAATTAAAACTTGAACAAAAAATTAAAACTATAATTTTTGTCAAAAATATTCACTTTCGTTTTATTTTTTAAATATTGAATGATTTGGTGTAGAAAGTTGTCGAACCTCATGTAATGTAGCTCGACCGGATGGTAGTAAAAAATAAGAAATACCCCCCCCGCCCCCAAAATATATTGTTATTTTTGAATAAATTTCTTATAAATTGTGACAATCAGTTGTCTAGTTATAATTTCGATATCATTTGCACAGTTTTGGTGAACCTCATACCAAATGAAAATCCATAATTTATTGTACGAAATAGACATGGACCCCACCTCCTCCGAAAAAAATCAAATTTAAAATCAGAAGTCCGACAAATAAGAATTTGTTTGGAGAGGGGATTTGAAAAATGTCCATAATTAACCGATTCAAATGGGTACTCCGAGCTGAAAATTATCTCATCAAAATGTAAGCGAATGCTGCAAATTTCATCAAAATCTGATAACAACTAGATCTAAATGGGTTTTTGATGCATTATAAAAACAGTTATATGCACGTCTTAATAAATATTCGTTAGATGGGCTGATGATGTCACATTCCCACTTTAACTTTTCTTTAATATGTCAAACCGTGAAATCATACTTATTTTATTTTGTCATGATACATGTATGTCATCCTTTTGCATTAATATTTAGTCTTGGAGGGGGGGGGGGGGATAGAAAAAACATAATTTCATGTAATGAATTATACAAAATAACAAAGTGAGACATATTTGCATCAGTTTGTCAAGTAAATTCATAAAAACATAATAGAACTGTTTCACCGAAATAATCCATATCTTTAAATTATCATAGCTTTTTACTCTTCTCTAATTTTGATTTTTTTAAATATTTTTTGCAAACGGTTGCATGTGATAGATTTAACTTAAATGGTTACAAGTATGTAACGAAGGCCTATCTAAGTAGGTGCAGATCTAGATCTAGTTGATAGCTTACGCAGACATAAGTTAGATCTTAAAAAGGCCGTCAAAGGCCCGGACAAATACCGCGAATCGCTGCAGCAGTCGCATGTAATTTGAAGTTTAAAGTCGTTCCTAAAAAGCTCTCTCTCGATCGATCCACATAAACGCGCAACACAAAATTCACATTCACGTATTAGTTGCCATGTTCCTCGCATCGCAATTATCATGATGATCAATGAACTTAACAAAACAACTCAATCTGCAACATAATTTAACTTACCTTCATGGATTTCAGCCAGGGGAATTAAATCCGAACCCGCGCCACCAAATATATCGAGCCGATATCCACAGTTCTGAAAAATAAAAATGCGCCTGACATTTTTTTTTATTTCCCGTGGTCTGTTTGTTTTGTTTTTCCTCGCGACGCGCGCCAGACAAAAGTTTGATGACACGCGTATTTAAATGACGTCCTCGCGCATTTATTGTCTCTCACCAATAGTCTGGTTTTCGCGCGACGCCACACATATATAACCACGTTAAATACACATATCGGTGCCTTTGCATTGCAGTTCCAACTTTTTCAATTCTATAACACGCATTCATTCGTATTTATTTATTATCATTGTTAGTACTGTTTCTTTTAAAAATTATTGTTATTACAATCATTTGTCTTTTTGTTCTTTTCTTTTTTCTCTCTCTCTTCCCCTTTTGTTTTTCCTTCTTTTCCTATTTTGTCTCTCCTCCTCTCACCAATTGATTTAGAGACACATCATTCCTTTTACTTTTACGTCTCTAAAGTAATTTCATGTAGTATTTATTCAATTACTCTGTAACATGTGATTGTATATATTTGTAAATACTTTGTAAATATAATTGAAATGATTTTGAATATGTTATGTTCTATATGATAATATCCCCAATACCCGAATTAGGGTGACATGGGTAAATAAATCATTGTCATTGTCATTGTCAATGCCTGTGTACACATACCCATCGCGTATCTGGCCATTGCAACGCAGATGATGTGCTTGCGCCCACGTTACTTTCAAGAAAAAACAAGAACTTAAAAGAGGGTAGAGGCTATTTTATCTCTGTGACGTTGATTTCACCAGTATTTCTAGGTAAATTAACCCCAAATAATGACATGAAAATGAAGAAAAATTATATATTTATTGAGAATAACACCTTAACGTTGTTCCTGTACAATCAGAGAGTATTTCATAAGACTTTTCTTGACTAATATTGTCTTTGAAATGATGCTTGAAAAGATGCGATATAGACTTCGAAAAAAGATGAGAGTATTGTCCTTTTTGTTAAAAAGAAATCTCCGTAAAGACGCGCAAGCGTATAGTGCAAGCGTATTTGAAGTCAATAAATTGACGCAATCTCACCCCTTTGCCACACCTCCTGGCGGAATGGATTTTAATTGGTTGAGTGATATGAGAGAGCTATAAAAGCGCGTTTCTAATTGGATATTGATTAAAAAATAGGTGTGTCTTACAGAGATAAAATGAAGATAAAATGGTTCTCAGAATACCAATTCGGAGAGATTTTAAGGGTATTTTATCTCACTGATTTTAACGGAGATAAAATATTTTATTTTATCTGAGATAAAATGGATCTCAGAATACCACCCCTGGGGTGGTATTCTGAGGTCATTTTATCTTTAAAATATTTTATTTTATCTCTTAAAATGAAATTGGTATTCTGAGATGACATTTTATCTCTCAGATAAAATTTACAATTTTATCTTGCGTATAGATTTTATCTTGCGTAACTTTTAATGATACGCAACAAAACAGTGCCCGTGTAGACAAAGGCATCGCGTATCTGGGTATTGCAACG
Source organism: Lytechinus variegatus (assembly GCF_018143015.1). Classification (NCBI taxonomy): domain Eukaryota; kingdom Metazoa; phylum Echinodermata; class Echinoidea; order Temnopleuroida; family Toxopneustidae; genus Lytechinus; species Lytechinus variegatus. The sequence continues at coordinate 17,955,542 of NC_054745.1, read as the reverse complement.
CAGATGATGTGCTTGCGCCCAAGATAGTTTGAAGAAAAAAATAAAATAAACTTAAAACAGGGTAGGGGCTATTTTATCTCCGCGACGTTGATTTCACCAATATTTCTAGGTGAATTAACCCCAAATGTTGACATGGAAATGAAGAAAAATTATATATTTATTAAGAATAACACCTTAACGTTATTCCTGTACAATAAGAAAGTATTTCATAAGACTTGTCTCTACTAATATTGTCTTTGAAATGATGTTTGAAAAGATGCGATACAGACCTCGAAAAAATATGAGAGCATTGTTTTTTTATTAAAAAGAAATCTCTGTAAAGACGCGCGAGCGTATAGTGCAAGCGTATTTGTAGTCAAAAATTAACGCAATCTCACTCCTTTGCCACACCTCCTTGTGGAATGGATTTCCATTGGTTGACTGACACGAAAAAGCTATAAAAACGCGTTTCTAATTGGATATTGATTAAAAAGTAGGTGTGTCTTACAGAGATAAAATGAAGATAAAATGGTTCTCAGAATACCAATTTGGAGAGATTTTAAGGGCATTTTATCTCACTGACTTTAACGGAGATAAAATATTTTATTTTATCTGAGATAAAATGGATCTCAGAATACCACCCCTGGTTTTTATTTACAATGGTGCTAATATCTTTAAGCAGAATTATCTTAAATAATTTTGATGATAAGAGCAATACTGATTATGACAGTGATAATTATATTAAAAATGATGATAACAATAATAATAATACTAATGGTGAAATGGTTCAGAGCGCTTAAATCATCACGTCAACCAATAGCATTCAAGTAATTTTGTTCTACCCGCAAACATTTACCTCATCTGGCTGGAGGGTGGAAATTTTCAATCAATAATTTCTCAAATGATAAAGGTCTTCGGGTTTTCAGAGCTGTTTTTATTTGGCGAATGAATGATAATTCTGAACTTATATGGAGTGACGATGTTTAATACTGACCGCTTCGTTTCCAGGTAGGTCGTTACACAACTGAAGATTAACTGCAAACTCTTGTCCTCTTTCGATCCTGTCTGGGACGTATGGAGTACAAATAAGTTGCTGTCGGATCACCTGTTTTTCGAGTGGAATCAGAACCCACCACTCTGCACAGTGGCCAATGTACAGCTCAAGATGTCTTTCATAAAGTCTGCAGTATGGTGGTTTGTCTGGTGAGCTGGATGATTGCTTCCTTAGAGTTTTCGGTAGATCTTGTTTTACCAATACCGAAGAGAGAAAAGATCAATGAAATGCACTTTATCACGACTTTCAGAAAGTCATAATGGTTATAAACTGTATAAATATCAGAAACGGTATTATAAGTGAAATAATTACCTGCTTAAGGAAGCTGATATATTGAATGATGACAATGCGTTGTTGATTTTTTTCTATAACAAACAGGTGTACACATTATCAATAATGTACAAAGCATTTTCATTCAGATTTCATTCATTCATTCAGATAAAAGAGAAATGCATAGAAATACGCCTCGGTCCAATTAAAGACCGAGCTGAGAATCGAACCCGGACTTTATATGTGTAGTCGGGCGGCTTAGACGAATCGGCCACGGCACCACGCCGTTAATAGTGAGAATGATTACGATCGCTGCCACTTGTAATTTTACTGATTGTAGTGATGATCTTAAAAATGTCAAATTTGATATTTGGTATATATATATGGTTACACTTCGTAATTCCGAAGCTTCGTAATTCCGAAGGTTCTTTATTCCGAAGGTTCGTAATTCCGAAACACGTGAATTGCCTATACCTCGATGTTCGTTAATCCGAAAACGAAAAAGGGTTCGTTAATCCGAACATTTGTGGCGTTATTCCGAAGGTTCGATAATCCGAAAACGAAATAAGGTTCGTTGTTCCGAAGGTTCGATAATCCGAAAACGAAATAAGGTTCGTTATTCCGAAGGTTCGTTAATCCGAAAACGAAATGAGGTTCGTAATTCCGAAGGTTCGTTAATCCGAAAACGAAATAAGGTTCGTTAATCCGAAAAGTAAATAAGGTTCGTATTTCCGAAAATTAAATTAATTCATTTTGGTAACAAGAACGGTGTTCTTCTTGCAAGATAAGAGGATATTACGCAATGATAAAATAACAACGATGATACATGTGTGTGTTGTGGCCAAAGCATGTATTGATTTAAGAATAGGCGCCTGGATCAATAAATAAATTAATGATGCACAAGTAAATGGTTTAAGGAAGCAGGGGATTATAAAGTTTGTTGGCCGGGTGCGAGAAACCTCCAAATAATACGATTTTTATTGGAGGAGATGTCATTTTTAATAAGAGCTTCTGCTGGTAATAAAAATAGAAATAATACTAACGATGATCATAATAATCCCAAACGATGAACATAATAAAAATGGTGATAAAGAATATAAATGTTAATAAAATTTTATTGATCGTTACGCCTAGTGTTAACAATGTTAATCCTTTTTTCATAATTACAAAAAATGCTCAGATCTGTTATCTCTTATGTGGGGGGGGGGGGGGTTGTGGCCCAGTAGATTAGTCTTCTAAATATGAAATAGAGGGTCGTAGGTTCGTATCCCATTGCGCAATTTTCTTCAACAAGAAATGTATCCACACTGTGCCGCACTCACCCGGGTGAATAGTTACCCGGTATGAAGAAATTAATTGAATGCCTTCCTTTGGCGCCTAGGCAGCCCAGCTAAAGCCATGGTAATAATAATAGCAGGGCCCACTGGGAGAACAGTTTTTTCTAAAACTGAAGTGGCTTCCCTTGGTAAATAATATCATTATTATTAATAATAATATTATTACTATTATTAATTATTATCATTATTGTCATCATCACTTCCTATTAGGCCTACATGAAATTTCCAAAGTTTGAGCTTGTGATTCGCTGGCAATACCTCACAAGGATGGCCTTTTAACAGTAGCGAGTTTTATAACTTCAGATTAGATTTTGTTCTGAACCACTTGCTCGCTACGCTTGCTCGCGAAAACTGAAAACCTAAATATATATCTGATCAATCTAAAATCAATTAAAAAAATTGCTCAACTTAATTACTACAAAACACACAACTGAACACAGATGATAATATCATGGTGAAAATATCCATATTTTCAACAAAAAGTATAGCTCGCGCTTCGCGCTATTTAAAAAGGGCTGATAACATTATTACATATTTACTTTACTTCATAGGAATTATTGGCTATTAGGATTACCGTGTCAAAGAAAAAAACAAACAAAAATAAACTTTAGGCTGCCGTTCGGGGGAAATTATGGATGAAATGAAAACATTTCGCTCCCCCCCTATTGACGAAAGTTGGATCCACGGGGGGGGGGGGTAGTAGCCAGGGGGCACTTGTACCCCTAAAGTAAATAACAGGGAAATGAAATTCCTAAGTTTTCAAAATAAATACTCTTTTCAAAGTATACAGTTTATATTAATTTTCAGGAGAAGCTCTTATTAAAAATGACATCCCCTCCAATACAAATCCTGTTATCTGGAGGTTACCTGCACAGGACCAACACACTTAATCCCCTGCATCTTTAGAAGACTTGTTAAGAGGTTGAACGCTGCATTTTTTAGTACAAATGTCCCACTTGGCACAAACGTTCCTTGAGTCAAAAGAAAAAGATTCATCCAGAGACACGCTGTATCTATGCAAATAAGCAAGTAATTTGCATAAATTTGCATATTATGTCGATATAGTATAAACAAATAATTCAGAATATATATTTCACCAGAACTGCCCTAAAATTAAAAGTAAAGACTTAGGGTAAGACAGGGAAGAAAATTGTCATAAAATAACTGGGATATTTTTGTTTATTATTACCTAATTTACATAAATTATGCAAATTATAATCTAAAACAGAGTATTGTGAGAAGAAATACTACACGATATACCAGATATTGCCATATTCTCAACTTTTAATTTCCGTTCGGGAATTGTTACCCAAATATTTCACATACTTGTGTATCACACTAATATCAAACATTAATTAATACACCAATACTTCACAAACATGTGTATCGCAGTAATATCAATAAATGTCAATGCCTGCAGAGGAAGGAGAGAGTAAGGCTAAGAATTAACCACATAGGGGGAACCGGGTCACGAGTCACGTGACCAGCTGGGAGGATGGTGGCTCCACCCAGTGTCCCAGTTGCCTGGGACGGGGATCCCCCTACGAAATATCCGATAATCTTGGCCTTTCCCCGCCATTGGCTCACAGAGCTCTTGGTCATTCCATCCCCTGCATGCTTCGAGAAATGATAATGAAATTGCCAAGTACTAAAAAACAACCAAGATGCATGTCGTTTACAGGTTACAACGTCCTGTTAATAACAACCCCAACCATCCAGCCAAATATTTAACAACCCCAACCAGCCATCCATTTCTTTACAAAACCATATATCAGCCTATGAAGATACATAAATGAATCTTACTAATCAACAAGACATGCAAACTTATTTAGCCACCCCATTGACAACTGAAAGTCCAAACTTCCTCTCGAGTATAACCATGAGGTAATAGCTTTGTACCAACCATCTGTTGGCCAATAGTCTTGTTAATAACAACCCCAGCCATCCAGCCAAATACTTAACAACCCCAACCAGCCAACCAAAATAATATGTGTACAACCCCAACCAGCCATCCAATTCTTTACCAAACCATAAAATCAGCCTATGAAGATACATAAATGAATCTTACTAAGCAACAAGACATGCAAACTAATTTAGCCACCCCATGGACAACTGAAAGTCCAAATTTCCTCTAGAGTATAACCACGAGGTAATAGCTTTGTACCAACCATCTGTTGGCCTAAAGTCTTGTTGATAAAAACCCCAACCATCCAGCCAAATATTCAACAACCCCAACCAGCCAACCAAAATATGTATACAACCAAGGAGTTACTCCTTGGTACAACCCCAACCAGCCATCCATTTCTTTACAAAACCATAAAATCAGCCTATGAAGATACATAAATGAATCTTACTAAGCAACAAGACATGCAAACTCATCTAGCCACCCCATTGACAACTGAAAGTCCAAAATTCCTCTAGAGTATAACCATGAGGTAATAGCTTTGTACCAACCATCTGTTGGCCAATAGTCACGGTTTTCTACCAATTACGTGTGTTATGTGTCATAGTAATCATATTTTACCATTCCTAGCACAGTGAATGCAAATTATTTCATTCATGCTACCCATTTGCGCCCGTCTCGCATGTTATACTGATAAGATATATATATATTATAATTTTTTTTCTCTTTCTTTTTTCAACCCTTGGGCTAAAAAGAAAATCCACTGATTAAATATATCGACGGAATCCGTAAATGCATCTTAAGGAACATCAATACAGAGGAATGAGGGGTGGGAGGTGGGAAAATGTCTTTCCCGGACGGAAATTAGAAAGTGAATGACTCGATTTCATCCGCGCTGATCGCGCATTCAGAGCATTGGCGCATTTCGGATGTGTAAAATTACCGCGCACGCTTTAATGTGATACAATCCTTCCGGGTGCGCGTTTTGACCGACTTCCCCCAACAGAAGTACACGTGAACTTGACCTCCTTCTGAAGGGCAGTGAACTGGTTCATAGTCAATATTTGTTTACATACTAAAACTTGTATTCTCTCCCAATAGAATTTATTCGATAATCGAATAAACATATTGTGAATACTACACGATATACCAGATATTGCCATATTCTCAATTTTTAATTTCCGTTCGGGAATTGTTACCCAAATATTTCACATACTTGTGTATCACAGTAATATCAAACATTAATCAATACACCAATACTTCACAAACATGTGTATCGCAGTAATATCAATAAATGTCAATGCCTGCAGAGGAAGGATAGAGTAAGGCTAAGAATTAACCACATAGGAGGAACCGGGTCACGAGTCACGTGACCAGCTGGGAGGATGGTGGCTCCACCCAGTGTCCCAGTTGCCTGGGACGGGGATCCCCCTACGAAATATCCGATAATCTTGGCCTTTCCCCGCCATTGGCTCACAGAGCTCTTGGTCATTCCATCCCCTGCATGCTTCGAGAAATGATAATGAAATTGCCAAGTACTAAAAAACACCCCCAAAACAAATGCCCCCAAAACAACACCCATATTTTTTTTTTTTTTTTTTTATTTTCATTTTTTTGCCAATTCTTTGATTTGTTCAGTTGCACCAAACTAGTTACCATTAACCACTGACAAGAGCAACTTTCGTACCAAGAAAAGAAACATTGGATAAGCACTGTTTCTATGTTTCTGTATATCTTGCCATTTGGCAGAAAGAGGTTCTCTGTTCATTAATTAACTCCCAAGTTTATTTTCACTATTACCCATGTCCAATCAGGTGCGAGTGTCCACCCACGCCAATATGACAGATGTGATTGCATTGTAAGGTATAACCAAACCAAATTCAAAACTATCACCTTGGCTTAATGCCAGTTGCTAACCTTTGAGCACTTCGTGCTATTGATCTATTGAATTTATTTGTCGGTGTAACTCATTCGTTCATTAAATCTTAATGTTTCTCTTGTATTTCTCTTCGGTATGAGCCGAAGGTACCGTTTGGTTAAAAGGATAATGAACCAATATAAGCATGAGAAACCATTATAATAGTATGAGTGCCATGGGTTGTGTAATTAAACAACACTTCCCTGCACGTCCAGTGTCTTTCCTTCGCTATTCCCAGATCAATTAAAGGAGTCACACTCGCCAATCCTGGGACTCTTAGAGCTCTCTTATTCATTCAAGTCTTGTCCGGTGAGGGCGAATTGACCCGCCCTATTGAAATCACTAATCAGGATGTCACTTCCTTCGTCTGACCGTTGGATGCCACCTCTGTTGTAGTACCGGTGTTCATGATAGTGTAAGATGTGGTTGATAAATGACGCATTGTGCATGCACCGAATCCTTCGCTTGGCATATATACTTGTTCACAGATTTCCTGACATTGTCACTAGCTGCCTGTGAGGTGATAGTTCTTTCTTGTGCATAATAGTAAGGCGTGGCAAGATGCTTGAGAAACATATGTGGCACCAAGGCCGTAGAGCTCTGGTTGAATTCAGTGCGTTGTCTCCAGCTTGTCTACTTTCTTTGGCACTATATAGCTGCCCAATCATTGAATCCAATGGATCCCACGTGAATGATTATTAAGGTTGGTATGGGGCTGTATCTCAGTCCCCCTTGGAGGTCACTCGGGCAGTTGGGAAGCGTAGTACCCCCACGGCTCCACCAACTAGTACACCTCGTAGCCTTTAATCAGCCCCCAAGGTTGTGGTTCCCCGTGGTGACGGCCCTCTCCCGAGTCCTCCTTGTAAGCTATCGCCAAACAGCCAGTATCTTCGAGCCCTGCAAGGAGAAACCAGAAATCTTTCCGAGTATATATTCTTTATGGTAGCCTTTGCCGTACATGCATGTCAGTATGAGATAATTTATTGGTATCCAGATGTATGGATATAATATGGTAACTGTAATTATATATAATTATATCTAAGCTGGAGTTGCATTAGGACACGGCATGTAAATACCCTTAATGATATTCAAAGATAACTATCAATTGTGGTAGTGAGTTTACTGAACCTGAAAAATGACCCCAACATTTGTTCATATGAGCATTATTTATGCCAGATACATATGAGCATTATTTATGCCAGTGGATTCTGCAAGAAATTGTGTAGTTCTGATGAATAATCAAAGTACATGTAAGCATACATTCCACGGATTTGTCTAGTCTTTTCCTTTATTTGCCTGTATTGGCGTTGCCCATGGTAATTGATCCCCGGCTTAGGTTTCATGTTTCCACAAGATTCGATTCATTTAAATGTACCAGATCTCTGGCGATATAAACTCATGTTGACGGCAACTACTCTGATTTATCTTTAAGTTGAAGTTAAATTGGCACCTGTAATCACCCATACTTCTTTTTACTTTGGACTTGCGTTGGGACATGTAAAATACCCATAGTTCCTTTTCAGGTTGATTTGTCATGGATCATGTTAAAAACACCTAATTCTCTTTAAGCCGGAGTTGTATTGTGCGTGTAAATACCCTAATAGTTTAATTTGGTGTTGCATGTAAACTATACACATTCCATTGACATAAAGAACTTTCGGTAGAAGCATGCCTATTTAAACTTAAGGCCAATTAAGATTTCCTTGCTCTTCTCATGCACGTAGCTCCCGACTTTTTATCTCTGTTTTCCAGTTATCAAATTTATGAATATCTTTTTTTTCAGCCTTTATTATTATTTTTTTTCATTTATTTTGGCATGTTAAGCAATTTATTTTAACTAATAGTTGTAGCAGAAGAGTATTATAATCAACAATATTCATGCACTGTTTATAACCTCTAAAACTACAGAAATACATTGTAAGCCAAATTGCAGACGCCTTTCTTTAATTTTTTTATGTTCCTTTTTTTCATTTATTTATTTTCTTTTTCTTTGCATCCCGCCAATATTAAAGGTATTGTTTAACTTTGCGGGCTGCCGATTTAAAAAAATTCTCAAACCAAGATGAAATATGCGTACAAGTGCATGTATTACAACTAATAAACCCTGAAAACAACCATTATTGAGAATGAAAAGCTAAAACTACAAGGCAAACCCCGATTTTTTAAATAGGCGTCTTATAGATGCTTAAATAGTACGCATAAGTGTATGGGATGAAATTAAGATGGTATTTCCGGTCACTTTATATTTCAATTTTGAAGAACTAAATAATTATTTTCGAACGCAATTTTTTCTGGGCTTCATTTTTGTAATATATCACAGACGCAGGTGACAAGTGTGACCTTCTAGCTCAGATTTTTTAAAAGTCAAACCAATGTTAACCAATCCCTTTAAGCTCTTGCAGAATCAGCAGCAGACCACTGGTCACCCATATTCCCCTCACTGATCAATTAAAAAAAAAGCATCCACATGTACATTTATGAAACGTGCTGAGTGAGTAATCAGTGGCTTTCTTTTGATATAAACCATGGATGGGTATCTGCGTAACATCATCTGAATTACAAGAATGCACTGCCATCCTCCCCCGAAAACCAATTATCCAAACTACTACAGTTGGGTAAATACCACCCATTTTATCACATAAAACATTTACGACTTCATTTCCAGGTTCACCCGTTCACCTACATGTACACTTGAACTAAATGGCTTACTTCATTTGTATGTATTGTATTAAAAAACGCAACACATGGAAATTATGACCGAAGCTTAACAGGGCTCAGCCACATCCAAATACAAGCCCATGCCCGCCTATCTATATCCATTAATTTCCACTTGACCCCTTCCGGAAATATTGTTTCATCATTATTTATATTTACCGCTATTAACATTACTAGCAAAATTATTATTTCAATTGTTGCCATTCATGATATAGTCGATATCATCTCAGTTCCAACTACTCACAGGCAATCTAGGCTCCTGTACTATTACTCTTCAACCATGAATTGTAATGTTTCATTGTGTTAAAGATTGACAAAGCGCTATATAAAAAACAATCGCTGCTTGCCGAAACCCTTGAACTTGCCCCTTCCAAAAGAGAGCAGAAATATTGCAAAGTATTGGTAATAATACTATCCAGATTGAGGTAGGAGTTCCATGCTAGTTCGCATCGGTGAGTGCATGGTAAATTTACCGTTACTGTGTTTTCTCGAGATTTAAAACTCAAAAGCACTCCCAAACATCGACATCCATTCCATACAAACCTAATTCCAAATACCAACCTCCTTTCAAGGCGTATGAACCGAACCATTATTGATGCTTCAAGGTGTAGATCTTGGGATATTGATTTTTATATTTCATTATCAATACTACCAACTCTATGGTTCCTTTATTTACCGTGTTTGTTTTCTATCTAGGCCTAATCCCCTTATATATTTTATTTAAGCCTATTTTTTATTATTATTATTATTTTTTTTCTTTATTTATTCATTTTTTTGTTGAAAGACTGAGAGAATTCCATTCAATCACATTTCAAGCTAGCCGGACAGGGATAAATTCGAGACCATGATCAGATTAAATCAAAGAGGTCAACATTTATCTTTCAAGCTGATTTATTGCGCATACTATAGACGGCCTTTATGGTTTATCTGCCAGCTGAACCAGGGCCTAAAACAGACAAGTCCAGTCTATGGCTACATCTACTCAGAAATAGAACTAGGCCTAGCCTAACTTCCATTGTGAAGTTGATATTAAAGATGTAGGCCTAGCTGTAGGCTGCGCACAGAAATGGCAGTAGACTGGATCTGACAAAGAATTGACTTTTCCCATTCAATTTGATTTGAAAAAGCTCGAGCATTTCTCCAATTGCAAAAACGGCGTCTTAGAATTAGGCCTAATTCTGGTCCTAAATAGATATTCTAACCCTATACGTATCAAATCTGGCCAAAACTATGAAAATGAATATAATTTAGGCATTGAGATCTTTAATTTCCAGATCTAATCTAGCCTACTTCTGACGTAGAGTCTAGACTACCCAAAAAATCTAAACAACCGGCTTCGGAATTACAATGAATCAGAGTTATTGGCCAAGCCGGGCACTACGTTGTAGTCCTGAGTAAGACCAGGTCCAGGCCAGGCTAACGTTAGGCCCGGGCTCGATATTTATTTATATTTTCACCTATGCGGCAGTGGTAATACCACTAATTTCTTCAGTTAGTAGGCTTATGTATCAATCCATTCTGTATAAATTTATCTGAATTGGCAGCAATTTCAAAATTTAGACCCCTAGGCCTAGACCTTGATCCACAGCCAAGTGATTAAAATTAACTGCAGGCTAGGTCCACATCTACATGTGCTATGGCGTGACATTAAAATAGGCCCTAATCGCTAGCTCTTGCATTTTCCCTGGATCTGGGACCATTGGCGGCGGAAGCAAAAAATTTTAGGAGGGGACAACCAAAAAAATGTCGACAAGCCCCCCCAAAAAAGGTCTCAACCAAAAAATTTTAGGTGGGACGTAGGAAAATAAATTGACAAGCCCCCCCCCAAAAAAAGGTCATCAACAACAAATTTAGGGGGGGGAACGTCCCGCCCTCCTTAAATTTAGGGGGGGACACGTCCCCCCCCCCCCCCGCTTCCGCCGCCTATGTCTGGGACTAAAGCCCTGGTTGAATTATCACTGCAAAATGAGCGAGATGTTAATCTAGGCCTAGCCTTTTTGTCAGCTGTATTCCCAGGTTCTTCCCGGCCTGAGTTACCGTCGAGTTAACCCTCATTCTATTTCTACTAGTTTCAGGCACAATAGGCCTACTAATGAGAATGACACAAGTTCACCAAAGCCAGAGGCCTGCATTACAGGCCCTAGGCTGGTTAACTCACCGGATGACTGGTGGCTCGTCGTGGGTTAACGTGGGTGGGAGGTGGTTGCTTGTTGAGAGCTCTATCTCTGGTCCATCGCGTAGCGAAGGCTCGATCACCCCCGGTCTGGTCGGCTGCTGGCTTGCCGGGCTCTCCGTTGTGGCTCTCGTTGCTCGTAGTCGTACCGGTACCCGTACGGTACTCTGACCGCATAGACTGCGTGGACGTGGGCGTCTCCTTGAACCTTTGGCTCCTTTCCCCCTGCCTCCTCTGCTGGTTGATCCTTTATGTTTTCCCATCTTGAGGCATTGATTATTTCATCGAACCAGTCAAGTTTTGATGTCTGCCGCGATAATTATACTTTAGAGTCGACCGTCGAAATTGAGGAGCCAGTATCGTAATGTGGTCGAAGTTAGCTTATCGATCTGCAGTGTAGCTGGCCTACCTGCGACTAAAATTGAGTTTTAGTGAATTCACTTGTCAGATGTCTCCGAGGCCGAGGTATAATAAATTGGTTCCGTAGATCTGTTCTAGGCCGAAGCGAAGAGTACCGTATAGGCCTAGGCCTATAACTTTAACCATCTTAACAGTTTCATCACAGATGTACGGTATCAGTGCCAGTGGAATATGTTCCGATGTTATTAGGTTAGAGTCCGGCTAGGGTTGGATTTAGTTTTCCGTGTATAGATCCAGATCGCGATATATAGAGTACCGTATATATAGTTCTATCTGAGATATCTCCGTGCATGGGGATCGTGTTTCCGATAAATCCGAGTAAAAGGTACCGTAGTACCACCGTGATCATAAAAAATGTCTTTCCCGGACGGAAATTAGAAAGTGAATGACTCGATTTCATCCGCGCTGATCGCGCATTCAGAGCATTGGCGCATTTCGGATGTGTAAAATTACCGCGCACGCTTTAATGTGATACAATCCTTCCGGGTGCGCGTTTTGACCGACTTCCCCCAACAGAAGTACACGTGACCTCCTTCTGAAAGGCAGTGAACTGGTTCATAGTCAATATTTGTTTACATACTAAAACTTGTATTCTCTCCCAATAGAATTTATTCGATAATCGAATAAACATATTTTTTCAAGAATCCTGAACTGTTTTGTAAATAACAGCAATTAATACAAAATGTCAACATTCTACATGAAAAAGAATATATTAGCGAAAACATCTACATGCTTCATGACAGTATTAGTGTCTAATTTGCTTAGAAAGAGGGCAAATATGTCAAAATGTATGACGTGATATTGCGCTAAAACGAGACCAAAACAACCTCTATGTCACAGTCACACTCACGAATCGGACAATAAAGCGATCAATGGTATGTCATTCGAGATAACACAATCTCAACACAATAGCTTCCATCGGCTTCTCGTATCGCTTTTGTTGGTGTGTCTGCCACACCGTAATCTATGATACAAACGGGCAAAATGCATTTCGGTATCGGTAAAACACTATTAATTTGGTTTTATTTGTTTCTCTTGGAAAATTTACAGGAGACATTGCTTTGCAGGTTACTGCTTTAGTGAAGCTCTGGCACATGAATCATGACGAATGTACCCCACCTCAATCCATATATCAACTTTGTTAAAATATATATCTTTTGGAGACCCCAAAGTGGCAAAACTGCATCTCCCCGGCATTCCCGCTACTTTACAAACCAGTTTGACTTGTATTATCAACTTGGAAAACACAGATGTATGGGACATCAGACAACATGATTCCTGAAAAAGTTTTTTTATTTTTGTTTATTTAAGCCCACGGGAGCCCTCCGAATTTACCCCATCCCCTCTCCGTATTTCGACTTTAAATGAAAAATATATCATGTTTTAAAGCCATCGGCAAGGCAAAATGCGTTTTTTGGTATAATAAAGCAACTTTTATATCTATATTTTTATATTTACATTCATCATTATTGATATTATTATAATTATTGTTAATATCATTATTATTACTAATATTATTATTGTTCTGCCGTTTGTAATAGTGCTCTAGCACAGTAAAGGCTATAACCCAACAGGAGCATGCCTAGGATACCCTTTCCCTTTTTGGTTTTATGCATTAAAAAATAGTTTATTGTCTTTAGAACTCTTAAAATATTACTTTTGTTTGTATTGATACCTTGGAATAGATTGAGGAGAAAATACTCTTCAACTGACATGTAGAGGAGCTGTGGTAAATTAAAAAAACAGCCACACGGCCCTTTATTGAGTCCACTCTATGTTGATTTTAAATATTTTGAGAGCCCAATCGGAAGAAAGATACATTTCTACTACACACAGTAAAGCCTCTTTGCAATCTCCTCTTGAAAAAAAAAACATAGAAGGCATTGTTTTATATCTCATAAAATAAGTTCGTGTACGTGACGGTGCATGGCCTGTCGAAATTGCCAAAACCGTTTATTTTGTTTTGACAATATATATTTAGAATATCGTCTAAATGAAGCCCTCATCTGGAAAAGGGCACTTATTCTATTGTTTGGCTTTTCCCTATTCAACAATAAAACTCCTTGGCCTTTAAATAGGCAAGGCCTGCGTAATAAAAAGACATCCTGGAATGTTCTTTACAATTCTTGGCTATCCTTAAAGGGAAATAACTAATAGATGAATGTAATTGCTTTTAAAATTCTTTTACAATTATTCTTATATATAACACCTCCCCCACCGGGGAAAAGAAAGCTTTACCGTAGTAAAGGTTTCTTTAAGATTACTTTTTCTTTTAACTGTTCAAAGTCATCTTGATAAATCATTTACAGTTATCGTGTACAAAGATATAGTACTTAACGAACATGTTAAAATATATTAACATCAAAGATGTTTTCTTCAAATGACACACTTGGTCAAAATCATGAATAATTTCACTTTTTATACTCTTGACAGAGCATCAGCAATTACATTATTCTTTCCCTTTATGTGTACAATTTTCAAAGGGAATGGTTGGAGCATTAGGCTCCATCTCTACAGTCTTTGGTCCTTTGTTTAGAATTTCTCCAAAAACACAAGAGGATTGTGGTCTGTATAGACTGTAATCTCTCCATTGGTTAGATACACCTCAAACTGCTGAAGGGCTAGTACGAGACTCAGGGCCTCTTTTTCAATAGTTGAGTACTTCCTCTGAAACCGATTGAGTTTCTTAGAGAAGTAGCACACTGGTTTTTCGATGCCTTCTTCATCTTCTTGGAGCAATACTGCTCCTACTCCAACATCACATGCATCAATTGCTACTTTGAATGGCTTTGTGAAGTTTGGAGCTGCCAAAATAGGCTCATTCACCAAAATGGCCTTTAATTTCTCAAATGATCTTTGACATTCGTCAGACCAAACATACTTCACTTTTGCCTTCAGCAGGTTTGTCAGAGGACTAACCACAGTACTGTAATTTGGAACAAATTTCCTGTAGAAGCCACTCATACCTAAGAATCTGAGCAATTCTTTCTTAGTTGTGGGAATTGGGAAGTCTAAGATAGCTTGTATCTTGGCTTCTCTTGGTAGCACTTGCCCTTGACCAACCACATGACCAAGATATGTGACCTTTGCCTTGGCAAATTCACTCTTCATCAGATTCACTACTAGATTGGCTTTGTCCAGCCTGTCAAACAGTGCTCGCAAATGATTCAGATGATCATTCCAAGTATCACTGTATACTAGGATGTCGTCTATGTATACGACACAATTGTCAAGTCCGGCAATCACTTGATTTGTCAACCTTTGGAAGGTTGCTGGTGCATTTTTCATTCCAAAAGGCATGACTTTGCATTGAAACAAGCCTTCAGGTGTAACAAAGGCTGATATCTCTTTGGCTCGGTCAGTCAGTGGCACTTGCCAATATCCTTTAAGCAAGTCTATCTTTGTGATATAGGCAGAATTTCCAACCCTATCAATACAATCTTCTAACCTAGGAATTGGATACGAGTCAGTCTTAGTTACTGCATTTACCTTTCGGTAATCAATGCAAAATCTCTGAGAGCCGTCTGGCTTTGGAACCATTACAATGGGAGAACTCCAACTACTCTGACTCGGTTCGATTATGTCATTATCTAACATAAACTGTATTTCCTTATTCACCATTTCCAACTTGATTGGATTGAGCCTATAAGGATTCTGTTTGATAGGTCTTACATCACCTACGTCTACATCATGTACAGTTAAAGGTGTACGACCTGGTTTGTCTTTACATACATTCTCATATTCTCTTAACAGGCCAGATATATCATTTCTCTGATCTTCAGGCAGGTGTTTTAATGCCTCATCCATATTTCCTAACATCTCTGAGTTAGATAACTTTACACCACATGGTTCGTTCTTAGATACATCTGTATAAGACAATTCATTATCTGTCTTTCCATAGCATTCTTCTTCATGAACATCTACATGTTTTTCTTCTTCTTTGACCTGTGTTGTACCTATTGGCTGACTAGCCTCTCGCTCAAAGTATTCTTTCAACATGTTTACATGACAAACTCTTTGAGACTTTCTTCGATCAGGGGTACTGATCACATAGTTGACATCATTCAATATCTTTTTGACTATGTAGGGACCACTAAACCTAGCTTTCAAGGGCTCACCTTGCAAAGGCAACAACACTAACACTTTGTCTCCAGGCTTGAAACTTCGCTCTTTTGCATTTTTTGTCAGCTTGAGCTTTCATTTTCCCCTGCGACTCTTTCAAGTGTTCCTTAGCCACATCACAAGCTTTTGAGAGCCTTTCTCTAAACTTTGACACATAGTCTAGAAGGTTTACATCATCATTCTGAACAATAAACCTCTTTGATCAGCTTTAGGGGACCCCTAACCTCATGACCATAGACCAATTCAAATGGACTGAAACCTGTGGACTCATTCGGGGAATCCCTAGTTGCAAACAGTAGGAATGAGATCCCTTTATCCCAGTCATCGGGATAGTCTTCACAATAAGCCCTAATCATGGTCTTCAAAGTCTGATGATAGCGTTCTAACGCTCCCTGGGACTGTGGGTGATAAGCAGGATTTACTAACCAAACTATCATTGTTAGCAACAGAGCCTTCAACACTATCCCCATTCAGATTCAGATTCAGATTTTATTTCCAACAGAAATAGCAAATATACAAATCATTTTCATACATTTTAACAAATATTTACAATACATTAATGATAATAACATATAAAAAAAAAAAAAAAATATTTTATAGAAAAAATTATAATACTTTGGAAAGAAAAGTATCTGTGGAAATGGGGGATTCACTCAAAAGCATCGCTTGTATAATGTGAACCCCCCTAAAGGAAGAGAATAGAGGAGAGAGAGAGAGACGCAATGGTTGCTATTTGCCTACGAAGATTTACAGAATAGATGAAAAAGAACAGGATAACTCACTGAACAAGACAAAACGAAGAAATAATAAAAATAAAAAACAAAAAACAAAACAGGACGACAAAAGTAGAATAAACGTAAAATAGAATCAGGACAAATTACGACCGAAAAGAGAGGATAAAACAAAATGATAAAGACAAAAACATAACTTGAAGTCTGAGAGGAGATGATAACGAGCGGGAATTAGTAATGAAGACCTCGGTAGGATTGAAGTAAGAAGTTTTTCAGTTTTCTTTTAAAAGAATGTATGGAAGGGCTGTTTTTTATGTTAATGTCGAGGGAGTTCCAAAATCTAGGACCATCGAACATAAATGTACTCTTTGCCAATAAAGTTCTAAAACGGGGTAAATGAAATTCGTTAGATTGCCTAGTAGGGTAATTATGAAAAGACCGATTAAGAGGAAACATAGAATCAAATACACGTGGAAGTGTGTTTTTGTCAAATTTAAACATAAATTGTCCTAAATGAAATAAGTATAGGTCGCTTATCTTCAGCAATTTGCTATCAAAAAATAATGGGTCAGTGTGTGAACGAAAAGCTGAATTATGAATAACACGAAGGGACTTCTTTTGCAGTAATAACAGTCTATCTAAAATGGTTTGGTGGGTGCTGCCCCAGGCAAATCCTTGAAATTCAAATCCTTGAAAAAGGTTTCAGCTAACCAGACATCAGTACTCTCCTCTACATCAGCAGATTCCGCATCATCCTTTTCAGCTCTACGAGTCTGAGACCTAGTAACAACACAATCCGGGAAAATCCCTGGAAAATCTTCCTGCAACAATTCAGTTTCAGCTACCTCAACGGGCTTCTCCGAAACCACTGGAGATGCAACAACTCTATCTCCAGCCAAGTCGTTACCTTACAAGAAATCAACACCTTCCATGAGTAATTCTGGAACGACACCAACAGTCACAGGACCACTAACTAGGTCACACTTTAAGTCGACCTTATGCAAAGGAACCGACATGAAATTTGGGCCAATACCTTGAACTAAGACGTTGGCATTCTCTGAACTCTCCGGAGGAAGAGCCGAATCACCTGGCACCATCAGGGACTGTGCAGCCCCTGTATCCCTAAGGATCACCACTGACCTACCAGCAGCACCAGTCGAACAAGGGATACTTCACCATCATACAAAAAACTTCTAAAAGTTTCATCAACCTGCTTGACTTTATCAGCAAATACCAGAGAAACACTCTCAACATCTCGATTGGGCTCTGATGGGACAAACTCCATCGAGGGAACACTTGTTTGCTTGACAAAACCCATGTCTTTCTTAACTTTGGTTGGCATTCCAACCAATTTCCAACATGATTCTTTCAAATGTCCCGATTTATGACAATGAGTACAAATTTTGGAACTACGACTCTCAGACCTTTTGGTTGATTCTGTGCACTCACTAGCCTGATTCTTGTTAGTGTCTTTGTCCTTGCTTGCATACTTTTCCTCACTAGGTTTATTGTGGGATTCAAATGACCCTTTTCCTTTCTTTTTCCAATAATTCTTGAAAGGAGGCCTATCTCCACTACCTTTATGTGTGACCTCAAATTCATCAGCTACTATGGCTGCTTTACTGACTTTAGTAACTCTGTGGTCATCTAAGTGAGATTTAATGCCAAAAGGAAGACTCTTTTTGAATTCTTCTAGGAGGACAACTTCCCTAAGGTGAACAAAATCTTTGTCAACTTTCAGTGATCTGTACCACTTATCGAACATCATTTCTTGTTCCCTAGCAAATTCAACATACGTCTGGCCTGATTGTCTTTGCATGTTCCTAAATTTATATCTGTACGCTTCTGGTACCAACTCATATGCATTGAGAATTGTTTCTTTTACTGTAGCATAGTCACATGATTGCATTTCAGAGAGTGAAGAATAGACTTTTGCAGCCTTTCCAACAAAAACACTTTGGAGAAGAGTCCAGTATTCCTCGGGCCAATTCAATCTCTTGGCCACTTTTTCAAATGACACAAAATATGTATCAACTCCCTCTTCATCAAATTTTGGCACAAGGCGAATGTTTTTCGCCACATCAAAGCCTTGGGGAGATTTATCTTGAGTAGAGTTAGTATTTGCATGAGCTAACTCCATTTCTTTCAATTTCAACTGGTACTCTAATCTCATTTTCTCCATTTCTATTTCCTTTTTAAGGTTGATTTTCTCTTTTTCCAATTCAATGTTTGCCAGTTGGATCCGAGCATCATCTGACATATTGATAGAAGTTTCAGACTCCTCTGTAAGCTTCATGTGACTAGCTAACAAGTCAATTATCTCTGCCTTCTTTAAACCTCGGGCTAGAGATACACCCAAATGATCACAAACTGTTATCAAATCATCCTTCTTCAGTGACTTCAAATGATCATATGACAATTCTGTCATTGCAAGAAATTCTTCAACATCAAATGTAGCCATAGTGAATATACACAAATACAAGCAAGTAATAACACAGTACAGTATATTCTAGAACTTTCCAAAAAAATTCCAAAATGTTTCCAATTCAAATTGGCTTTTGTTTCAAATTGCCTTTCGTCTCAAATTGGCTTTCGTTTCCTGAAAAACTGTTTTTAGTTTCAAATTGGCTTGTACAAATTTGGTTTTCGTTTCCCGGACAACTGGTTTTAGTTTCAAATTGGCTTATACAAATTTGGTTTTCGTTTCCCGGACAAGCCCCCAAAATTATTTGTTACGATACTGCAACAAATAACAAACAAGATTTAATTTAAATTTCCCTTTTTTTATTACAGGAAATTAATCATGTACTTAAACAAAATAAAACCAAATAATCTTACATTAATCTCTTGAAGTGTCTGATGTACAATCCAGGGTTATAGTTCACTGTTATGATAGTCCGATATAGATTCCAGGTAGGCTGGGAAGATTCCTTATTAATGATGGCGATGATGAAACTGATGTTGAAGTACGATGAATAATAAGAGTCACTGTAACGAGTTGAAGGGTCCGTGAAGACGATGTTGATGATGATTAACAGTCAAGTTCAGCAATCCATGGGTCGAAGAGTGGTCAATAAAACAGGTTGATGATCTCGATGAGAACTGAGAATTCATCTCTCAAAATAACTGCAAACAGTTCATTGATGGTGGGCAAATAATTCCACAGAAGATAAATATTCCAGGTAGAAATAAAGTCTGGAGTGAAACTTTTAGCTCTGATCTGATCTGGTGAAGTGATCTCATATGATGTGATCTCCTGCTCTCATATGATGTGATGATCAAGTGATCTTATATGATATGATGATCTTGAAGAATCTGCCAGCTTTATATACTCATTACAGCTGTCCTTCTAGAATTCACTATAATGGAAGGTTCTAGCATTTTCTTTTTAAAAAAACTTTCTCCTTTCAAGAGCAGTCAAAATCCAGAACACTCTTGAATGACCTCATTGAAATCAACATGTGTAAACAAAATACCTTAGCCTATTCATTTCCACTACCAATACAATTCTATTGTTTGGCTTTTCCCTATTCAACAATAAAACTCCTTGGCCTTTAAACAGGCAAGGCCTGCATAATAAAAAGACATCCTGGAATGTTCTTTACAATTCTTGGCTATCCTTAAAGGCAAATAATTAATAGATGAATGTAATTGCTTTTAAAATTCTTTTACAATTATTCTTATTATAACATCATGTATTTAAACAAAAATAAAACCAAATAATCTTACATTAATCTCTTGAAATGTCTGATGTACAATCCAGGGTTATAGTTCACTGTTATGATAGTCCGATATAGATTCCAGGTAGGCTGGGAAGATTCCTTATTAATAATGGCGATGATGAAACTGATGTTGAAGTACGATGAATAAATCAGAGTCACTGTAATGAGTTGAAGCGTCCGTGAAGACGATGTTGATGATGATTAACAGTCAAATTCAGCAATCCATGGGTTGAAGAGTGTTCAATAAAACAGGTTGATGATCTCGATGAGAACTGAGAATTCCTCTCTCAAAATAACTGCAAACAGTTCATTGATGGTGGGCAAATAATTCCACACAATATAGATATTCCAGGTGGAAATAAACTGCTCTTATCTGATCTGGTGAAGTGATCTCATATGATGTGATGATCTCCTGCTCTCATATGATGTGATGATGATCTTGAAGAATCTGCCAGCTTTATATACCCATTACAGCTATCCTTCTAGAATTCACTATAATGGAAAGTTCTAGCATTGTCTTCCAAAAGAATATTCTTCCTCTTTCAGGAGCCTTCTTCATTTCTAAAACATTCTTGAATGACCTCATTGAAATCAACAGTGTCAATAACATAGCTAAGCCTATTGTTCATAATCTCTATTCAGAAATAACAATAAAACTCCTTGGCCTTTTAAATAGGCAAGGCCTGCATAATGAAAAGACATTCTGGAACGTTCTTTACAATTCTTGGATATCCTTAAAGGGAAATAACTAATAGATGAATGTAATTGCTTTTAAAATTCTTTTGCAATTATTCTTATATATAACATATTGTGTTGAGATTGTGTTATCTCGAATGAAATACCATTGATCGCTTAATTGTCCGATTCGTGAGTGTGACTGTGACATAGAGGTTGTTTTGGTCTTGTTTTAGCGCAATATCACGCCATACATTTTGACATATTTGCCCTCTTTCTAAGCAAATTAAGACACTAATACTGTCATGAAGCATGTAGATGTTTTCGCTAATATTTTCGCTTTCATGTAGAATGTTGACATTTTGATTAATTGCTGCTATTTGTAAAACAGTTCAGGATTCTTGAAAAAAATAATGTTTTAAATTATAATTTGCATA
The DNA here is from genome assembly GCF_018143015.1 of Lytechinus variegatus. Taxonomy (NCBI): domain Eukaryota; kingdom Metazoa; phylum Echinodermata; class Echinoidea; order Temnopleuroida; family Toxopneustidae; genus Lytechinus; species Lytechinus variegatus. Next base: position 17,934,086 of record NC_054745.1, on the reverse strand, counting down.
ATTTATGTAAATTAGGTAATAATAAACAAGGATATCCCAATTATTTTATGACAATTTTCTTCCCTGTCTTACCCTAAAAGTCTTTATTTTCAATTTAAGGGCAGTTCTGGTGAAATATATATTCTGAATTACTTGTTTATACTATATTGACATAATATGCAAATATATGCAAATTACTTGCTTATTTGCATAGATACAGCGTGTCTCTTTGGATGAATCTTTTTCTTTTGACTCAAGGAACATTTGTGCAAAATTGGACATTTGTACTAAAAAAATGCAGCGTTCACCCTTTTTTTGCAGTTAACAAGTCTACTACTTTAACCATTTGCTTGGGCAGCTTTTGCTCCGATAAGATCGAAACTAATCGTATGCTTGATCACGGCGCCTATTCTTAAATCAATACATGCTTTGGCCACAACACACACATGTATCATCGTTCGTTATTTTATCATTGCATAATGTCTTGTAATCTTGCAAGGACAACACCGTTCTTGTTACCAAAATGAATTCATTTCATTTTCGGAAATACGAACCTTATTTCGTTTTCGGATTGACGAACCTTCGGAATTGCGAACCTTATATTGTTTTCGGATTGACGAACCTTCGGAAATACGAACCTTATTTCGTTTTCAGATTGACGAACCTTCGGAATTACGAACCTTCGGAAATACGAACCTTCGGAATAACCGAACCTTCGGAATCACGAAGCTTCGGAATTACATGTACGAATGTATGCGATATATAATGTATATAGGTTAGCATCAAAGTCATTTTAAGAAAAAAAAACCTAAATGATCTACTGTACAGTTACCAATAATACGTACAGTGCCGGCCGCGGGAAACGTCACAGTGCCCCCTAGGGCGGACGCGGTAGCCCGTAGCGGGCATTTGAGGGGAGCGGACGCGGGAAGACGCCCGCGTCCGCTCCCCTAGAAAATGAGTGCCCTAGGGAACCGCCCGCGTCTATCCCCGGGGCACTGTGACGTTTCCCGCGGCCGGCACTGTAACACTAAAACTTTCCGAAAACTATCTTTCAAATCGGAAGCAAAAGGTAATAAGAGGCTGATAAAAGAAATAGAAAACTGGGAGCCCGGACTGAGAGAAGGGGAAAGGGGAGAAAGAGAATAGAGGGGGGGGTGAAGAAGAGAAAGAGGGAAAAGGTAAAATGGAGAAGGGATAAGGAAGGGGGAAATTAAAACAAGAAGAACCTAGAGAGAAAGAAAACAGAGGTGATGAAAAAAAGCGAAGGTGAGATAGAAAGAAAAGAGGGAAGGTGGAAGGCAAATAAAAGAAAGAAGGATAAAGAGAAGGAATAAGGGGTGAGAAATTAAAAAGGAAGGGAAAATTGAGAAAGATGAAATAGCGGGGATAAAAGTTACTGAAGGCGAGAAAGAGAGAGGGAAAGGGACTAAGAAAAGAAACAAGGAAAAGGAAAGAAAAGGATACGACTTTCTTATCAAAATACTGGAACCCCTCTCTAATTTTCATCATTTTTTATCCCCTTCCTGATTTACCTTTATCTATCTCAACCACTAGCTCTCATCTTTTCCCGATGTTTATCTGTGGACATCATTTTCATATGCACCTCTCATCATCAAATTTATTTTCATTTATCGTTTAGTTCTTTCTCAATCCCTCTCTAAAACTACTCTTTCTCTCTTCCCAACATATAATGCTATGTTAAATTAAGCTACTTGTACATTTCTATAGAATACAATAAACTGTTGTTTCGCAATATAACGGAGGGGGTATTACAAAAGAAGGGGAAGGGAAAGCAATAGAAAATAAAGGGGAGAAAAAAATCAAGGAGTGAAAGGGGGCACAGAAAAGGAAGGAGGGAAAAGGGAACCGAAGGGATAAAGGAAAGGGAAAAACATATATAGAGGGACAGCAGGAGGAGGGAAAAGAGAAAAATATGAAGGGAGCAAGAAGGAAAAGAGTGAATAAATGGGGGGGGGGGGGTAAAAAGGAGGGGAAAGGGAGAGAAAGAGAAAATATAGCGGGGGATATCGAGCGTGATGATTAAAGGGATTTTCGACTATATTGTATAGAGGTGAACCCGGACGGGCTTTTATTCTTCAACTTGGCTCGACTAACTCCTTTGTTCCCCGAAAAGAAGTTAGGTTTGATAGTTAGCGTTTGCGTGAGCACCCGCTAAAATTCTTAATAAAAGAAAAGAAGGGTTTGTATAGCTCCATTCTTGCTTTGTTGGCAAGTGATAATTAACTCGTTAAGTACCCATTCCATACAACACGTCATAGTAGCTTTCAAAAACATACTTTTGCTTGGGTTTAAGCATTTAAGCTAAATGCGTTAGGAAAGTTTTTAATAGTTACATATATGCAAATAGTTTTGTTGTTCTGCTCTGGAGCACATTGAGCATCTAATCAAGATGGAAAGTGCGATTTACAAATCTCATGTATTATTATTTTTATCTTCCATATAACACTGAATTATGTATTGTACCAAGCTGTGGTTTGGTTTTGTGATTTCGTTTTATCATTTCCAATTCATATAACAAAATATATTCGAAGGAAAATATTGTTTTACTGAAATGAAATAATTGAAACAATGTCTAGACCCTAAATGATATCCAACTAATCTATCAATATAAAACCGCAGTTCGTAAAAATGATAGGTTAATCTTTACTTCGACGATCATCATATAAGTGTATCAAGGATATTAATATTTGTTTTAAACCCATCTATAACTTTTTATAAAATTGCGCGTAATAAATGCGTTGGACAAGTAATCTTTATTTTAATTATGTTAATTATTATTATCTTCCCAATCCGAATATCTACCGATGTAACTAACACCGCAATCGAGAGCAGATAATGTAATCAGATGTTTTAGCAAAAAGACAAACTTGTTAAATCTGCAACATTGGGGTAAATTTATACTTTTTACAGGGTGGGGGTTTTAAAGACCCGATTTGAACCGAATTGAAAAGAATATCCTTATTCATTGTTGTTGACGCATCAGATAATTAATACCCCCCCCCCCATTTCTAAGAACATCCTGTCATAAATTGGGAAGCGGATGTGATCAAAGGAGAGGGGTCGGCGTGGACGGGGAGCAAGACTCTCCCAGACTGCACAATAACAAAAGAACCAAATAAAAAAAAAAATCGATGAGCACAACCAGTTTTGCTGGGGTTCGCTTTTTGCGCGTCTACTTTTTATGATGTGAGAAAGAACAATTTTCCCCGATATGAGAGAGGTTTTTTTTGCTCTCCCCCCCCCCGGCCCCCTATATACCCCGCTTATTATGATAAAGGTTTATAAAATATCAATACCGAAATGAGATAAAATGACAATAAGTGGGGCTCTTGCCTTCCGTGCATGATGTGATGTCGAAAGAACACACCAACGTCGGATCGTAATCGACAACCCCCTTTAAAGAAATCAAAGAAAGATCGTGGCACAAAAAGGAGGCGGTGAAATATCATGAGTCGACCTCGCGCATGACCGATGTCATAAACACGTCGTAACGTTGTATCGTAATCAACGATCATTGTGACTATTCCAGTGAAAGGAAATGATAAATGAGCACTGAAAAAATGTCAAGACTCGGGGAAGGCCTTCGTCCGAGAGTATATGCATGTATCTATATGTCCAAAAGTTTAGATTCATTGTGATAATAGCTTCGACGTTCCAGCCGGGTGACCAGATTTCACAAAAGTAAATACGGGACAATCGGCAAAGCACTACATAGGATCGACCGAGCCAGGCCAAAAAAATCAACAACAAAAAAAGGCCACACAATGTTAGACTTGTTAACAAAATATATCAAGAAAGGGAAGGGAGGGCTAGTGGAAGAAAGAAGGAAGCAAGAAATGAATTGAGAGGAAAGAAAGAAAAAATTAAGGAAAATTCAAAGGAAAAAGTATGATTAAAACGTTGAAAGAAAGAATAAAGGACAGATAACGGTTTCTGTCATTACTTGAAATGAATAAAGAAAGAAATAATTAAAATAAAGGAAGGGAAGATGAATGAATGTGTGAAAGAAAAAATATATTGAAAGAAAAGAGAAAAGTAAGAAAAAAGAGAAAGAAAGAAGGGAAGAACGAAAGAAAAATAATTCCTTCATTATTTGAAAGAAACAAAGACAGAAGAAAAACGGAAAGGAAACAGGGAAGGAAAGAAGGGAAAGAAATAATAAGGGAAAAGAATTAAAAGGGAAACAGAAATTAAAGAATAAAAGAAAACAAATAACATCTTAAATCAAAAATTCAACCTACAATAGATCCCGATCACGCTAGTTTAAAAACATAATGGTCTATCACAAGATAATCGAAGTACATGTACATGTAAACATAGTGCAATGTACGTATCCTAGGATTTCCGAGGGTAAGTGCGGGCACGGCCAATATTATATAGCACGCAGGAAACCGCGGGCCCGTCTAAACGCCCTAGACTGCTCCCCTTGAATACCCTCGGTTAGACGCGAAAGCCCCCTAGGCTGTTTGCGTGCTCGGGCGTGACGTTTCCCGCGGCCGGCACTGTATATTATTTAACTCAAATATGAATCTTCGTGGACTTACCCTTGATTGAGTCCCACACACGACAAACGATGTCTGGTTTTACCTGCTCTGGATTGACGACCAAAGAAGAGTGTGGTATAGTGATCTTAACAGGTTGGTTGAAGATCAAGGGTTGAGGGTCACACCTGATCCCATAGCAGACCATTGATTCACCTTCAGTGATATCTACACAGGTATTTTCTCTACAGATGGTTAGGGTGATCTGACAAGAAACATCAGGTGGAACCGCTCCAGGAGGAAGGTACATTGATATTCCATGGTCTTCTAGATTGATTTCTTGACTGGAATTTCTGTTGACTTTGACAGAGGCAGCGTTAGAGTTCGATGGCCGATCTGTGATATATGCACGTATACAAGGTGAACAAAAAAGGTCACGGTACACAAAATGTAGAGGAACAAACCTGTATTTCAGCCAATGAAATTGAATAATAATCAAACAATTTTACAATGTATATAAGCCTATCAAAAGTTAACTAAGCGTTGTGTTGTGATCTCGGTTATTCAAATTCAGTTAAAAATGGTTTGTTTTTAGATTAAAAAAATCAATCGAGGCCTAAAGACGAATGACAAACGTTTCGACATCAATAAGGCATAGCGTATTGTACAGTAAACCCAACACTAAAGCAACGATTATCACATAGCATAAGGTGAACGATTACAGAACATTGACCATACGACACGACGTCATCGACCACAATCAAAGAAAACAGCAATTTAAGAATCCGCTAATATATAAACTACAAAGTTTTAGAATCAATATGATTCATTTGCAGTCAGATACATGAATTATGCAAAAAAATCAATGTTTAAATCAGAAAATTGATTTCCAGATCGTAAAAAAGTATTAAGAATAGGAATAAATAGGAATGATAGACAGAAGGCGCTGTTGATAGGAATATGGGGAAAAGATAAAGGAAATGCATTGAGAGATTTGATATAAAACTACAAAGAGGTAAAGAATTATGATGAATGTATCGGAAGAATAACGAGAGCGAGAAGAATAAGAACGAAAAGAGAAGAAGTGGAAGGGTAAGAAGATTAAAAGGTGGAAGAACAATACCAAAATAAACGAGAGGAAAAGAGAGCTATAATGGGAAAAAATAAATGCAAAATGAATATACATAATTAGTTAGAGTAAAACAGCAACCCTCTTGTTCCTAAAGTAGACAAATGGAATGTTTTTCCATGAACGATCAGTCGGTCAACAAGATATATATTAACGTGCAGTCATCTGCGACGAATTCAGTGACGATTTCTTGTTTCATATTTCAGGGATGCTCTTACCTCTAGTAGACTGTACACCATCCAAGGAAGGTGATCTGCAGTAAGCAATTAATGCAAAATCATTTAACTTCTAATATCTTGAATTATATTTACTACATAAACTGCATTGAAATCATTTAGAACATTCAAAAGAAAACCGTTACTTTTCGATGGACTTCTGATAATAATACATCAGTGAAAATTATTCACATATTATGTGCCATTTTAAATTGCAAACTATGTTTTTTTAAAGCTACACGAACTAACTAAACACATAGAATATTGAAAGAACAATTCCATCCCAACGGAAAATCGCTTTGAATGATAAGATAAACTCCACACTAGCATAACACTGAATAATTAATCAAAATGGGTTTGAAATAAGGTTTTATCTATTAAAGTTTCGCTCCATTAAAAAATAACATTTGTGCAATATGCACATTCTGGTCGGTATGCAAAAGAGGGGACTGATGATGTCACCCACTTGCTATTTCCTCTGTATTTCATTATATAAAATATTCTAGATTTTCTCGTCATTCTCATGTGAAGCAAGGTTTCATTCCACCCTGAGCGTGTGGTATTACCATTGCTTTAACGATTTTATTGTTTAGTCAAGATGTTCCTCTTTGTTAAATCTGTAAAATTGAAATATTACACATTTCAAACAATAGAAATATAAAAGGAAGCGTTAGGAACATCATCGACTCTTTCATTTACATGTCACTGGTTTGTGCATATAGATTTTTTTAATGAAAAATAAGCAAAACTTAAAAAATATAATATAATTTGACATTCGATTGTGATGAAATTTCCAATGTTGTGCTTGCTTGATTTTCCTCTGATTTGTTTTTTTTCTGGAGTGGACTTGATCTTTGACTTGAAAATACATGTATATCAGAATCCGTTTGTACTGGAAATTTAGTTTAAAGAAAGTAATTGTTCACCTTGCCAATATCATCTGTCTGATCATTTCATCATTTGCATAGTGGATTGGTAGGCAACCTGCTTCATCCTTGATATCAATCCTGGCTCTATTTTCTAAGAGATAGAACACCAATGCCTTTTCAGGAGATAACCTGCCACTGTAGTTTTCTTCGGATACCTGCAAAGGATAATTAACTTATTTTATGGGATAATTATATATACAACATTCAAATTCCCCGTCCTTGTTTTGTCATTTAAGTACAAATTATAGTATTTAAACCTTATTAGTCCATAAAGTGTTTGATGTCATGAAGATATTTGAAAGGCTCAACGATAAAAAAAAGAAATTATGGTATGGATCAAATATTAACTTTCTCACAAATTAAACCAAGTGAATATAGTCTTATATGATTTTTCATTTATCTTAATTGAATGTTATGCATCGGATTGCAATTAGCAGTGGATGCCGAAAATGCCATTATGATCAGTTGACTTAAATGTTTTAAAATGCAAGTGCACACTGAAAACTGAGGCAAAGGTCTTTTCCAAGACTAACCTTTCTGAGTGTTTCGGTGTCTTCAACATTCCTTTTCTTTTGGTAGCATAATTTGATAGCTTTATGAAGACATGTCTGACCGTCATTAGACTGTGCATTGATATCAGATCCTTTAGCAATGAGCTTTTCAATGATGGATGTATGTCCGTGTATTACAGCAAGATGGATGGCTGCTGAATCATTCTGGATTGGTAGAATCAAAATAATAAACGTAAAAGGAAAATTAGCATGCCTGTAAATGGTATTTAGAAGCAGCATCGGTAAAATCTTTGTCGTATATAAGATTGTATTAAACTTACATTTTGAACTCTATATGGATGATAATCAATGAACTTTGTTTTCCTTCAAGAGTTTTGCTGCTTTTGATATATTTAATCAGCTGAGGGACATGCATGTATGCAGGTATTAAATGAATTGCTAATAAAGTTTAAAGCCAGGCCCCGGGGGGGGGGGCCAGGCTTTTAAAGTTGTAATATGAAAGAGAGTAGAAGAATGATTAAACTTTTTTTTTTCAAATTTATATCAGTTCTTTTGTTAAAATTTCCATGGGCGGTAATCTCAAAATCGTGTTAATTGTGGTGTGTTTGCGCTAACACGGTTTTCAGAATACCGCCCGAGAGCGTATGCATGACCTACCTTAGCATTCAACTGGTCGATAAGCAGAGCAGCAATGTCTCTGCGCCCAACGGTTAACGATTGATGGAAGGGTGTTTGGCCCCGATTGTCTTCTGTGTCACTTCGTGCTCCACTTATAAGCAGGAATTTAACAACGTCAATGCAACCATGCTGAACGGCGATGTGTAATGCTGTTCTCCCTTCATTGTCTGCTTTATTCACCTCTAGAGGGTCACCCTTAAGGAGCAATGCGTGTTGATCTTCTGCGTTTCGATTCACCTCACCTGTAACACTAAGCAGACATTTGATGACGTCTATATTACCGTTCCAAGCAGCACGGTGTAATTCAGTCCAACCACCATTATCCTCCTTATTGACATGAGCTCCCTCACTGATCAGATATTTGATGACGTCAATAAGACTATTGTTAGCAGCATGTTGTAATGCAGTCCGATCACGATTATCCTCCTTATTGACCTCAGCTCCCTCACTGATGAGATATTTGATGATGTCAATATGACCTTTCTCAGCAGTCAAGTGTAAAGCAGTCACACCACTATCATCCTCCTTATTGACCTCAGCTCCCTCACTGATCAGATATTTGATGACATCAATATTACCGTTCCAAGCAGCATGGTGAAATGCAGTCCTACCACAATTATCCTCCTCATTGACCTCAGCTCCCTCACTGATCAGATATTTGATGACGTCAATATGACCATTGTTAGCAGCATGGTGTAATGCAGTCAAACCAACATTATCCTCCTTATTGACCTCAGCTCCCTCACTGATCAGATATTTGATGACGTCAATATGACCGTTCCAAGCTGCATAGTGAAATGCAGTCCGACCACCATCATCCTCCTTATTGACCTCAGCTCCCTCACTGATCAGATATTTGATGACGTCAATATGACCATTGTTAGCAGCATGGTGTAATGCAGTCAAACCACCATTATCCTCCTTATTGACCTCAGCTCCCTCACTGATCAGATATTTGATGACGTCAATATGACCGTTCCAAGCAGCATGGTGAAATGCAGTCCGACCACCATCATCCTCCTTATTGACCTCAGCTCCCTCACTGATCAGATCATTGATGGCGTCAATATTACCATTGTTAGCAGCATGGTGTAATGCAGTCCAACCAAGATTATCCTCTTTATTGACCTCAGCTCCCTCACTGATCATATATTTGATGACGTCAATATGACCTTTCTCAGCAGCACGGTGTAATGCAGTCCGACCACCATCATCCTCCTTATTGACCTCAGCTCGCTCACTGATCAGATATTTGATGACGTCAATATTACCATTGTTAGCAGCATGGTGTACTGCAGTCCAACCACGATTATCCTCCTTATTGACCTCAGCTCCCTCACTGATCACATATTTGATGACGTCAATATGACCTTTCTCAGCAGCACGGTGTAATGCAGTCCGACCATCATCATCCTCCTTTTTGACCTCAGCTCCTTCACTGATCAGATATTTGATGACGTCAATATTACCATTGTTAGCAGCAAGGTGTAATGCAGTCCAACCACGATTATCCTCCTTATTGACCTCAGCTCCCTTACTGATCAGATATTTTATGACGTCAATACGACCTTTCCAAGCAGCACAGTGTAATGCAGTCAAACCATTATTATCCTCCTTATTGACTTCAGCTCCCTCATTGATTAGATATTTGATGACGTCACTGTGACCATTCTCAGCAGCAATGTGTAATGCAGTCAAACCATCATTATCCTCCTTATTGACCTCAGCTCCCTCAGTGATTAGATATTTTATGACGTCAATATGACCATTGCTAGCAGCACGGTGTAATGCAGTTACACCATTATTACCTTCCTTATTGACCTCAGCTCCCTCACTGATCAGATATTTGATGATATCAATATGACCATTGCTAGCAGCACGGTGTAATGCAGTCAAACCATCATTATCCTCCTTATTGACCTCAGCTTCCTCAGTGATTAGATATTTGATGACGTCAATATGACCATTGCTAGCAGCACGGTGTAATGCAGTTACACCATCATTACCTTCCTTATTGACCTCAGCTCCCTCACTGATCAGATATTTGATGATATCAATATGACCATTGCTAGCAGCACGGTGTAATGCAGTCAAACCATTGTTATCCTCCTTATTGACCTTAGCTCCCTCACTGATCAGATATTTGATGACGTCAATATGACCGTTGTTAGCAGTACGGTGTAATGCAGTACCACGACCATTATCCTCCTTATTGACATCAGCTCCCTCACTGATCAGATATTTGATGACGTCAATATGACCATTCTGAGCAGCACGGTGTAATGCATTCCCACCACCATTGTCCTCCTTATTGACCTCAGCTCCCTCACTGATTAGATATTTTATGACATCAATATGACCACTCTCAGCAGCACGGGGAAATGCAGTCCCACCATCATTATCCTCTTTATTGACCTCAGCTCCCTCACTGATCAGATGTTTGATGACGTCAATATGACCGTTGTTAGCAGCACGGTGTAATGCAGTACCACAACCATTATCATCCTTATTGACCTCAGCTCCCTTACTGATCAGATATTTGATAACGTCTATATGACCACTGTTAGCAGCATGGTGTAATGCAGTCTCACCACCATTATCCTCCTTATTGACCTCAACTCCCTCAGTGATCAGATATTTAATAACGTCAATATGACCATTTTCAGCAGCACGGTGTAACGCAGTCCGAAAACCATCATCCCCCTTGTTGACCTCATCTCCCTCACTGATCAGATATTTGATGACGTCAATGTGACCATTCTCAGCAGCACTTTGTAATGCAGTCCCACCACCATTATCCTCCTTATTGACCTCCGCTCCCTCACTGATCAGATATTTGATGACGTCAATATGACTGCTCAAAGCAGCACGGTGTAATGCAGTCAAACCACCATTATCCTCCTTATTGACCTCCGCTCCCTCACTGATCAGATATTTGATGACGTCAATATGACCATTCTCAGCAGCACTGTGTAATGCAGTCCAACCACGATTACCCTCCTTATTGACCTCAGCTCCCTCACTGATCAGATATTTTATGACGTCAATATGACCATTGTTAGCAGCAAGGTGTAATGCAGTCCCACCACCATTATCATCTTTATTGGCCTCAGCTCCCTCACTGATCAGATATTTTATGACGTCAATATGACCATTGTTAGCAGCAAGATGTAATGCAGTCCCACCATCATTTTTCTCCTGATTGAAATCAACTCCCTCACTGATCAGATATTTGATGACATCAATATTACCGTTCCAAGCAGCATGGTGTAATGCAGTCTCGCCTTCATTATCCTTCTTATTGACTTCAGCTCCCTCACTGATCAGATATTTGATGACGTCAATATGACCGTTGTTAGCAGCACGGTGTAATGCAGTACCATGACCATTATCCTCCTTATTGACCTCAGCTCCCTTACTGATCAAATATTTGATAACGTCTATATGACCACTGTTAGCAGCATGGTGTAACGCAGTCTCACCACCATTATCCTCCTTATTGACCTCAGCTCCCTCACTGATCAGATATTTTATGACGTCAATATGACCATTGTTAGCAGCAAGGTGTAATGCAGTCCCACCATCATTTTTCTCCTGATTGAAATCAACTCCCTCACTGATCAGATATTTGATAACGTCAATATGACCTTTCCTAGCAGCATGGTGTAATGCAGTCTCGCCTTCATTATCCTCCTTATTGACCTCAGCCCCCTCACTGATCAGATATTTGATGACGTCCATATGACCAATCTCAGCAGCAAGGTATAATGCAGTCTCGCCTTCATTATCCTCCTTATTAACCTCAGCTCCCTCACTGATCAGATATTTGATGACGTTGATATGACCTTTCCTAGCCGCAAGGTGTAATGCAGTCCCACCACCATTATCATCTTTATTGACCTCAGCTCCCTCACTGATCAGATATTTTATGACGTCAATATGACCATTGTTAGCAGCAAGGTGTAATGCAGTCCCACCATCATTATTCTCCTGATTGAAATCAACTCCCTCACTGATCAGATATTTGATAACGTCAATATGACCTTTCCTAGCAGCATGGTGTAATGCAGTCTCGCCTTCATTATCCTCCTTATTGACCTCAGCTCCCTCATTGATTAGATATTTGATGACGTCACTGTGACCATTCTCAGCAGCAATATGTAATGCAGTCAAACCATCATTATCCTCCTTATTGACCTCAGCTCCCTCAGTGATTAGATATTTTATGACGTCAATATGACCATTGCTAGGAGCACGGTGTAATGCAGTTACACCATCATTACCTTCGTTATTGACCTCAGCTCCCTCACTGATCAGATATTTGATGATATCAATATGACCATTGCTAGCAGCACGGTGTAATGCAGTCAAACCATCATTATCCTCCTTATTGACCTCAGCTCCCTCAGTGATTAGATATTTGATGACGTCAATATGACCATTGCTAGCACTACGGTGTAATGCAGTTACACCATCATTACCTTCCTTATTGACCTCAGCTCCCTCACTGATCAGATATTTGATGATATCAATATGACCATTACTAGCAGCACGGTGTAATGCAGTCAAACCATTGTTATCCTCCTTATTGACCTTAGCTCCCTCACTGATCAGATATTTGATGACGTCAATATGACCGTTGTTAGCAGCACCATGTAATGCAGTACCACGACCATTATCCTCCTTATTGACCTCAGCTCCCTCACTGATCAGATATTTGATGACGTCAATATGACCATTCTGAGCAGCACGGTGTAATGCATTCCCACCACCATTGTCCTCCTTATTGACCTCAGCTCCCTCACTGATCAGATATTTGATGACGTCAATATGACCATTCTGAGCAGCACGGTGTAATGCAGTCCCACCATCATTATCCTCCTTATTGACCTCAGCTCCCTCACTGATCAGATATTTGATGACGTCAATATGACCGTTGTTAGCAGCACGGTGTATTGCAGTACCACAACCATTATTCTCCTTATTGACCTCAGCTACCTTACTGATCAGATATTTGATAACGTCTATATGACCACTGTTAGCAGCATGGTGTAATGCAGTCTCACCACCATTATCCTCCTTATTGACCTCAGCTCCCTCACTGATCAGATATTTGATGACGTCAATATGACCATTCCTAGCAGCACGGTGTAATGCAGTCCACCCACCATTATCCTCCTTATTGACCTCAGCTCCCTCACTGATCAGATATTTGATGACGTCAATATGACCATTCTCAGCAGCACGGTGTAATGCAGTCCAACCACGATTATCCTCCTTATTGACCTCAGCTCCCTCACTGATCAGATATTTGATGACGTCAATATGACCATTGTTAGCAGCAAGATGTAATGCAGTCCCACCATCATTTTTCTCCTGATTGAAATCAACTCCCTCACTGATCAGATATTTGATAACGTCAATATGACCTTTCCTAGCAGCATGATGTAATGCAGTCTCGCCTTCATTATCCTCCTTATTGACCTCAGCTCCCTCACTGATCAGATATTTGATGACGTCAATATGACTGTTGTTAGCAGCACGGTGTAATGCAGTACCACGACCATTATCCTCCTTATTGACCTCAGCTCCCTTACTGATCAGATATTTGATAACGTCTATATGACCACTGTTAGCAGCATGGTGTAACGCAGTCTCACCACCATTATCCTCCTTATTGACCTCAGCTCCCTCACTCATCAGATATTTTATGACGTCAATATGACCATTGTTAGCAGCAAGGTGTAATGCAGTCCCACCATCATTTTTCTCCTGATTGAAATCAACTCCCTCACTGATCAGATATTTGATAACGTCAATATGACCTTTCCTAGCAGCATGGTGTAATGCAGTCTCGCCTTCATTATCCTCCTTATTGACCTCAGCTCCCTCACTGATCAGATATTTGATGACGTCCATATGACCAATCTCAGCAGCAAGGTATAATGCAGTCTCGCCTTCATTATCCTCCTTATTAACCTCAGCTCCCTCACTGATCAGATATTTGATGACGTTGATATGACCTTTCCTAGCCGCAAGGTGTAATGCAGTCCCACCTCCATTATCATCTTTATTGGCCTCAGCTCCCTCACTGATCAGATATTTTATGACGTCAATATGACCATTGTTAGCAGCAAGGTGTAATGCAGTCCCACCATCATTTTTCTCCTGATTGAAATCAACTCCCTCACTGATCAGATATTTGATAACGTCAATATGACCTTTCCTAGCAGCATGGTGTAATGCAGTCCCACCATCATTATCCTTCTTATTGACCTCAGCTCCCCCACTGATCACATATTTTATGACGTCAATATGACCTTTCTCAGCAGCACGGTGTAAAGCAGTCCCACCACCATTATCCTCCTTATTGACCTCAGCTCCCTCACTGATCAGATATTTGATGACGTCAATAATACCATTGTTAGCAGCATGGTGTAATGTAGTCCAACCACGATTATCCTCCTTATTGACCTCAGCTCCCTCACTGATCAGATATTTGATGACGTCAATATGAACGTTCCAAGCAGCACGGTGTAATGCAGTCCAACCACCATTATCCTCCTTATTGACCTCAGCTCCCTCACTGATCAGATATTTAATGACGTCAATATGACCGTTCCAAGCAGCATGGTGTAATGGAGTCCGCCCATTATTAGTCTCCTTATTGACCTTAGCTCCCTCACTGGTCAGATATTTGATTACTTCAATATGACCATTCTTAGCAGCACGGTGTAATACAGTCTGACCATCACTATCCTCCTTATTGACATCAGCTCCCTCACTGATCAGATGTTTGATGACGTCAATATGACCGTTCCAAGCAGCAAGGTGTAATGCAGTCCAACCATCATTATCCTCCTTATTGACCTCAGCTCCCTCACTGATCAGATATTTGATGACGTCAATATGACCGTTCCAAGCAGCATGGTGTAATGGAGTCCGCCCATTATTAGTCTCCTTATTGACCTCAGCTCCCTCACTGATCAAATATTTGATTACTTCAATACGACCATTCTCAGCAGCACGGTGTAATACAGTCTGACCATCACTAGCCTCCTTATTGACATCAGCTCCTTCACTGATCAGATATTTGATGACGTCAATATTACCATTCTGAGCAGCACGGTGTATTGCAGTCCGCCCATTACTATTCTCCTTATTGACCTCAGCTCCCTCACTGATCAGATATTTGATGACGTCAATATGACCATTGTTAGCAGCATGGTGTAATGCATTCCAACCACCATTATCCTCCTTATTGACCTCAGCTCCCTCACTGATCAGATATTTAATGACGTCAATATGACCATTCTTAGCAGCACGGTGTAAGGCAGTCAAACCATTATTATCCTCCTTATTGACCTCAGCTCCCTCACTGGTCAGATATTTGATTACTTCAATATGACCATTCTTAGCAGCACGGTGTAATACAGTCTGACCATCACTATCCTCCTTATTGACATCAGCTCCCTCACTGATCAGATGTTTGATGACGTCAATATGACCGTTCCAAGCAGCAAGGTGTAATGCAGTCCAACCATCATTATCCTCCTTATTGACCTCACCTCCCTCACTGATCAGATATTTGATGACGTCAATATGACCGTTCTGAGCAGCACGGTGTATTGCAGTCCGCCCATTATTAGTCTCCTTATTGACCTCAGCTCCCTCACTGATCAAATATTTGATTACTTCAATACGACCATACTCAGCAGCACGGTGTAATACAGTCTGACCATCACTGTCCTCCTTATTGACATCAGCTCCCTCACTGATCAGATGTTTGATGACGTCAATATGACCGTTCCAAGCAGCAAGGTGTAATGCAGTCCAACCACCATTATCCTCCTTATTGACATCAGCTCCCTCACTGATCAGATATTTGATGACGTCAATATTACCTTTCTGAGCAGCACGGTGTATTGCAGTCCGCCCATTATTATTCTCCTTATTGATCTCATCTCCCTCACTGATCAGATATTTGATGAAGTCAATATTATACTTGAAAACAGCCTTTCTTAATCGAGTCCAATAGGCCATACCTGCAGCTCTGACAGCATAGCTATACAGTGCTTATAAAAAAAAACGGGACAGATTTGAAGTCTATAAAATTTTTGTTTCAAATTATGATCTCTATATTTTGGTGTCAAAAAGTGCTTTGAGGTCTTATCGTTCAAATACCATTAAAATAATTTAGTTTCGTTCATGCTTGAGCGAACACGGAATGATTTTATCAGAGGTTAAAAAGGAGGCTTGCGCCAGAATGGCATAAAATGATGAATATGATGATCGGATTTCTTACTAATCAACAGACTCCCTCCTAATCTTTTCATTATCTTTGCCATAATTTCGAATTATGCGGTCAAAATTCATTTCCAAATTTACTTATTTGCTTGAATATCTCTGTTGTTGTTCCTTTTAATATGTTCTCTTTTAGCTTTGAATATTCCTTCTTTATGCAAGAACATTTTTTTTTACCGAAGTATGGGAGAGTGTTTTTTTTTCAAGTTCTTTCATTGCGTGCTACAAAAGTTATGGTGCCTTTAAACAGTGGCATAATGATGGATGGGGGCTCGGGGTGCTCCCCTCCCCCCAAAAAAAAAAAATCATGACCAAGAAAAAAGTGGACAGGAAAATGAAAGAAAACATAGAAAATGAAATTTATGATATTATTTTCTGAATATTATGTCAAAATCACAAAATTTGATATTTTAACAAAAAAAGTTGAAACGTTTGGTTGCTCGCTTCACAACTTTTTAATACATTTTACCCGATCTGCCATATCTTGCTCCTTCAAAATTGACTCAATACGCCATTGCCATTGAAAATACGAATCCTTCCGGTTTGTCCTGTCAAGCACATAATTTGACTTGGTGAAGGATTCAATAACCCCTTGAAAATAGGATTTATGTTTTTTATAGGTACCATAACATAATTTGTTTCACATTATAAAAAGATTTGAATATTTACAAATTCTTCTAATTAATGCAAATCTTCTTACTTGGGTTGACAAAAAGTCTTCTTTTTTAAAAAAAAGTCTTCTTTTCTTACTTATGAAAAAAAATCAAAGGTAAAACAAGTTGAGATGACAAACAAAATAATTCAGGTAAATAAATAAATTTGTAAATGAAATGTGACAGCATAATTCGAAATTTATGGCAAAGATAATGAAAAGATTAAGAGGAAGTCTGCTGATTAGCCAAAAGTCTAATCATCAAATTTCTAATTTCTGCCATTTTGGCGCAAGCCTCTTTTTGAACCCCTAACAAAAACGCCCCGTGTTCGCTCAAGCATGAACGAAATTTATTTTTTAAATGGCATTTTAAATATAAGATCCCAGAGCATTTATGAACATCAAAATATAGATATAATAATTTGAAACAAATTTTTTATAGACTTTTCAAAACTGTCCCGTTTTTTTGATACGCACTGTATAGCTAGCTGTGTGAAACTTTCTCAAGTTGTTTTTCTGTGGTGCTCACTGGCGTAAATCATATTTTGGCATTTTTTTTCAATCAAGTTTTTAAATATACAAGGAAATGTCATTGATATGTCCACAGTGGCGTACCGTGGGTGGCGGCTTGGAGGGAGGGGGGGGGGCACCAGCAAATTTTTTGAATCACTGAGTGAGCGCGCTCAGTTGCCAGTTATACTGACCTAATAGAGACATTTTAAGGACAATGTCATGAAACGGATATGTATCTCACTGATCAAATAATGCGAGCGTGAAGCGCGAGCTGAATTTTTTATATATTCACACCTAAAAAGGGACATTATAATCAAATTTGTGTAATCATGATAGGTGCCTCTCTCGCTAAACAATGCGAGCGCGAAGCGCGAGCTGAAGTTTTTGTACATTTTGACCTCAAACAGCGAGATTTTAAGGAATATATTTTAGGAATCTATTAAGAGTATGCATATCTCATCAAAGTCATCTTACGCGAGTGCGAAGCCATTGCTGATTTTACTAGAATTACGTCCGAACACATGAAACACTTTTTGTAGTCACTGCAGTCATGATTATCATACGCATCTCACTAATCAAATATTGCGAGCGCGTAGCGCGAGCTGAAAATTAAGATAATTCAGACCTGAAGTGGGGCATTCTAAGGTTTCTTTGTAGGAATTAACTAGGACCATGCGTATTTCATTAACCAAATGATGCGAGCACGCAGCGCGAGCTGAATTTTTTTATATTTAGATAAGAAGAAGGGACATTTTCAGGACTGATTTTAGGAATTCATGAAGAGCAGACATATCTCACTAATGCGAACTTAATCACGGACAGGAAATGTTTTTTTTATGTATATACGAAGTTAGACCTTAACAAGGGGCAATCACTTTTTTAATTCATGAAAAAAAAGCATATGTCACGACATAAAACAATGATAACTCAAGTGCTCGGAAATATATTTGGTTTATATTGACTCGAAAACGGGATGTTTTAGTACAACAGGATTTTATATCTCGTTAAACAGACAATGCGAGCACCAGGAACAATGAAAACGTAGGCCCTGGGCAAATAATGTTTCCTAAAATTATGATAAAAACGTTTCTTATGAAACATAATATAATTATAATATTACAGTAATATTCTGTCTAAATTTGTACTTTCATTTGATAGATGAGACCCAAACCCAAGAATATATGTGAAAAAAATGTTCCCATTTTGTATATATTTTTAATTCTCAGGACTTTTTAAAAGTGTATTTTTTATAGACACTGTAAACATTGATGCACACACACCTTCACCTGAAATTCCTTAGGCAACTCAGAACCCACTATGATTCTTTCTTTTGGCTCTTTCACACAAACTCATAACCGATAACCGTTACCTCTGGTATACCACTGTTCTTCATCGCCCCGCCCACTCCATTACCATCCTTAGGACTCTATCAAGATTAGTGCTTTAGCCAAAGCCATACTGTTTCTTCCCTTCAGCTCCATATTTCTCTTGCAACCTTCTCAAATTAATACTGCATAATTATCCACCGGCCTTTCTCTGGCATAAAACCAAAGTATATCTCATCCACTTCCACCATTCTCCGAATTGTATTGGACCCTCTCCACACTTATTACTTGCATGATCGAATAACTTCACATCCCTCTACTACTAGTAGTAATACTACTATTACTACTATTGCTGCTACTACTACTATACTACTATACTACTACTACTACTAATACTACTACTACTACTACTACTACTACTACTACTACTACTACTAGCACTACCACTACCACTACTACTACTACTACTACTACTGCTACTACTTCTACTTCTACTACTACTACCACTACTACTACTACTACTATTACTACTACTGCTTCTACTACTACTACTAATAATAATCATAATGTTAATGATAATAATAATAATATAGTTATATATATCCAGGGAAGCCACTTCAGTTCTGAAAATTGTTCTCCCAGCGGACCCTGCTATTATTATTACCCCGGATTTAGCTGGGTTGGCTAGGCGCTCAAGCATTCAATGGAACATTGTTTCTTTTTGGGCGTTTCAAATTTAAGTCAACCATCTTTTAGCACCCCGGAACAGTAAAAGAAACAATCGTTCCCTGTTGGGCCCTGCTAAACATACTCATGTCCTGTGTTTGGTACAGTTAATATTGGGAGATTCGAACCCTGACCGCCTTAAAGTCGAAGTTGGTGAAAATTGCAACTATATTCGGGTTGTAGGCCATTGTGATTTAGAAGGCTTTTTTCTCATTTCGGGCGTTTTTTGACACTGTATGCGCATTCCGCTCCTACCCACAAAAACACCGCCTTTCCCTCGTTTTCTTTGTCGCGAATGCTGCCCAGTGGCAGTGATCCCCCATATTCGCCCGGGTACACGGGAGAAGAAATCTTTAAAAATCAAGAGGTAAACCCCTCCGTTTCTAGACCCTATGGTCGCGCATGGCATCCACTCGTCAATGGAAGTGGCCCCTATGGACAGAGGCTTATATAAAACAGGTACAATAAATGTAAAGATTCATCTCTATCATGTCTATTATCAATGTCATATCGCTTTCCTTTCATCGCGAGGTATGACGTATTACACACATAACGACTGATGTTCAACTGAACAATAAGATTTTGCACAAACTTATCACTCGACAATCAATGGAACATACCCACCCTATCTCTCTCACTTAACCGTTTCATGTTATAAAACTTCACGCCAATTTAATGCGTGATTGGTGCAATGAATTTAATATTTATATAGCAAACTACTTTGAAAATTTTCCCAACGTAATCGAGGTAAAACAATGTAACCAAGTAATGAACAAAAAAGGCCTACAAATGATGGTTACACTTCGTAATTCCGAAACACGTAAACTGTCTATACCTCGATGTTCGTTAATCCGAAAACGGAAAAAGGTTCGTTAATCCGAACATTTGTGGCGTTATTCCGAAGGTTCGATAATTCGAAAACGAAATAAGGTTCGTTGTTCCGAAGGTTCGATAATCCGAAAACGAAATAAGGTTCGTTGTTCCGAAGGTTCGTTAATCCGAAAACGAAATAAGGTTCGTTGTTCCGAAGGTTCGTTAATCCGAAAACGAAATAAGGTTCGTTAATCCGAAAACGAAATAAGGTTCGTTTTTCCGAAGGTTCGTTAATCCGAAAACGAAATAAGGTTCGTTAATCCGAAAACAAAATAAGGTTCGTTAATCCGAAAAATGAAAACCGGGAAAGGCAGAGGCAAGGGGGGGGGGGGGTGGGGGACACTGTTGCCGTTCAATTGTTATAAGGATGGGAAGGCAAGGGCGGCCGAATGAATTTTCGTTTGGGGGGTTGTTACACCCACAAATGTAATAATCGCCCACAAATGTAATAACGCCCACAAATGTAATAACACTTTACCCACAAATGTAATAACGCCCACAAATGTAATAACACTTTACCCACAAATGTAATAATTTCACCCACAAATGTAATAATGCACTTTACCCACAAATGTAATAATGACTTTACCCACAAATGTAATGAATTTGAAGGGATTTTTGGCAAATCCGTTCTAAGCTAAAATCGTATAGTAATGCGTTCATTTAGCACAAACGTGCAAAGTCTCATTTCGTGACCCGGTTAATTAACAAATTATAATATAAGTCCAAAGTCTTTATTCCAGACCCGGTTTTTTCAAAAATTATAATATAAATCCAAAGTCTTTATTCCAGACCCGGTTGTTTCAAAAATAATAATATGAGCCCAAAGTCTTTATTCCAGACCCGGTTGTTTCAAAATTATAATATAAATCCAAAGTCTTTATTCCAGACCCGGTTGTTTCGAAAATAATAATATGAGCCCAAAGTCTTTATTCCAGACCCGGTTGTTTCAAAAATAATAATATGAGCCCAAAGTCTTTATTCCAGACCCGGTTGTTTCAAAAATTATAATATAAATCCAAAGTCTTTCTCCAGACCCTGTTGTTTCAAAAATTATAATATAAATCAAAAGTCTTTATTCCAGACCCGGTTGTTTAGAAAATAATAATATAAGTCCAAAGTCTTTATTCCAGACCCGGTTGTTTAAAAAATTATAATATAAATCCAGAGTCTTTATTCCAGACCCGGTTGTTTCGAAAATAATAATATGAGCCCAAAGTCTTTATTCCAGACCCGGTTGTTTCAAAAATAATAATATGAGCCCAAAGTCTTTATTCCAGACCCGGTTGTTTCAAAAATTATAATATAAATCAAAAGTCTTTATTCCAGACCCGGTTGTTTAGAAAATAATAATATAAGTCCAAAGTCTTTATTCCAGACCCGGTTGTTTAAAAAATTATAATATAAATCCAAAGTCTTTTTTCCAAACCCTGTTGTTTCAAAGTTATAATATAAATCAAAAGTCTTTATTCCAGACCCGGTTGTTTTAAAAATAATAATATAAGTTGAAAGTCTTTATTCCAGACCCGGTTGTTTAAAAAATAATCATATGAGCCAAAAGTCTTTATTCCACACCCGATTGTTTCAAAAATGATTATATAAGTCCAAAGTCTTTATTCCAGACCCGGTTGTTTACAAAATAATAGTGGAAGTCCAAAGTCTTTTTCCAGATCCTGTTGTTTCAAAAATCATGATATGAATCCAAAATCTTTTTTCCAGACCCGGTTATTTCAAAAATTATAATTTTAGTCCCAAATGAGATACATTAATGATATTCCAGTGGACTAAAAATGAGAATAGAGCTTAGTCTTTTCTCCAGACGCTAATGGTAAATTGAAAATCAAGCATAGTCTTTGCTCCAGACCCGGTAACTAAAAGCTGAAACTTTATAGTAATGTGTTTATATGGCACAAAAATGCGAAATCTTTTTTCCAGACCCGGTTAATTAAAAAATTATAATATAAGTCCAAAGTCTTTTTTCCAGACCCATTTATTTCAAAAATTATAACAATTATAAAAAAAACAAAGACCCACGATCCTATTTATGTTGAATAACATGGAAATGTAGCGTAGTCTTTCTGTCAGACCAAGTTATAAAAGTCATTAAAAACACAACAACAACAACAAAACAAAGACCTCTTCAGAAAAATGTTGATTTGAATCAATAGAGAAAAATCAGACAAGCACAATGCTGAAGATTTCATCAAAATCGGATGTAAAATAAGAATGTTATGACATTTCAAAGTTTTGTTTATTTTTAACAAAATAGTTATATGAACGAGCCAGCTACATCCAAATGAGAGACTCGATGATGTCACTCACTCACTCTTTCTTTTGGTTTTCATTGTTTGAATTATACATTATTTCAATTTTTACGAATTTGACGATTAGGCCCTCCTTGCCTAAAGCACAAAATGTTAAAATAACGGAATTTCCACGTGTTGCAGGGAGGAATGAAACTTCATTTCACATGACAATGACGAGAAAATAAAAATATTTCATATTTCATTTAAGAAAATACAAAAGAAATAGTGAGTGAGTGATGTCATCAGTTCCTCATTTGCATACCGACCGAGATGTGCATATAACTGTTTTGTGAAATGAAGCGAAACATTAAAATGCCATAACTTTCTTATTTTACATCCGATTTTGATGAAATTTTCAGTGTTATACTTGTTGAATTTTTCTCTTTTTATTCATATCAAGTTTTTGTTGGGGTGGACTTGTCCTTTAAAAAAATAATTTCTTGTATATTCCTTCCTTTTTTCTATGAAAACACCTAAATAACAAAACATTAAAATACATATGAAAAAAACTGAGAAATAAGATATCAGTAAACAATAGGGGGATTACTTCCCGAAAACGATAAAGTTGTTGATTGACGATCTGTGATATATTATATAAAAGAAAAAATTCTAACAAGAGGGGATAACCATTCCATTCTATGTTTTTATTTGGCAATAAGTCATGATTGACTATTTTTGCCACCCACTGTATGAGAAGTAGGGTAACAATTTTATTTAGTATTATTTTTATTACTTCTTTTTGTCTCACCTGCATAGCAGAGTGAGACTATAGGCGCTGCTTTTCCGACGGCGACGGCGGCGGCGTCAACATCAAATCTTAACCTAAGGTTAAGTTTTTGAAATGACATCATAACTTAGAAAGTATAAGAACCTAGTTCATGAAACTTGGCCATAAGGTTAATCAAGTATTACTCAACATCCTATTAGAGTTTCAAGTCACATGACCAAGGTCGAAAGTCATTTAGGGTCAATGAACTTAGACCATGTTGGGGGAATCAACATCAAAATCTTAACCTGAGGTTAAGATTTTGAAACAACAGGGTCTGGAGAAAGACTTTGGATTTATATTATAATTTTTGAAACAACCGGGTCTGGAATAAAGACTTTGGGCTCATATTATTATTTTTGAAACAACCGGGTCTGGAATAAAGACTTTGGGCTCATATTATTATTTTCGAAACAACCGGGTCTGGAATAAAGACTTTGGATTTATATTATAATTTTGAAACAACCGGGTCTGGAATAAAGACTTTGGGCTAATATTATTATTTTTGAAACAACCGGGTCTGGAATAAAGACTTTGGACTTATATCATAATTTGTTAATTAACCGGGTCACGAAATGAGACTTTGCACGTTTGTGCTAAATGAACGCATTACTATACGATTTTAGCTTAGAACGGATTTGCCAAAAATCCCTTCAAATTTATTACATTTGTGGGTAAAGTCATTATTACATTTGTGGGTAAAGTGCATTATTACATTTGTGGGTGAAATTATTACATTTGTGGGTAAAGTGTTATTACATTTGTGGGCGTTATTACATTTGTGGGTAAAGTGTTATTACATTTGTGGGCGTTATTACATTTGTGGGCGATTATTACATTTGTGGGTGTAACAACCCGTTTCTGGAATAAAGACTTTGGGCTGATATTATCATTTTTGAAACAACCTGGTCTGGAATAAAGACTTTGGACTTATATAATCATTTTTGAAACAATCGGGTCTGGGATAAAGACTTTTGGCTCATATGATTATTTTTTAAATTAATTACAAAAAAGGTTTTGGACCTGATTCATGAAACTTGGACATAATAGTAATCAAGTATCACTGAACATCCTGGGCAAGTTTCAGGTCACATGGTCAAGGTCAAAGGTCATTTAGGGTCAATGAACTTTGGCCGAATTGGGATTTTTGTTGTTGAATTACCATCATAACTTTGAAAGTATGTTGGTCTAGTTCATAAAACTTGGACATAAGAGTAATCAAGTATCACTGAACATCCTGTGTGCATTTTAGGTCACATGACCAAGGTCAAAGGTCAATGAACTTTGGCCATAATGGGGTATCTGTTGAATTACCATCATAACTTTGCAAGTTTATTGATCTGACTTTTGAAACTTGGACATAAGAGTAATAAAGTATCACTGAATATCCTGTGCAAGTTTCAGGTCACATGATCAAGGTCAAAGGTCATGTGAGGTCAATGAATTTTGGCCACATTGGGGGTATTTGTTGAATTACCATCCTATCTCTGTAAGTGTATTGGTCTAGTTCATAAAACGTGGAAATAAGAGTAACCAAGTATCACTTAACATCTTGTGCGAGTTATAGTAGTTTTCAAAGTCAGCACTGCTGCTATGTTGAATCGCGTGATGCAGGTGAGACGGTCAGAGGCATTCCACTTGTTTATTATTATTATTTCTTGTATATTCATTCCTTTTTTTATGAAAAAAAACACAAAACCTTTGAATACATATAAAACAAAAAAACTGAGGAATAAGATATCAGCACACAATATGGGGATTACTTCCCGTAAACGATAAGGTTGTTGATCGACGATCTATGAGATATTATATAAAAGAAAATCATTCTAGCAAGAGGGGATAAAGTTTTAACAAGTTCTTCGGTACTTTAAATTTTCAGTGTACCAAGCACCATTTGTAATATATTCAGCATTCTTTTTTTATTAGTTACAATTCCAATAATCTCAGTGGCCTAAGATATATTTTCTGGGGTTATATTGACCCGTTAAGTAAAGAGAGAGAGAGGATTTATGTGATCAAGAAGTGATAAGATAGGGAAAAAATGATTTGAAATGACTGAAAGAGAGACAGGCAAAGAAAGAAGAGCCCCCTCCCACATCCGTACCAGAGTTACGGAGTTAGGCTGTCCCGTCGGTGGATTCAGGTCCATCAACATCTTGAGGTTTAATCTTTCCAGGGGGCAAACGTGTGTGGGTGTGTGTGTGTTTGAGTTTTGTCAGACGTGTCTCAATCAGATATGATTATTTACAGCTGGGACCGACCTTTAACGTCACCATCCGAAAGACGTGACCAGGGCTCGAACCTCGAACCTCTGCATCAATTTGTAACTTCCCCACATAGCTTGGATTACAGGCGCACAACGCCCAGTCTGTAAATATGGTGTAGTCTTTGCTCTAGACTCATGCAGTTATTTCAAAATAGGAAATTATTAGAAACGATAAAAACAGACAAACTATATTAACAAAGACGCCACAATATCATTGATGTAGAATAACTTTGTTGTTGCTGTTATTTTGGTTTTAAGGCGCGTACCATTCAGATCTGAATATTTACACCTTTTATTAATTTGACGTTTTTGTGGTATTCAATTCAATTTTATTTATTTCACTTCCATCAAACAAAACAAGTTGTATACCAACTTACGGTATGCCTTATCACAGGGTTTTATAGTTTGGGAGATGCTGGTGTCTAAGTTTTTAGATTAATCTTTTGCTTAATTTGTATTTTAAGAGAACTGGATGTGGGGTAAAGACAACTCTCTAAACCCAAGCATTTTAACTGGGTTTAATTTTAAAGATTGGTCTCAGCTTTGATTTTTTTCAATATTTGTTTATCTT
Organism: Lytechinus variegatus; assembly: GCF_018143015.1. Classification (NCBI taxonomy): domain Eukaryota; kingdom Metazoa; phylum Echinodermata; class Echinoidea; order Temnopleuroida; family Toxopneustidae; genus Lytechinus; species Lytechinus variegatus. The sequence goes on along the minus strand of NC_054745.1, from coordinate 17,907,837 downwards.
ATAGATAGCTAGGTCTAGACGAAGGTCTAAGCATAATAATAATGTTATTCAACAGGAATAAGAATATGACAAAGTCTTATGTTTTTAAGATTGTTTGAATTAATTTGTAAATGACTGGGTCTGGAATAGAGGCAACGCTCTAAACATGTGCTTTTGTACTTGGTCTTAATTTGGAGGATTGTTGGTTCTTAGATTCGTTGTTGGGGGTTGGGTTTTATTGTTTTTTTTATTCTTGAAATAATTGTGTCTGGAGGAAAGTCTACAATCGATCTCCATGTTATTCCACAGTAGTTAGATTATTGGGTATTTGTTTTAGACAATTTTATTTTTAAATAATAACCAAGTCTGGAAAATGGACGTTTTCTTTGCAAATGCATAATTACAATGTTTTGTAGGGGTCTTAGTATTATTATACAAAAGAATCTGGGTGTGGGGTACAGACATATTTTTTACTGGGTGTAAATTTTAAAAATTGGTTTTAGATTTGATTTTCTTTTTTAATTCATTTCTTAGATAACCTGGTCTGGAGGAAAGAGTACGTTTTACAACTCATGTTATTCCAAGAGAATATGATGGGTCGTATGTTAGAAGATTTTTTTCGTAATTTTCGTAATGATTAGGTCTGGAATAAAGACCACATTCTAAACATCTTTTTAAAAACATGTTCTTGGGTTCAAGGATTGCTTGGTATTAGATTTGGAGTTATTTATATGTTTACTCTTAGCCTTATTTTGAAAAACAAATGACTGGGTCTGGCTGAAAGACTACGCTATATGTCCATGTTATCCAGCATTAATAAGATTATGGGGTCTTTATACGGTTTTTGTTGTTGTTGTATTGTTATTTACAATTTTTGAATAACAGGGTTTGGAGAAAAGGCTAAGCTCGATTTTCTTTTTTTTCCACTGGAATATCATTATGGTATCTTAGTTTGGACTTATATTATAATTTTTGAAATAACTGGGTCTGGAAAAAAGACTTTGGACTTACATTATAATTTTTGAAACTACTGCGTCTGGAAAAAGACTTGACTTTTGTGCTATATGAAGGCATTACTATAGGGTTTTAGTTTTTAGTTTTAAATAACCGGGTCTGGAGAAAAGACTATGCTTGATTCTCAATTTACTCATAGCGCGTATATTCACAATAAGTTCAGTACAATTTAAAACAACAACAAAGACTTTGATTCCACCAGTTTTAATTAACTGGGTCTGGAGAGAAGACTAGGCTCGATTCTCATTTTTATTCCACCGGAACATCATTATCGTATCTTAGTCTGGACTTCATAATATTTGAAACAATTGGGTCTGGAATAAAGACTTTGGACTTATATTATTATTTTTGAAACAACAGGGTCTGGAAAAAGACTTTGGATTTATATTATAATTTTTGAAACAACCGGGTCTGGTGAAAAGACTTTGGACTTATATTATCATTTTTGAAACAATCGGGTCTGGAATAAAGACTTTAGGCTAATATGATTATTTTTTAAACAACCGGGTCTGGAATAAAGACTTTGTACTTATATTATAATTTCTTAAACAACCAGGTCTGGAATAAAGACTTTGGGCTCATATTATTATTTTTTAAACAACCGGGTCTGGAATAAAGACTTTGGATTTATATTATAATTTTTGAAACAACCGGGTCTGGAAAAAGACTTTGGATTTATATTATAATTTTTTAAACAACCGGGTCTGGAGAAAAGACTTTGGACTTATATTATCATTTTTTAAACAATCGGGTCTGGAATAAAGACTTTGGAATTATATTATTATTTTTTAAACAACAGGGTCTGGAATAAAGACTTTGGAATTATATTATAATTTTTGAAACAACAGCGTCTGGAAAAAGACTTTGGATTTATATTATAATTTTTAAACAACCGGGTCAGGAGAAAAGACTTTGGACTTATATTATAATTTTTGAAACAACCGGGTCTGGAATAAAGACTTTTGGCTCATATTATTATTTTTTAAACAACCGGGTCTGGAATAAAGACTTTGGATTTATATTATAATTTTTGAAACAACCGGGTCTGGAATAAAGACTTTGGATTTATATTATAATTTGTTAATTAACCGGGTCAGGAAAAGAGACTTTGCACTTTTGTGCTATATGAACGCATTACTATACGATTTTAGTTCAGAACGGATTTGCCAAAAATCCCTTCAAATTTATTACATTTGTGGGTAAAGTCATTATTACATTTGTGGGCGATCAAAAATTATTACATTTGTGGGTAAAGTGCATTATTACATTTGTGGGTGAAATTATTACATTTGTGGGTAAAGTGTTATTACATTTGTGGGTAAAGTGTTATTACATTTGTGGGCGTTATTACATTTGTGGGCGTTATTACATTTGTGGGTGCAACAGGGGTAAAGCCAAAAAATGAAACTTTTACATCAAAATGGGCACTTTGGTGATATTTTCACTTAAAGTATACACACAAAGAAAATTCACGAAAGTGATGATTATAGACAAATTATATATGAATGGAAAGGTCTTGTCTTTTTATACACAAATATGTCACTAAAAAGTCTTACAGATGTCGTGGAAATGCAAGAAATTAAATTAATAGAGACCCTTCTCAGCCCCCAGCCGCACCCAGGCAGACAATCACGCGATCGAAAACAGTCGAGAATAATGACGTCACATGATCGACTTCACACACTATCTCTCTCTGTGCATACACCTTCCTGGTCTCTATTTTTCTTCGAATTTACCGTTTTCTTCATGTGTTGTGATATCCGATTTCTGTTTTCGACAACTTCAGACTATAAGAGAACCAGAACTGTGTTACTTTGTCCATTTTTTTATTGAATTGTGAATTGGAAAGACCGATTTTGTCCACTCGACAGTCTTCGTTGTGTTGCTCTGATTCTGAATATTGAAAAACTCCAAGCTGTAGGCCTACGGTCCCATTCACTTGCTGCCGATGCAGGTTACGCTGTTTGATCCAGTCAAAAGTCAAGTCAAGGTAAGCATGTTTGGAAACTGTAGTCTGTACTTGTTCTGACGATGCATTCAGGCCAGATGACAGATACAGATCTGAAATAATTTTAGAATAATGCATTTTGGCATGACTACTATTAGTATTAAAATTAAAAAGTCTTTTTTTTAGTCGAAATAATGTTTTTGCACAATTCCAGCAGATTTTTCTTCAGATTTCTAAATAAACTGGTCAGGACTCAGGCGATTAAATTATTTAGGAGCACTGGCATGGACCATGGCTGAAAATATGCTGTTTCAGAGGAATGTTTGGCATTATCGTAGTTTTTGTCACCAGTACATTCACTGCCGTTTATTTCGTCAACGGTGGTGATCCACTCCCATCGACTTTCTTTGTACACAACGTCAACGGCGGTGATCCACTCCCATTGACTTTGTACACAACGAGCGCATAAACACCAAATTTCACAATAAGGCCAAATCGAATGTTTTCACGATAAGGCCAAATGTTTAAGTTCTTATTATACACAGGTCTAGTAACCAATGCGTTTATGCTCAGGAGGGCCCTGCATCGTATACATCCAGATACACAGAATTATATCACCATAATGCCGATGTCATGAAGCAAGACAAATTTTCAGCAGTGGTTACCCTGATCATGCTGATTCCTGGCCAAAACTAGAGTCTGGTGTTTCTTTCTGATTAGAGTGCTGCTACATATGAATGCGTAATGCCTTCAACATAAAACAATGAAGATAAATGCACTCTTTGTAATGACACAGAGTACCGTACCTCAAGTGATTCACTACCGCTACAGCCTACACTACGCTACACACCTACCCGGGTAGTTGTGGCGTTGATGTATGGTAGTGAAGCGGTAGAGTGGGGCCTACACGAACATCACTTGAGGTAGAGCACCAGTATTCTGAGTGGAATTTTTCAGTGGAATTTTTCAGGTGTCTAAACCTACTATTATTTGTTGTTGACCGGGAATTACATGCCACCGCACGTCATCAATCATCAAGATAATGAAATTCATACTTTGATTTGATTAAATTATTTCTTTTTTTTCTCTCTCACTCTTCTACACACAGATCTGCACACTTGCTGACTCTGGTGACTTCTGGTCTCTGCTCGCTACTTCAATCTGGGAGATTCCATCATGTCCTCTTACTATGATTTGGATATAGCCATTTTTTTCTTCACTCTTTCCAGGAGCTACGGTGCAAGTTTTGGACTGATAATGATGCAACAGAAAATTTATCTTTATCGATCTTGGAAACAATTTTGAGCACAGTTTTGGAGAGAACTAAAAAAATTGACTTGGACAGGAATACAGCTTGTCGAAAATAAGAACACACAACTTAAAACGAAAGGACAATTTTAATGTTATTAGGGCATTTTGCAAGAAACTTTCTAATCAATCACACGTCCCAAATCAAGGGTAAGTCCTTTGATTAAAGACAACATGTAGTTGAATTGCTATTGCAACTCGACCTTATTACGCTTGAATTTGAATTTAAGACTTACGCTTGATTTGCAATGGAACATAAGTTTCTTGCAGTGCCCCATAATTGTGTTTTGTTATCAGATATCTAACATGCTGATTTTTCTCGAAAGGTATTATACATGTATATTTGTCCTTTTAAACGGTATTTGAATATGGGTACGCCTTTTATTTGTTTTTCCACAATACTTATTGCATGTACATGTATGAACAGAAGTGAAATATTTATTGTGAAGCACTGTGAATGTTGTGTGCTGTTGTGTGATGGTTCATCATTTTTTTTTGTTATAAGACTGTAAGCCTGGTGGGTGTGAGGAAGTGGCCTGGATGAAAGAAAAGTGAACATGTGCCCAATTACAGATTTGCATATTCTAAGACAATTTTGTTTCTGGATAAATATTGCTATGCATTCCCTACATTAAGAGTAAAGGAGAAGTCCACACAATCAAAAATTCATTTGAATTCAAAGAAAAATAAGATATTGCAGGAAATTTCATAAAAACTTTGATTCAAATTTATATAATTACTATTTTAACATTGAGAAATTTTGCCTAATTTATAAAACGATGATATGCTCATCTGTGTCGATGTGCAAATTACACTAACCGATTATGTCACACGCACTAAGTTCTTTTGTATTTTGTTGTTTGATATATTTACATGACATGTAGATTAAATATTTAATTTTCTAATTATTTTCTGAAAATTTTTTCCTCCAAATAACATTTACAGTTACAGTTCCGTACATGTAACCTATTGTGATCGGATGAAGAGTTTCCTATCCTCAAATCTGCAAAGAATTAAAAAAACAAAATGCCACAAAAAATTAGAAACGAATGTGATGTGAGTGACAACACTAATTTGCATATCATTGTTTTGTGACTGTTTTGAGTAAAAACAAGGGAAATTACTCTATTCAAATAATTTTTAGTTGATGTGGACTTGACTTTTAACTCATCCTCTACCCCTCCCATCCCAAATAAGAGTAGAATCTAATCAAGAACTTGAAAATCAAAAGCAGCAATTAAGTAAGTTTTGATAAACACAGGTCTGAATAGGATTTCACAAGAAAAAAAGAGAAAAAAAGCTGGGTAGGGACGAGAAGGAATAAAAAAAAAATACCCAAATGAATCCGAGTTTTGAACCAGGGTCCTCGCACACGACAAAACAATGGCCAACACGTTTGGCCACATACCGTTTCCTTCTCTACGGTGGTTTTTCAAGATTTATGAAACAAAGTCCGCTCGCCGCTGTGGGCTAATCATGTTTCGGCAATTCAACTGCAATTTCAATCATTTCGCGATGGATATTGCCGTGTTATTTTGTGGTTCCTGACTTTGTTACGTTATGAAATTTTATAATTTTTTTTCCAGTCGTGACGAAGAATGTCTATGCGTTATATTGATTATAATATTAATTTGTCGCAAGTGTGATTTCTAAGTGAAAATATGCTTTGTTTATTCAAATATATTTCTTGAAAAAAAAATCATTTTTTCTAAGCTAAATATCGGTTACCAAAATACGTTAAATGTGCACTTTATTTCACTGTTCAGTAAATTCAAACTTTTATCTATATAACAAGACCAATCTTGTGAGGAATAAACAATTCTAAGAGCAAAATACGCTGATTGGAAATATCGTCTTCAATGGGCTGCTGTCAGTTCAGCTGCTCACGCTCATTGTGTGACGTCACTCAGCTGGAGCTCGCAAGAGGACCGGTGGAAGGCAGAAATATGGCATGAAAATAAATCATTTTTGAGAGCTGATTTCTGCAAACTCTAATCACTATTTTGAAAAGTGAAGTTATATATCTGATTAGTAATACTTCCCCTTTACAATGATGACCACAAAAAGGCATTATAAAATACTTTAGATTCTTCGGGTGTCTACTTTAAGAGTATCATCTGCTTGAAGTCATTGTCTGTTTGATAGTGATTATGGCAAAATGTATATTTGGGCTTTATTTTGGGGAGAGAGTATAATGAGCGAGCGGATTGGTAAAACAAATTCAAAGGTGAAGTTGTAAAATGTTTTGTGGGGTCAATTATGCTTAAAATGGCATTATTTGGAGGTGTTGCGGGCGTGAATCACAAGCTAAAGCTTTAGGGTATTTCAATAAAAAATGAAAATAAGTTTTTAAAAATCCGAGCAGATTTCTGCTGTGATTAAAAAGATGTGCATCTAACTATAGAATTAATACGAGCGCAAATCGCGACCCTAGACATACTGACCAGAAAAACAACCTGTTAAAGACAGCATATAGTGACCTCTTTAGGACGCATATTTCACCAATCGAATGAGAGTGCGAAGCGCAAGCTGAAAATTTGCAATATTCCAGCCTGAAAACTTATCTTAACTTGTATACTTTAAAAAGAGTATTTTATTTCGAAAAAAAACATGAAAAAAGGCATATTTATGTTTGAAAAAGGAACTTTCCCATTTTGGAAAATATTCATTTCCCTGTTTCTTATTTCATTTTTCGGTTGCAAGTGCCCCCTGGCTCCCTCCCGGCGGATCCAACTTTCGTCAAATAGGGGGGGGCATTTTTTTTCAGCCATATTTTCCTCGATCGGCAGCTTAAAGTTGATTTTTGTTTCTTTGAAAGGGTAGTCCTAACAGTCATTAATTAACTTGATACTTGAACTGTAGAATGTCCAGTTTTCAGGTTGGAAAATCGGAAAATTTGGCTCACGTTTCTCGCTCGCAAAAAGTATTGTTTATTGAGGAACTCATTCTATTCCTGGTTACAAAAAAGTATAAATGTCCAGTTTCAGGTTGGAATATCACAAATTTTAAGCTTGCGGTTTGGGCTCTCATTATTTAGTTCGTGAGATATATAATCTAATCATGAGTCACTAAATGCAGTCCTTAAAAGCAGGGGCGGATCCAGTTTTCGCCAATAGGGGGGCCGAAAAATATTTTCAGAAACATTTTTCTCGATTGGCCGCCATAATTTTATTTTTTGTTGGTTTTTTAGGGGGTAGTACTAACTACAGACTGAAGTTTTAAGTATATGTTACTTTTTATTGTTATAAACAAGATAAAGTATCTCATGTGGTCTTAATATATAATGCGAGCGCGAAGTGCGAGCATTTTTTGTTGTTGATATTTTGTCCTTAGAACTGAAGATTCTGAGTAGTTTTTATAATCATGAACAAAGATAAGTATCCAACTAAACAATGCGAGCGCGAAGCGCGAGCCGAAATTTTATTTCAGTAACGTGAAAATTAAGGGAATCAATTAGGACTGTTTTTAGTGAATAATGAAGAGGATACACAGGGGCGGATCCATTTTTCGCTAATAGGGGGGGGGCGAAAATATTTTCATCAACATTTTTTCTCGATTGGCCGCTATAAACTGATATTTTTCGGTTTTTCAGGGGGTAGTCCTAATTAACTAAAGACTGAAGTTTTAAGAACATGTTAATGTTTATTGTAAAAAAAAACAAGATAAGGTATCTCATGTGGTCTTAATATATAAAGCGAGCGCGAAGCTCGAGCTCAAATTCTTTGACATTTTATGTCCTTAGACCGGAAGATTCTGAGGAAATTTTATCATTATGAAAATAGATAAGTATCCAACTAAACAATGCGAGCGCGTAGTGCGAGCCGAAATTTTATTATAGTAATGTGAAAACGGACTCAATTAGGACTGTTCTTTGGTGATTAATGAAGAGGGTAAAGTATCACCAATTTAATAATGAGAGTGCGAAGCACGAGCTCAAAATTTTTGATATCCGACCTGAGAACTGGACAGTCTAAGCGCGTTTTTATTTGAATAAAAAAACAAGCTGTGTGTTCTTCACAAACATTTAAACAATGCGAGCGCGAAGCACGAGCTTGATTTTTTTATATACTGACATAATAAAGAAGCATTTTGACAAATTTTGGTTAAGAATTTCCAAAGAGGATAGGTTACTCACAAATCACACAATGCGAGCGCGCAGCGCGAGCTGAAAATTTTGATATATATAAATAATTTGTGTAAATCAAGCAAAACAATGAAAGCTTGATGTGCGAGCTAAAATATTGAGTGCAAATTGATTTCAGAACTGGATATATAAGTGCAATTAATCCTCTTGAATGGAATTCATTACACAGGCAATGTGAGCGTGAAGCGCGAGCGAAAATTTTAATATAAAGCAAAGTCTATTTTCCAATTTTTACCCTAACCTCTTTCTTGTTTCCTTTGGGGTCGGGTCGGCCGTTACGAGGCTGTAAATTACTCATCATGGGTATGATATCTCTTTTTTTTTTTTACTTTTCTTTCTCTTTTTCATAGTTTCTATCAAGTTAAAAAGTAAAAATTTTTCTGCAGGTTGTCAAAAAATAGGGGAGGGGGCCGGGGCCAGCTCGGCCCCCTGCTGGATCCGCGCCTGTTAAAAGATAACCTTCTGAAGCCTGTTGCATAAAGCTTTTTACCTGAGAAAACTCTGGTAAAAACTGAAAACTAAGGTCAGTCTGATTTCCGCCATTGACTTTAGCACAGGGCAAAAACTTCGGTTAAAAGTTTTATGCAACCGGCCCCAGGTCAGTATATAAACAAATTACAGCTCGCCCTCGAGTTAATTCTTTAGAAAGATACACATCTTTCTCACGATTACAAAAAATGCTCAGAACGTTTAAGTTCACTTCTTGTTACTTGAAATATCTACTAGTTTGAGCTTGCGATTCGCGCTTTCAACATCTCACAAGGATCATTATTAGTATTATTTTTATTTTATTAACAGCAGAAGCTGTTATTAAAATGACATCTCCTCCAATACAAATCCTATTATCTAGAGGTTACTCGCATGCGACCAACACACTTGATCCCCTGCATCTTTAAACCATTTGCTTAGGCAGCAATTGCTCAGATAAAATCGGAATTCGACTATGCTTGATTAGGGCGCCTATTCTTAATGAAATACATGTTCATGCTTTTTGCCACAACACACGCATGTATCATCGATCGTTATTACTATCATTGCATAATATCGTGTATTCTTGTCATGACAACACCGTTTTTGTTACCAAAATGAATAATTTTCATTTTTCGGAAATACGAACCTTATTTAATTTTCGGATTAACGAACCTTATTTCGTTTTCGGATTGACGAACCTTCGGAATTACGAACCTATTTTGTTTTCGGATAAACGAACCTTCGGAATTACGAACCTTATTTCGTTTTCGGATTAACGAACCTTATTTCGTTTCCGGATTGACGAACCTTCGGAATTACGAACCTTCGGAAATACGAACCTTCGAAATAACCGAACCTTCGGAATTCCGAAGCTTCGGAATTACGAATGTATGCGCAAATGATGATATGAGTATTGAACACAATGGTAAAATTTTTGCAGAAAAACAAGATATTGTTAATATTTTTAATGATTATTGTGTTAGTATTGGGAAAAATATTCAAGACAGCATAGAAGGTGGACCTTCAGATCCTAAACTAGACAAAAGTCACTGGTTAAAGGGAAATTACTTTCGTCTATTTCTTTTGTCCAGTTAAAACTTGTGATGTTATTAAAATCATTAAAGGACTGGATGCTAATAAAAGTCAAGGTTATGATGGTATCCATCCGAAAGTAATTAAAGCATTCTGCCTTTGCAGTAGCCCAACCACTGTGCTATATCATTAATCTCTCAATTGAACAAGGTACTTTCCCAGATTTTTTGAAACTTGCCAAAGTTTTACCCGTCTTTAAAAAGGGAGATAAAGCTCATTTGAATAATTACAGACCCGTTTCTGTTTTAACTGTTTTTAGCAAGATTTTTGAAAATTTACTTTGTAATCAAATGATGACATATCTTGAAGATAATAATAAACTATATGAAAGACAGTATGGGTTTAGAAAGAGACACAGTACTCATCATGCCCTTTTAGATCTTACAGAAAAAAATTGCCAACGCTTTTGAAAACAAAGAAAAAATTATTTGACTTTTTTAGACCTTTCGAAAGCCTTTGATTGTATGGATCACCATATTTTATTGACGAAATTATATTTTGATGGCTTCCGGGGTATTGCAAATGACTTAATTAGTACTTATTTATCTAACAGGAAACAGTTTGTTAAGCATTGGAAATTTTACTTTTTCTGGCAATGCCATTTCCACAGGCATTCCCCAAGGTTCAAACTTGGCCCTTCTCTCTTTCGGTTATATGTGAAATATTTACCGAATTCTAGCAATATATTATCTTTTATTTTATTTTATTCGCAGACGACACAAGTCTTTTTGTTTCTGATGATAATCTAGCAAGAGCATCCAATTGCATTAATATACAGCTACAAAAAGTTCAATCTTGGTTTTTTTGCAAACAAATTGGTACTAAACTTTGATAAAACAAAAAATAAATGTCTGGATTTAAGTCAAATTAAAATGACAGAATCTGTAAAAAAAATTGTGTGAAATTGGACATTAAATTAATTTGGAAAGATCATGTAGATGAAATTCCTTGTAAGATATCCTGTGTCATAGGAATATTGAGTAGAATCAAACATATTTTTACCAATGTCATTTCTCCTATAATTATATAATGCTATGATCTTGCCACAGTTGAGTTATTGTAACATCATATGGGAAATTGTCCAAAATACTTATTACAGAGGTAATACTTGTTGCAGAAACGTGCTATTAGAATAATAACGAAAGTCATCATACCTTGCCCATACAAACGTAATTTTTAAAAATCTCAATATTTTAACAATATTTGACCTGAATGTTTACTGCGTTGCAATATTTATGGATCGGTATTTTAAGTTTTTTGCCTGAATGTTTTAATGAGTCATTTATTTTTCAAAGTGCTGTCAAAAAATATGCAACAATACACTATGATGATCTATACTTGCCAAAGAAACGATATGATTTTTCTCGTTCCATTATTAATTACAGAGGACCTATGATTTGGAATAATTTGAAATCAGAACAAAAATCCTACCAGTCAATATCTCTCTTTAAAAGACAATACAAATCATCTCTTATTAAAAAATCGTTCATTCAATAGACTTTCAGTTGCCTGTATTTTGCTTTTTTCATTTTGTATTGGTGTAAACTTAATTAATTTGTTTGTTACGTTCGGGGACTAGCCTTGATAGGCCTCTGCTGGTCCCCTGCATCCGGTACATGTATGTTGTGCTTTCATTTGTTGTAATATTGTTTTACCATATTAAATGTATGATTTTATCTTGGGTGCGAATAAGAGGCCATATCGGCAAATAAATCAATCAATAAATGTTTAAAATTTATGTGGAATAGAATGTTGAGATCCACACCTTTCATTCAGTGTAATTATTGACCTATGAGTCAACAGTTATATCATTTTCAAATTAATAAATAAATAATAATTATTATTTTGCTCAATGTGTAATAGTTCATGAATTACCATGAATATAATAACAAGAACATGTTTTATCTGCACAAGATCAAGGATTTTTTTTACTCCTATATATCAAGCCTTGATTATAACGGATTTGTAGTCCCCACTAGGTCATCATTTAGCCAACCTAAAGAAAAGACAGAATATGGATCCGAAATGAACACTGATGAATGCAGAGGGGTAGTTCACCTGAGGTACAGTTTGTTTTGTTAAAATAGCAGAAAAGATTATAAAACATAGGTGAATGTATGAGGGAAAAAAATTATTTAAATACAGTCAAAGAGTAGAAAAGTTAATTGAATTTTAAGTTTGGGATTTGTGACATCTTAAACGGGCAGCTGCCCCGTAGGTTATGTGATGTAAGATGCATAGATTTCATTTTAATGGTTTGTGATGACCTATTTTTTTTATATTTTCTTTTAAAAGGGGGTGCGAAATGTTTTGTGTATTGATAAACTCAAGGTAGATTTTAGAAAAGCATTTTCTATTTTCTGATAAAATGAGATTGCATAGACTTTTGTATTCTTTGATGGACTTTTCTCAAACCTTCAGCAATATTTTTATAATTTTTTCTGCTATTTTTAAAATGTTATTTTTGTCAGGGTGACCTTCCCCCTTATGCCTGCGTTCAGAAGCAGCTTCAGTAAGTATCTGTAAGTCTGCTACAATACAATACATATAGATCTACTAAAGTATGGCTTTACTAAAGTAAAGTTGTATCCTTCTGGCTCAGTTTCATTCACATTTACTGCATGGGCATGACAAAATATATATTATATATATTAAGAGTCGACATTTCTATTAAATCTAATAGAAAGGATTATTATACTACAACGCACAAAAATCATATACAATTACATAATGACATACCTGTAATCTTGACAATAGTAAGTAAAAGGTCGATGAGTAAGGTTTTCATAGTTACAGCTTACGACAGAGTTCTGGCTTTTTGGGGGTAACCGGTTGGAGTACTATCCCATCATCATGTAACATGACATGGTAATCCATTCAGTCATATCATGAAAACAATACATTGAGTCAAAATCGAGTAACGATGAACAAGATGTAAGAAAATCTCTAGCCTCTTCTTGTAGCAAGAATAGCACTAAAGTTTGAGGAAAGTCCTTGATACATGTCCCATGCTGCGAGATTCGCGATCGTTTCATGTGCTTTTGCGTATGATTATTAAATGCAGCCGCCGTGCTTGAATTCCACCGTTCTCCAAGTTCTTGACGTTCTAAAGTTACTTCGCTTGACCACTTGCTCTTTATAAAATCATTGAAATAGAGTTGTTATTGTGGCGGATGGCGTCAGGATTTAGATGGTTGTACTCTAAAGTTTGTATACATTAGAACTGCACAAAATTACACCTTAGTCTGACGCCATTCGGGCCGCGAGCAGTCAGCACCAACCGAAATGACATGAAACTTGTTATTTGTCCCTAATTAATTTACATAACACACATTTATAGAATGATATCATCAATGGCCAATCAGCGACGAATATATCATTATAGACACTGACTGTGTATCCTCATTACTTATGATTTATACACATCCATGTACTAGGCTACGTATAAATGTATGTATATCAGTGCATGACTACACTTTGAGTGCAAAGAGCGGGCAAATGATGAAAAAATTACGTCGAACTTGAATGCTGATCGTCTGACTCTGGGAAATGAATGGGATTAAAAAAATGCAGGGAATATGCATTTGTTGTTGATCAGCGTGCGTATTACAGATAATACAAAGTTCTGTGACCTTAAGTTGTATTCACTCTGGGAATAACAATGCCAAGGACGCCGGAAGCGGGGGGGGGGGGCAGGGGGGCACTTGCCCCCCCAAATAAAATTTTTTGGGGGCAAAACGTGCCCCCCTGAAAGATGAAAAATGATAAATTATTTAAGGACAAAAGTAAATGAAGGCACTTTTCTGCCTGAAAATTGTCATTTCCAAATACATTATCATACTAAGCCTCGCGTCTTTTGACGAACAGTTCCTCTGTGAAACATAGCTTTGATAAGCCCCCTTTCCATCTTATTACAGTGTGATAACGTTTAACCTTTTAATGAATACATTTCAGACTAAAAGCGAATGGCAAATTGATAGTGGTCCATCAATGATTAGGTTTATAATATTCTATGATGCTGGCTGTGTCGTCTAACAAACGCGCGGTCGCCCAGAAACGCTCAGACCGGACCCGATATCACTAACGCGCGTGAACACTAGTTACTCGAGCAAGATATGGAATCTATGTCGTAGCTGTTAAGCCCAGAAACCATAACATCTCGAGAAACTTGTTTCAATTATTTCATTTTCAACTTAATATAAATTGAGTTAATACAGTGATAACAAGAGAGCGGTGTTGGCTCAGTCGGTAACGCGTCTGCCCGTCGAAGTCGAACCAAAGATCGTAGGTTCGAGTCCACCCTGGGCGGATGACTGAAGTCAGTGCGTTGTGTGTAAACGTCTCTCCCATGTTTCATAGATGCAGGCTATGTTACAATGGAAAACACTCCGTCCCTCGGATAGGACGTTAAATGGAGGCCCCGTGTAGAGGAGAGTCACCACCCTTGCACGTTAAGAACCCACTGCACTATTCGTATAGGGGGAAACCCCGGTGTCGAGGTCCACCTGCACCCCCCCCCCCCCCCAATCAGTTATATCGGGAGAAGAGACCTGTGGATCATAGTGATTCAGTTCGCTTTTCGCCTCCCAGGCACAGGTGACGCCAAACAAATAATAATAACAATTCAGCGCCCTAAAGAAAATACCAAGGTCATTCCAACTCAATATAGACTCAATATCAGAAAATTACACTCAGAATAATCATGTGTAGAGGATTATAATTTATTATTTGTAAAAATGGTGAATCCCACTCGAAAGCAACTTAGAGATAATGTTTAGACATGAAAAAATAAAATCATCTGTGAAAGTGTCTTCTTGACCGGACTCATATTATCCGAGATATGAATAAAAATGTAAAGAATATAAAAGAAAAAAAGCGTTACAGTACTGCTGTACTATATAAAAAAAAATCTTAAGATATTTTCACAGCCCCGTATTTTCCTCTATTCCTTTTCATTGGCATGATTGGAAGGCGTTTTGTCTGATACTATTTCAGCTCATATATAGCACTTATATATGTATTTTAGATTCCAAAACTTCTTCCCATTACCTGTTACTAATCAGATCGAGATGGCAGCTATGTTCTCTGGTTCATCCCAGCTTTTGTTATTCATGGACGTTTGCAAAAATAAAAAAAACAACAACCCGGGAGTGGGTGGGGCTGCAAGACCTAAATTTTCGAAGAAACGTAAGAGCGAGGGGATTTGTGATGGGGGAGCTTTTGCATTTTCTAGAATAAAATTGAAGGATTTCGTGCACACTTTTGGTGAATTGTGTGAATTTTGCCCTCTCGATCGGCGGCCCCGGCTCGTACGGTCATGTTTGTCATCTTAAAGTCTTTAAAAGGCCTATATAACATTGGTTTGAAACAATTTCGTTTGCAATAAGGCTCGTAATTTGCTGGAACTGCGACCCTGGTCATGAAGAAACACCAGGCTGGGTCAGAAGGGAGGAAACAGAAGGAGCAAAAAGAACTCCAAGACTGTTTAATTCTCAAGAAATTCATTTTTGAATGCACTTAGAAACGCAACTTTTATACTAAATTTTTACACAAAATCCTTACCGTGGGGGGGGGGTGGGGGTCCCATAGCCTCTCCCGCTCGATCGCTTCGGTATCTCACGCTGTCAAAAATATTGTGCCCCCTTCGGGATTTTGCCCCCCCAAAACTGAAAGTGTTCCGGCGCGCCTGAACAATGCAAAGGAATTTCAAAATTCCACACAAATCGTTGCAATTTTTGAACAAAAAAAACATTAAAAACAACAATGCAATGTCACTGTTATCAAAAATTTCTTTCGCTTCCTTCCATATAATACACATCTGTGAATGTTTTTTTTTATAAGGATATGTAAAAAAAATGAGCGAATTTACGTAAAGATCGCATATAAGGGTATCGGCTGGTTTTAGAATGGGGAGGTGCACATCCTAAGGAGAGGATCTACATGTAAATAGAAATGGTATTTAGGTGCACATCTTAGGAAGGTTGAATTTAGATTTGGAAAATCAGATGTTTCTGTTTCTGGTAACTCCCGCAGGAACTCGGCAGGACAACATTTGCTGGTAAACGCCAAGCTGGTATATAACCAATTACCTAGGAAACATCTTACGCCTAGCTTAATCAGTCATAGGGACTGCCCTTATCATGCTTATCGACGACAGATATTGCTCTCGGGCCTTTTGTGTGGGTTCGAACTCACAACCTTGCGATTATGAGTCCAATGATCTAACCACTGCACCACATGACTCCTGTTGAAAGCAGAAGAAGCGCTACAAAGGTAGTTGTTGCTTGCCAGGGTCGGAACTCCTCTGCCTCAATGGGAGGATGCACATGCACCCCCAGCCTACGCACCTTTGATAACATGCCAAATGAAACATCTAAGCAAATTTAGAGCATACACACATCGTAGACCTTCAAGGTTCCTTCAAACCACACCCAATACAAACGTACCCCCTGACACACACACACAAACACCTTTCACCTCTAAGTATTGGGTTTGACTGTGATGGTTTCTTGTCAAATCGAGTGAGCTGATTCCGAATCTGAATGATGCCACTCGTGTAACCTTGAGCATTTTCTGCAAATTGGCAAAATCCAATATGGCCGCCAAAATATTAAAATTGCCCAGTAAAATCATGAACTTACCCACACATTTGCTTTAAACTTCATGCAACTGCGCTGCCGGAGTGAAATACTCACTAAGAAATGATTTTTGACAAAATGTTTATTTTCTCGATATTCAAAATGGCCGCCATAATGAGTTTAGACAATACTTTGCACTTACTTTACCCTTAAACTTAGGCAATTTTAAGAGTCAAATGTAAATTTCTTTCAAATTTATCTGTCCCCAGTAACAATGTATCTAATACCTTGGGGCCTTGTCGGCCATTTTGAATTTCAAAGTAAGGCATTTATCACCTCCTCGACCAATATATGTATTTAGTTAGAAATCACATTCAAGACAATATTTTACTTATACACAACAGTTAACGTGCATTTTGGGTTCTCATTTCTTGTGAAAATTAGTTTACCTATACGCTTAGTACATTTAGTTATGGCTTGTAGCGGCCATTTTGAAAGTCAACATGGGAGAGGAAATGATGTATTTCATAAAAATCACGTTTTCAAACAATATTGGCATACAACAGAATTATATGGATTCCATAGTCAGGCAAATCCGAATTTTTATAAAATTGTCTTTCCCCATTTACATTGCAGACTGTGTATGGATTCCAGGCCTCACAGTCATACTCTAGTTGGGGGCGCATTAAGGATGGGTAGGCCCTTGACTTCACATCTGTTGTACAAGAGGAGAGAGTCCTACGCAGGAGACCAAAAGTACGACTTGCTTTCTGCCGGACGAGTTGGCAATGTTTGTTCCATCGCAGATCAGAAGAAACGGTAACACCCAAGTACGTGTAGTTGCTAACCATGCTAACTCTCGGGATTACACTATTTGTCAGATGATACTGACACTACACACTTTTTGATGTTGAAGTCCATCATCCATTTGGTAGACCAACTAGACAGTTGTTGGAGATCAATTTGGAGGATTTGGTGGTCGTCACAATGCTTGATCTCGTGGTAAATGACACCGTCATCTGCGAAGAGATGCATCGTTAATTGCACGTTATCTAGAATGTCATTGATGTACGGCAAAAACAGGGTTGGCCCGACGAACGAATCCCTGCCGGCGAAACATGACGAAACGGGTATAGTTTATAAAGAGTAGCGAGCGAGCAAAAAATTTGGCATTTTAATTAAAACGATTCAATTTTGTGAAAGATTTTGACATAATATTCAAAAGGTATCATTCAAACTTCCTGAAATTTCCACTGCACTTTCTAAAACAATCCTGGGAAAAAAGCAAACTTCCTGGAATTTCAGGAAGAGTAGAATGAAAGTACTGCATAGATGAAACACTTGAAAGGACATAAGGTTTCTCCTCCTACTAAAACATGCATATTTTACTAACCGCATCGTTTCAGGAAACTTTTTTATTATATTTTATTATTTTAAAATATTAAAAACAGTATAAATAATTTGTTCCTTTAAATGTAACATGCAAGTTTCATTTTTTATTCGAATATTTTTTTTGTTTGGAAAAAGTATCAAAACATTGTATTTTTTATATAATCAAATGGAGTTAAAAGATTGACAGGCAAAATATTCACCAAGAAAAATTGAGATATTTTTACTATCTTTCTGCTGTTTTTACAGTGAACTTTTTGTCAGGTTGAACTTTCCCTTTAAGCCTGCGTTCAGAATCAGCTTCAGTAAATATATGTAAGTCTGCTACAATACAATACAAATAGATCTACTAAAGTATGGCTTTACAAAAGTAAAGTTATAAGCTCAGTCTCCCTCTCACGTCCTTGGTGGATGTTTCATAAAGCTGTTCGTAAAGTTACGAACGACTTTACGCACGACTGGAACATGTTCTTAGGTCATAATTCAGTGCATACAGTCATTCGTATATTACGAACAGCATCATAAAACCCCCCCCCCCCTGGGGGGTGTTTCACAAAGATTTAAGTATGACTTAATACCGTGTTTACACATTGACTCGGCTCGGGGGTTGAAAACGAGAGCCGTACTCAACACGGCAATTTCATGTTTTGTGAACGCGATCAGAGTGATGCGCGAGCCGTGTCGAACACGGCTTTATCGATCCTACAAAATCGAAGGTTTCAACCCGCGACCCGAGTCAGACTCGGCAATTTTTTGTGTGTAAACAGAAAGCCGTGTCGAACTCTCTTGACCAGGTCACTGCGCGGTCTTTCACTTTTGGCATTGTTGTTGTTCGCACGGACAAAATTCGATTCCGGCGGTGAATTTCCCGCGTTTAATTTGCGACGTCATAATTCTTCTTCCGTTCGAGATCCGCGAGCCGTGTTGAACTCGCCTTCTTATATGTACGTATGAACACGATCTCTGATCCCTTATTCGCATGTGCTTAACCCGGCTCGCGGATTCAACACGCGAGCCAAGTCAATGTGTAAACACGGTATAAGTCGCACTTAAATGCCGACGCGTACATGATATGCAACGCGCGATCTTATTGATAGATACGCAGTATTGCGCGTCCTCATGGCACGATCTGACCAATGTGGTCAAGCCTTTCATACCGTACGCAACTCGGCATTTAAGTGCGACTCTCAGTCATATCTAAATCTTTGTGAAACACCCCGGTTTCATTCATGAATATTAACTGCATGGGCATGGCAAAATGTATACCTTTAAGAGTCTACACTTCTATTAGGCCTAAATCCCGGAGGGGCCACTTACATTGACGAGTGGATACCATGCGCGACCAAAAAAACACGTAAAATGGATGTCTTTTTCACGATAGGGCACGTTACGTACGTAACGTGATAAGGGTGTCAAAAACACAAAAAAATGAAAAAAGGGTATCTATTTCGCTAGGAAAATTACGTGTTTAGGGTCGAATTTGCGGGGATGATAAAACAAAATTCAAATGTTTTATAAAGGATGTCCTTTTTGCCCCAACACTTCGTGTTTAGAGTCCGATTTGCGCGAGGTGTAGAAGATGGGGTCGTACCAAAGACCTTATAATATATTACTAGACCGAAAGCTGCGCGCGCGTTCAACACAAAACAAATCAGATTAGGCTCCGCCTACCGCGATCATTTGAAGACAAAAATAAGCCCCCATTGACATTCATGAGCGTAAATATATTCATAACCCACCCTTTTAATTGGCTAAGAGCGTCATTAATACGCGATTTCCCCGATTCTTTGTCATCGATACTAGTGGTATCGTGTTACAGAATTAATTATTCATTTGACCTCATTACGTCATCTAATTTATTCATTCTGAAACTTTTCTTTCCACACAAAAAAGGACCTACGAACACTCCGGTGAGTACGTATAAACTGATATAACCACATGAATTCAGTGGACTATTTACAAATTTCACACTGTATTTTGTGATCATACATGTATGATTTGGAATAATTTGAAATCAGAACAAAAATCCTACCAGTCAATATCTCTGTTTAAAAGACAATACAAATCATCTCTAAATAATCAATCGTTCATTCAATAGACTTTCAGTTGCCTGTTTTTTGCCTTTTTCATTTTGTATTGGTGTATACTTAATTTATTTGTATGTTATGATCGGGGACTAGCCTTGATAGGCCTCTGGCCTTTGCTGGTCCCTGCATCCGGTACATGTATGTTGTGCTTTCATTTGTTGTAATATTGTTTTACCATGTTAAATGTATGATTTTATCTTGGGTGTAAATAAGAGGCCATATCGGCCAATAAATCAATCAATCAATGTTTAAACAATTATGTGGAATAGAATGTTGAGATCCACACCTTTCATTCAGTATAATTATTGACCTA
Organism: Lytechinus variegatus; assembly: GCF_018143015.1. Taxonomy (NCBI): domain Eukaryota; kingdom Metazoa; phylum Echinodermata; class Echinoidea; order Temnopleuroida; family Toxopneustidae; genus Lytechinus; species Lytechinus variegatus. The sequence continues at coordinate 17,887,514 of NC_054745.1, read as the reverse complement.
TGAGTCAACAGTTATATCATTTTCAAATAAATAAATAAATAATAATTATCATTTTGCTCAATGTGTAATAGTTCATGAATTACCATGAATATGATAACAAGAACATGTTTTATCTGCACAAGATCAAGGTTTTTTTCTACTCCTATATATAAAGCCTTGATAAGAACGGATTTGTAGTCCCCACTAGGTCATCATTTAGCCAACCTAAAGAAAAGACAGAATATGGATCCGAAATGAACACTGATGAATGCAGAGGGGTAGTTCACCTGAGGTACAGTTTTTTGTTAAAATAGCAGAAAAGATTATAAAACATAGGTGAATGTATGAGGGAAAACATAAATTATTTAAATACATGCAAAGAGTAGAAAAGTTAATTGAATTTTAAGTTTGGGATTTGTGACATCTTAAACGGGCAGCTGACCCATAGGTTATGTGATGTAAGATGCATAGATTTCATTTTAATGGTTTGTGATGACCTATTTTCTTTCTATTTTTTTTTAAAGGGGGTGCGAAATGTTTCGTGTATTGATAAACTCAAGGTAGGTTTTAGAAAAGCATTTTCTATTTTCTGATAAAATGACATTGCATAGACTTTTTATTCTTTGATGGACTTTTCTCAAACCTTCAGCAATATTTTTATAATTTTTTCTACTATTTTAAAATGTTATTTTTGTCAGGGTGAACTTCCCCTTATGCCTGCGTTCAGAAGCAGCTTCAGTAAAGTATCTGCAAGTCTGCTACAATATAATACAAATAGATCTACTAAAGTATGGCTTTACTAAAGTAAAGTTGTATCCTGGCTCAGTTTCATTCACATTACTGTATGGGCATGGCAAAATATATACCTTTAAGATTCGACATTTCTATTAAATCTAATACAAAGGATTATTATACGACAATGCACAAAAATCATATACAGTTACATAATGACATACCTGTAATCTTGGATATAGTAAGTCAAAGGTCGATGAGTAAGGTTTACATAGTTACAGCTAACGACATAGTTCTGGCTTTTGGGGGGTAACCGGTTGGAGTACTATCCCACCATCATGTAACATGACATGGTAATCCATTCACAGTCATATCATGAAAACAATACATTGAGTCAAAATCGGTAACGATGATACAAATTTAAGAAAATCTCTAGCCTCTTCTTGTAGCAAGAATAGCTTTAAAGTTTGAGGAAAGTCCTTGACCCAGGTCCTATGCTGCGAGATTCGCGATCGTTTCATGTGATTTTGCATATGATTATTAAATGCAGCCGCCGTGCTTGAATTCCACCGATCTCCAAGTTCTTGGCGTTAAACTGAGTTGTCTCGCTTGAATACTAGCTTGCTCTTTATAAAATCATTGAAATAGAATTGTTATTGTGGCGCATGGCGTCAGGATTTAGATGGTTGTACTCTAAAGTTTGTATAGATTAGAACTGCACCAACTTACACCTGAGTCTGGGGCCATTCGGGCCGCGAGCAGTTAGCACCAACCAAAATGATATAAAACTTGTTATTTGTCCCTAATTTACATAAAACACATTAATAGAATGATATCATCAATGGCCAATCAGCGACGAATGCATCATTATAGACACTAACTGTGTATCCTCATTATTTATGATTCATACGCATCCATGTACTAGGCTACGTGTAAATGTATGTATATCAGTGCACTTTGTGTGCAAAGAGCGGGCAAATGTTGAAAAATTACGTCCAACTTGAATGCTGATCGTCTGACTCTGGGAAATGAATGGCATTAGAAGAATGCAGTGAAAATGCATTTGTTGTTGATCAGCGTGCGTATTACAGATAATACAAAGTTCTGTGACCTGAAGTTGTATTCACTCTGAGAATAACAATGCAAAGGGAGTTTCAACATTTTACACAAATCGCTGCAATTTTCTATACAAAACATTAAAAAAGAAAAATGCAATGTCACTGTTATCCAGGGACCTGGGAAGCGGGGGTGCTGGGGGTGCTGAAGCCAGGCGCGGATCCATGGGGGGGGGGCGAGGGGGCCTTGCCCCCCCCTTCGGCTAAAAAAAAAGAGAGAGAGGGAAAGAAGAGAAAAAGAGGGGAAGAGGGGAAAGAAGAAAGGAAGAAGGGAAGAAAAAAGAGAGGAAAAGGGGGGAAAAGAAAAAAGGAAAAGAGAGAGGGGAGAGGAGGAAAAAAAGAGGTGAAAAAGAGAGGAAGAGGGGGAAGGAAGAAGAGGGAAAAAAGAGAGAGGAAAGGGGGAAAGAAAAGGAGAAAAGGGAAGAGGGGGAAGGAAGGGAAGGAAAAGAGAGAGGAAAAGGGGAAAGAAAGAGAAGGAAAAGGAGAGGGAAAGGAAAAGGAGAAAAGAGAAAGAGGGGAAGAGGGGAAAGGAAGAGAAGAAAAAGAGAAAAGAAAAGGAGGAAGAGAAGAAAAGAAAGGGGAGGGAGAGAGAGGAAAGAAGAGAAGAAAAAAGAGAGGGGAAAGAAAAGAAGAAGGGAAAGAAGAAAAAAGGAGAAAAGAGGGGAAAGAAAGAGAAAAAAGAGGAAAAGGGGAGGAAGAGAAGAAAAAGGGTGGGGGAGGGAGAAGAAAAAAGAGGAAGAGGGGGAAAGAGAGAGGAAGAGGGGAAAAGGAAAAGGAGAAAAAAGGAAAGAGAGGAAGAGGGAAGAAAGAAGAGGAAAAAAGAGAGAGAAGGGGGAAGAAAAGGGGAAAGGAAGAGGGGAAAGAAAAGAAAAAAAAAGGGGGAAAGAAGAGGGGAAAGAAAGAGAAAAAAGAGGAAGAGGGGGAAGGAAGAGAAGAAAAGGGAGGGGAGGGGGAGGAAAAAAAAGAGGAAGAGGGGGGAAAAGAGAGAGGAAGAGGGGAAAAGGAGAAAAAAGAAGAAAGAGGAAGATGGAAGAAAGAAGAGAAGAAAAAAGAAAGGGGGAAAGAAGAGAAGAAAGGGGAGAGGAAGAGGGGAAGGACGAGAAGAAAAAAAGAAGAGGAGGAAAGAAAATTATGTTCGAACCATAAGGGCGCTGAAATGATGTTCGAAGGAATGTCAAAATGCTGTTCGAACTTGGGGCAGAATTGATGTTTGAACGGGGGGGGGGGCGAATTGATGTTCGACGTAGGGTCGCCAAATTGATGTTGGAACTAGGGGGCGCCAAATTGATACTCGAGCGAGGGGGGCGAAATGGTATTCGAACTAGGGGCGCCAAATTGATGTTGGACCTACATGTAGGGGCGCCAAATTGATACTCGAGCTAGGGCGCCGAAGTGATGTTCGAAGTGGGAGGGGGCCGAATCGATGTTCGAGCTCTGGGGGGGGGGGCGAATAGATGTTCAAACTAGGGGGCGCAAAATTGATACTCGAGCTAGGGGGGAATGATATTCGAACTAGGGAAGGCAAATTGAGTTCGAAGGGATGCCAAAATGATGTTCGAACTGGGGGCCGAATTTATGTTCGAACGGGGGGGGGGGGCCGAATTGATGATCGACCTACATGTAGGGGCGCCAAATTGATGTTGGACCTACATGTAGGGGCGCCGAATTGATATTCGAACTTGGAGGGCGCCGAAATGATGTTCGAAGGGATGTTAAAATGATGTTCGAACTGGGGGCGCCAAATTAATACTCGAACTGGGGAGGGGGGCCGAATCGATGTTCGAGCTAGGGGCGCCAATTGATACTCAAACTAGGGGGGCGCCGAAATGATGTTCGAACTGGGAGGGGGCCGAATCGATGTTCGAGCTCTGGGGGGGGGGGCCGAATCGATGTTCAAACTAGGGGGCGCAAAATTGATACTCGAGCTAGGGGGGGGATGATATTCGAACTAGGGAAGGTAAATTGAGTTCGAAGGAATGCCAAAATGATATTCGAACTGGGGGCCTAATTTATGTTCGACCGGGGGGGGGGGGCGAATTGATGATCGACCTACATGTAGGGGCGCCAAATTAATATTCAACTAGGGGCGCCAAATTAATGTTGGACCTACATGTAGGGGCGCCGAATTGATATTAGAACTAGGAGGGCGCCGGAATGATACTCGAACTAGGGAGGGAGGCCGAATCGAGGTTCGAGGTAGGGGGCGCCAAATTGATCCTCAAACTAGGGGCGCAGAATTGATGTTTAAACTAGGGGGGGGGGCGCAAAATTGATACTCGAACTAGGGGGCGAAATGATATTCTAACTAGGGAAGGCAAATTGAGTTCGAAGGTATGCCAAAATGATGTTCGAACTGGGGGCCGAATTGATGTTCGAACGGGGGGGGGGGGCAAATTGATGACTGACCTACATGTAGGGGCGCCGAACTGATATTCGAACTAGGAGGGCGCCGAAATGATGTTCGAAGTGGGGGCGCTACATTGATACTCGAACTAGGGGGCGCCGAATCGATGTTCAAACTAGGGGGCGCAAAATTGATACTCGAGCTAGGGGGGCGAAATGATATTCGAACTAGGGAAGGCAAATTGAGTTCGAAGGGATGCCAAAATGATGTTCGAACTGGGGGCCGAATCGATGATCGAACGGGGGGGGGGGGGCAAATTGATGATCGACCTACATGTAGGGGCGCGAAACTGATATTCGAACTGCCGCCTTGTTGTTGGCTCATTGTTCCATATATTGAAAGTTTGAAATGCCTTGGCCTTGAGGTTTTTAGGCCTTGGGTTTCCATGCCTTGGCCTTGGCCTTGGGGATTGAAGCCTTGGTCTTGGGTATTAAAGCCTTGGCCTTGGAGGTTTCAGCCTTGACTACAACACTGATGGATATATTGATAGATATTATTTACAGAAATTTTGAAGTTTACTTGCACACACTAAGAAAAAAGGTTCAGAATTTAACCCCGAAAGGTTGATGCAAAATCAGCACTCTATGGGTTCAAAAATTGAACCCTGACTTGGGGTTCAAAAATTGAATCCTGCGGTTGGGGTTCATTTTTGCACCATGCGGGTTCAAAATTGCATCCCTAGGGGTTCAATTTGAAATTTAGGGGTGCAGTTTTGAACCCGTATTGTATAACAAACTACTTAAAAAGGCTGCATAAAATCCCCTTTTCATGACAGTTTATCAAAATTTTCGGCTCGCGATTTGCGCTCGCATTAATGGTTAAAAATATATCAACTAATTAATGATGCATCCTATTCATTATAAAAAGGTGCTTGAAATGTTCAGTGTTCAGGCCATAATATCATCAGATTCCGCGCCCTCATTATGCATTAATACTAAGATATCAATTTAATAATTAAATTGTCACTTTTGTTTAATCTCGCGCTTAGCAAGATGAATAGGAAGATATATAGTCAATATATTCATATGATAACATGTCCTAAGGATGTCAAGGTCCTATGTCTCAAAATTAAAGTAATAATGAAACATATCAGCTCTTTATCAAATGCGGTTTATATCCACCTTACAAGTTTCCTACAACGTGTTTGAAATATCAGATCGGAATATCAAATATTTTAAGCTCGCGTTTCGCGCTCGCTTTTATTTTCATGATAAAAGATTGTTTAGACTGCCTAGATTCTAGGTCTTAATCTTAAACGCGCCCGGGCATTTTCATTCAGTTATCCAGTTTCAGATCACAATATAAAAAAATTCTGCTCGCCCTTTGTGCTCGTATTATTAATGTAAGAAGATCCCCTTTCTCATCCCTTTCATGATTTACAAAACATGAATAGAGTATCCCGTACAAGGTTGAAATCTCGATTTTTTTACGCTCGCGTTTCGCGCTCGCATAAATTGATTGTGAAATATGTAATGTCTTCATGGCTAAATGCAAGCAGTCCTTAAAAGGCACTTTTCGATCAGTTCAAAACGTATACAAACATTTTCTACTCGCGCTTTGCGCTCGCATTATTAATGTAGGAAGATCCCCTCTTACTCATCTTTTTCATGATTTAGGAAACATGAATAGTGTCCCGTTCTAGGTCTCAATCTAGAATTTTTCTGCTCGCATCAATTGTTAAGTTATATAGCTATCTTGATCATGATTACAAAAACTGATTAAAGTTTTCCATTCTTTATGTACATGTAGAAATGCCAAAAATTTTCAGTTCGCGCTTCGCGCTCGTATTATTTTATTGATGAAATATCTAATGTCTTGAAATGAATAGTGTCCCGTTCTAGGTCTAAAACTAAAATTTTCCGCTCGCACTTCGCGCTCGCATCAATTGTTTGGTTATATAGCTATCTTGTTCATGATTACAAAAACTGATTAAAGTTTTCCATTCTTTATGTAGAAATGTCAAAAATTTTCAGCGCGCGCTTCGCGCTCGCATTTTTTTATTGATGAAATATCTAATGTCTTCATGGCTAAATGCAAGCAGTCCCTAAAAGGCACTTTTCGATCAGTTCTAAACGTATACAAACATTTTCTGCTCGCGCTTTGCGCTCGCATTATTATGTAGGAAGATCCCCTCTTACTCATCTTTTTCATGATTTAGGAAACATGAATAGTGTCCCGTTCTAGGTCTAAATCTAGAATTTTTCCGCTCGCATCAGTTGTTTAGTTATATAGCTATCTTGTTCATGATTACAAAAACTTATTAAAGTTTTCCATTCTTTATGTAGAAATGTCAAAAATTTTCAGCTCGCGCTTCGCGCTCGCATTATTTGATTGATGAAATATCTAATGTCTTCATGGCTAAATGCAAGCAGTCCTTAAAAGGCACTTTTCGATCAGTTCTAAACGTATACAAACATTTTCTGCTCGCGCTTTGCGCTCGCATTATTAATGTAGGCAGATCCCCTCTTACTCATCTTTTTCATGATTTAGGAAACATGAATAGTGTCCCGTTCTAGGTCTAAATCTAGAATTTTTCCGCTCGCATCAATTGTTTAGTTATATAGCTATCTTGTTCATGATTACAAAAACTTTTTCCATTCTTTATGTAGAAATGAGCTTCGCGCTCGCATTATTTGATTGATGAAATATCTAATGTCTTCATGGCTAAATGCAAGCAGTCCTTAAAAGGCACTTTTCGATCAGTTCTAAACGTATACAAACATTTTCTGCTCGCGCTTTGCGCTCGCATTATTAATGTAGGAAGATCCCCTTTACGCATCATTTTTTTTTTATGATTTAGGCAAAAAATGAATAGTGTCCCGTTCTAGGTCTAAAGCTAAAATTTTCCGCTCGCACTTCGCACTCGCATCAATTGTTTAGTTATATAGCTATCTTGTTCATGATTACAAAAACTGATTAAAGTTTTCCATTCTTTATGTAGAAATGTCAAAAATTTTCAGCTCGCGCTTCGCGCTCGTATTATTTGATTGTGAAATATCTAATGTCTTCATGGCTAAATGCAAGCAGTCCTTAAAAGGCACTTTTCGATCAGTTCAAAACGTGTACAAACATTTTCTGCTCGCGCTTTGCGCTTGCATTATTAAAGTAGGAAGATCCCCTCTTACTCATCTTTTTCATGATTTAGGAAACATGAATAGAGTGTCCCGTTCTAGGTCTAAATCTAGAATTTCCCGCTCGCACTTCGCGCTCGCATCAATTGATTTGATTTGACTTGATTTATCATTTTCTTCTGCATCCATAACATTCGTATAATACATTTTTCACAACATAATAAACATAATATGTTAGCATTTTTGGCATCAATCATAAATAAAGAGTACTGAAAAATAATTCCAGACAAAAATGATAAACTATATGATATTCACAATTTGCAGGAGAAGGATTGTCATCATAAGCAAATTGCTTGAAAAAACGACAATCCCAAACTGATACTAATTGAATTAATACATTTATAAAGCAGAATTGGCATATATTTTCAAATACGAAACATGAATTCATGCAATATTATAGCATAAAGATGAAGATGATAAAGCTGAGGGTGACGGTGATATGATGATGATTATGATGATGATGGTGATGAAGGCCATGGAGATGATGGTGGTCATGATGAAGATATTGGTAAGAACTAAATCGAAGGAGGAATAAATTCACGATAAAAAGGATACGACAGAAATTTTACTTCAAATATTCTGAAAATAACATAGATTTAACGTTTGTCTTAAATGAGTGAAGAGACGAAGATTGTTTTACAGACTCTGCTGGTAGAGAGTTCCACAAATCTGGACCATGGTGTCTTATGGATCTCTGCGCAATAAGCAGTTTGGGGTTGATTAAATGGAAATTTGAAGAGTTACGGGCAGGGTATGAATGAATAGATGTATTCAGATAATAAAAATTGTGGAATGAAGGTAGGTGGGAGCATGTTATTTACGTACTTAAACATAAGTAGTAAACTTTGAAGTGTATTTATGTCAAATACTGTTAGAGTCTTTAGTTTATGGAATAATGGATTTGTGTGTGATAAATATTGGGAATCAGTACAGATTCGAATTGTTTTTTTTTTCTGTAATTAAGTATATTGTATCAAAGTTTTCCATTCTTTATGTAGAAATGTCAAAAATTTTTAGCTCGCGCTTCGCGCTCGCATTATTTGATTGATGAAATATCTAATGTCTTCATGGCTAAATGCAAGCAGTCCTTAAAAGGCACTTTTTGATCAGTTCAAAACGTATTTTCTTTTCAAAACGTATTTTCTTCTCGCGCTTTGCGCTCGCTTTATTAATGTAGGAAGATCCCCTCTTACTCATCTTTTTCATGATTTAGGAAACATGAATAGAGTGTCCTGTTTTAGGTCTAAATCTAGAATTTTTCCGCTTGCACTTCGCGCTCGCATCAATTGTTAAGTTATACTGTATAGCTATCCTGTTCATGATTACAAAAATAATTAAAAATTTTCCATTCTTTATGTAGAAATGTCAAAATTTTTCAGCTCGCGCTTCGCGCATGCATTATTTGATTGTTGAAATATATAACGTCTTCATAGCTAACTGTATGCAATCTTTAACAGGACTGGTAGGCCTACCTTTCCGATCGGTTCAAAACGTGTATCAAAAATTTCTACTCGCGCTTTGCGTTCGCAGTAATTATTGCAGGCACATCTTTTTTTCAGAATTTTCAAATTTTAGGAAAAAATACATACAATTTCAAAAAAAAATTGCTCGCGCTTTGCGCAGGCATTATAAAATAAGGATTATGATATTATACATTTATGTTGATTTAAATAATAAAGCTAAGAAATGACTTATAAGACTACCCCCTTCAAATAAACAAACGAAAAAAAAACATCTTCGAGCGGCCGATCGGGGAAATTATGGCTAAACAAAAATTCCGGGCCCCTTTATTGGCGAAGGCTGGATCCACCCTGATTCATGTGCCTATGAAATAAGATAATTTAACATGCATTTAACGCACTTATGATTGCCTGGGGGAGGGAGGGGCCGCCATTTTTCCGAAAAGTACACAGGGGCGCCAAAATCAGGTCGAATTTGGGCCCCCCTCCCTACGAAATCCTGGATCCGCGCCTGGCTGAAGCACCCCCAAAAAATTTCCCTGGGGGTGCTGCGTGTATTATTTTCTATAGGCAGCACCCCCACGAAATCAGTTTCCCCCTGTATTTTTTAATATGTTATAATGTACATAATTATCACATACAAACATCGCAAATCATTTACATAGTCTCAAATATTCCAATAATATCCCTCCTGTAACACAACCCAATCAAGCTCCGGCATTTTGATACAGACGTGGTCGCGCGCGATACGTATAATCATAGTTTACACACTACTTGATAGCAGGGAGGGACATGGGTGTGGCTGAACATGAAACTTCCAGGTTTTATGTCGAATCAAGTGTGCGCGCGCCCGACCGTCCGTGTTTTGTATAAACAATTACGAGTCAGACAATAGAAATCATATTTCAGTCTTTTTCGCCCTGCCCCGTGGCCCTGGGAAGCGGGGGTGCTGGGGGTGAAGCACCCCAGAATTTGGGGGTGCTGCATGTGTCATCTTCCATAGGCAGCACCTCCTGGAAAAACTAGTGGTAGGTATGATAAATGACAGAAATGTAATGAAAATGAGCGACGGTTTGTAACCCCCCCCCCTTCAGAATTTTCTGACACAGTACATAAAATAGTGTTTAAAGTCACCCCTTTTCAGATCGGAATATTAAATATTTTCTGCTCGCACTTCGCGCTCCCATTATTGATTTTTATAATAAAAAAGTTTTTAGAATGCCCAGATGCTAGGTCTATATCTCTAAACACGCGCACGCATGTTTATTCAGATACGCAGCTTGTTTTTGGTTACTCCGGGCTGAAAATAATTATATCAAATACATTTTTTTCAAAATAAATCAATGAAAATCTGAAAAAAAATTATAGTCCAGTTATTTACTTCTAAATTTCAGCAATATATTATGTAAATGGTGATATGCATGTCGTCATGAATATTTAATAGGTGAGTTGACATGGGCGGAAATCTGTCCCCAAAGGAGGGGGGCCAGGGCTCGGAAAATTTGACGAGCAAATAAACACAAAAGGTTATTACCCTAAATGTTAGGTCATTTTAACCCTAACAAAATTTGACAACCCCCCCCCCCTAAAAAAAGGTTTTCACCCAAAATGTAAGGTCATTTAGTAAAATATACATGTATCATTTCGATTGTGAAGTGATGTATTTTTCTCCATAATGAAAGACCAAGAATAGGAGGGGGCATTTGATATTGTGTCCCCCTGCCCCCTATTGGATTTCCGCCCATGTGGGTTGAAGATGTTGCATTCCCACTATCCTGTTTCTTGTGTTATTACATGGAATCAAAATTGTTTCATTTTTTTCAAACCAGTGTGAATGATATGTCTCCCTTATAATGAAATAAGTTGCAGCAGAGAATATCTAATTGACTTAATCAGTTGTCAATTCAACTGTTTTTGGTTCTTGAAGGGAAAATATTAGATAAACCTAATTCTATATAATGAAATACAGAAGAACAAGTGGGGATACATGTATGACACCATCAGTTTGCTCATTGACATGCTTAAAACTGTTTCACCGGAATAATGCTAATTTTTAAATTGGAATAACTTTGATTTCCTTGTCGGATTTTGATCAAATCTTTATTCTTATGTACGTCTAATTTTTTTTTATCTGTTCAAACCATATTACATTCAGTGCGGAATTTCAGATCAGAATATCAAAAATTTTCTGCTCGCGCATTGTGCTCACATTGTTAATATAATAATATATCACAATACCAATCACTTTCTTGATTTACAAAACATGAATAGAATGTCCCGTTTATAGGTCTAAAAATCCCAATTTTGTTACTGCTCACGCTTTGCGCGTGCATCAGTTATATAGTTATATACCTATCTTGTTTATTATAAGAAGAAGTGCTTATAAGATGTCCTGTTTTTAGGTTTGAAATCTCATTTCATTTCCGATTGCGCTTCGCGATCGCATTAATTGAATAGTTATATACCTATCTTGTTCATGATTAGAAAAGTGCTTAAGATGTCCCGTTTATAGGTCTGAAATCTCATTTTTGTTTCCGCTCGCGCTTCGCGCTTGCATCAATTGTACAGTTGTATACATATCCTGTTCATGATTAGAAAAGTGCTTAAGATGTCTCGGTTTTTGGTCTGAAATCTCAATTTGTTTCCGCTCGCGCTTCGCGCTCGCATCAAAGGTATAGTTATAAACCTATCCTAATCATGATTACAAAAAGTGCTTAGATTGTCCAGTATTTAGGTCGGAATGTCAAAATTTTCAGCTCGCGCTCGCATTATTTGATTGTTGATATATGTATCATCTTAATGGGTAACTGCAAACAGTCCTTATAACACGTCCCTTTCGATTAGGCCAGAGCGTATATAAAAAGTATCTGCTCGCGCTGATCACTTTCACATTTATTATTTGTTAATACGCATCTTGTTCAGGGCCACAAACATTGGTCAAAATGCTCGTGCTGATCACTTTCACATTTATTACTTGTTACATACGCATCTTGTTCAGGACCACAAACATTGGTCAAACTAGTTCGTGCTTCGCGCTCGAGTTATCTAATTATATATCTATGTTCTTTTATAATAAGAAAGCTAAGAAGTGACAAAATATATACACACACACACCACACACACACCCTCACACACACACACACACACACACACACATATATATATATATATATATATATATATGTATATATATATATATATATATATATATTATATATATTTATATATACATATATATATTAATATATACATATATAACTCCTGACCAATCACACAACGGATCAGTGCCCACCTATTGTTCTCGCGCTTGTGCGTACGGTCTTGGAGATTAGTATAAATAGAGTACGATATCGGACAATCCTTGTCACTTGATAAAGAGTTGCAGCGGCACTCGAAAGCTCGTGAACTTGTAAGCTAGTGAACACTTTTTGCGAGAGTGATCACGAATTTCCTAGAAAGCCAGTGAACACTTTTTGCGAGAGTGATCACGAATTTCCTTGTTGACCATAGTAGATTGCGAGACAAATGAATACCCTCTAGCGATTATTTCAATCCGCAATAATGAACCTATTTAGTATTACAGTTGTTATTACTTAAATCTTGCAAGTTGTAAATGCATATAAGATGATTGACTCTGAATAAAAGTCCAATTTTGATCATGTTTGTCATTGCTGTACGTTATGATTATTACTGCTATTATTATTGATTGATTTTAACTAGCATTCATTGCTTTATTACTGTATAGTTTTGCTTCTTCCCCCACAGAAACCTGGGGGGGATGATTGTACACACCACCCCCCAGCTAAAATTCTGGGGGGATGCATCCCCCCATCCCCCCCCCCCGCTATCTACGCCCCTGGCTCAGAATGTTTAAGTTCACATCTTGTTACATGAAATGTCTACTAGTTTGAGCTTGCGATTCGCGCTTTCAACATCTCACAAGGATCATTATTATAGTTTTATTTTTATTACCAGCAAAAGCTGTTATTAAAAATGACATCCCCTCCAATACAAATCCTATTATCTAGAGGTTACTCGCACGCGACCAACACACTTGATCCCCTGCATCTTTAAACCATTTGCTTAGACAGCAATTGCTAAGATAAAATCGAAATTAGCCTATGCTTGATCAGGGCGCCTATTTTTAATGAAATACATGCTTTTGGCCACAACACATGCATGTATCATCGATCGTCATTGCATAATATCGTGTAATCTTGTAATGACAACACCGTTTTTGTTACCAAAATGAATAATTTTTCATTTTCGGAAATACGAACCTTATTTAATTTTCGGATTAACGAACCTTATTTCGTTTTCGTATTAACGAACCTTATTTCGTTTTCGGATTAACGAACCTTATTTCGTTTTCGGATTAACGAACCTTATTTTGTTTTCGGATTAACGAACCTCATTTTGTTTTCGGATTAACGAACCTTCGGAATTACGAACCTTATTTCGTTTTCGGATTAACGAACCTTCGGAATTACGAACCTTATTTCGTTTTCGGATTAACGAACCTTATTTCGTTTTCGGATTAACGAACCTTATTTTGTTTTCGGATTAACGAACCTCATTTTGTTTTCGGATTAACGAACCTTATTTCGTTTTCGGATTAACGAACCTTATTTCGTTTTCGGATTAACGAACCTTATTTTGTTTTCGGATTAACGAACCTCATTTTGTTTTCGAATTAACGAACCTTCGGAATTACGAACCTTATTTCGTTTTCGGATTAACGAACCTTCGGAATTACGAACCTTATTTCGTTTTCGGATTGACGAACCTTATTTCGTTTTCGGATTGACGAACCTTATTTCGTTTTCGGATTGACGAACCTTCGGAATTACGAACCTTCGGAATTACGAACCTTCTGAAATACGAACCTTCGGAATAACCGAACCTTCGGAATTACGAAGCTTCGGAATTACGAATGTATGCGGGCCCCTGTTACGGTACATTTTGGTTAATTGCACATTTAGGTAAATTACTAAAATGTGGGAAGAGTGTTGAGAATCTTTGTGTCTATGTTTCTAACAAGACTGGTTTGACATCAGAGCATTTATTTAGTGTTTGCTTGATCAGGCAATCAAGGTGATCGCTGCAGAGGTAAGTAACCTTGAACATATTGAAATAGAATTCATTAAACACGGCACACTCATTGAATTGCTTCAAATGTCCCCCCCCCTCTTGTCATAAATTGACAGAACGAGGAAACGTTACACTGCAAAAGCACCGGTGTTGATTTAACACCAGCCCAGAATCTATTTATGTCCACACCAGAGAAGTGTAAAACTACACAATTTAACTTTCGGTCTAACACCAAATAAGTGTTTATACAACACCAATTAGTATTAGAACAGCATGGGTTTGATTCCAAACTGGTGTTGTTTCAATACTTCTCTGGTGTGGACATTATAGATTCCGAGCTGGTCTTAAATCAACACCTGAGTTTTTGCAGTATCAAAATATCACAAAAACATGCTATGAACACAAGAATATCGAGTTGTATATAAATGCTTTTATTTCCCAATGTATAATAGCAGTTTATCATCGAGATACTGATGTCAAGTTTTTCAAAGATTACAGTACATCAATCAATCACTAAAACGTACGACGTTGAAGCTTACATGATTGTTTTTGCCTCTCTATTCTCAAGATGTGGGTTTATGATCAAATTTCCAAATCTTGAAAAAGATTTATGTTATACATTCAGTCTTTCAAATTCAAATTTTATTTCCACAATTAAAAATATACGTATGTACAAATCATTGACATTAAAAGATATATTACACGTGGAGGGGTCAAAGAAAGCATAACTGCTTGTTTAAATTGGCCCCTAAAGTATAGAATAAATCATATTATCACCCGTATCAGACATCTGAGCTGGTCATTTACAAAACCGTATTGCCCTACATTTTCTAAATATCGGGAAGGGTAGGTATATTGTTTGTATTTTCCTCGGTCTCATTGCGCGTATTTACTTTGCATGCAGAGACGAAGCAAAATATACCTTTGCATTTTCCCTGGTCTCACATCCGGGAATTTGTGGATGCGTATAAAGAGATACGCTTCATAAGGATCCGCCCACCAACAATATACGTCATAATAAAGACAACGCTGAATCCGAGCGCTTGCAAGTACGTCATAATGGTAAAGTGCAGAGCCTAGACCGATCGATATTAACATGACTCAATAGAACTCTATTTTTGAAAGAAATATCCCCATTATCATGATTTTTGCTCTAGATATCTGATTTGGATGATAATAAAAATATTGACTGGCTCTTCTTTCGGGGAACATCAAATATATTGCCCTTAAATGACCCATATTGCCCTCGTCTAAAGACTCGGGCCAATATGATTCATTTGCTGGCAATATATTTGATGTTCCCCTCAAGGCCAGTCAATATTATATAATTAATACATGTAAAGTAGACAAACAATATAATCATAACATAATTACAAATACGTCTAAGAGAAGGGAGGGGGGGGGGGGGGTGAAAACAAATCATTACAATAAATGGAAAGCCGTGTTTAAAAGTGTTTTGTTTCGAAGACATGCACGTTTAAATTGATTTAAAGATTTTGATAATTTAACAGAATTCGGTAATGAGTTCCAAAAGAGTGGTCCAAAATAAAAAAAAAACAGATCGTCTAGTTAAAGCTATGCGTGGCAAAGGAGGGTGATAACTGTTACAATTTCTAGTTTGATATGAGTGATATAAATTATTCATTTTAAAATAATCTTGAAGAGACTTAGGTAACATATGGTTGTGGCATTGGTACATGAATAAACAGGTCTGTAATGATATGATATTCTGAATCGGTAAGATATTGTTTCGTTTGAAAAGAGGTGCACTTTCAGAGAGGTAATTGGAATGAGTTATTAGACGGATTGCTCGTTTTTGTAAAGTAAAAATTTTCTGTATATTTCTTTTAGTTGTAAATCCCCATGCAACCACTCCATAGTTAATGGTAGATGTGATAAAAACATGATATAACATTTTTAGAACTGAACTTGGCAAAAAATTAAGTTTAGCTATTACCCCAATCCTTTTAGCAATCTTATTACAGACCTGTTTAATATGAAAGTTCCAAGATAAATTGTCATCCAAATAAATACCTAAAAATTTTACATTGTGAAGTTGAGTAATTTCAAAGCTATTATAGTATAATTTTAAGTTGTCTATCTTATGGCTGCATGTGCTAAACAACATATAATTGGTTTTTGAAGTATTCACAATTAGATTATTGACTGACATCCACTCAGTGATTTTTTAAGCTGTAAATTCATATCTCTGAACAGAATATCAATATTACTACCATACATAGAAACACACGTGTCATCAGCAAATAGCAAAAAATTTAGCATATTTGAACATTAGGGGAAAATCATTCATAAATAACAGAAAAAGGAGTGGGCTAAGGACTGAACCCTGGGGCACTCCATATCTCACTGTCCTGGAGCTTGACTCACATTTGTTAAATATAGTAATTTGTTCTCGATCGGTTAAATAATCTGTGATCCATTTGAGTGGCAAGCCCCTTATTCCGTGGTAATCTATTTTTTTTAACAAAATAGAGTGGTCAATAACATCAAAGGCTTTAGAGAGATCAATAAATATTGCTAGAGTATGTTCTTTGTTATTAATAGAGTTGTGTATCTTATGTGTAAGCTCCAAGACAGCTGAAGATGTGGAGTGCCCCTTCCTGAATCCATACTGGTTGTTAAATATTATATCATTTTCATCAATAAAACTAATAATCCTGTTATACACACATCTCTCAAGTATTTTAGCAAATATATTTAGTACAGATATTGGACGATAATTGTTCATATTTTCTCGACTTCCACTTTTGTGTATAGGAGTGACCTTAGCAATCTTCAAATATTTGGGAACAGTACCTGTTGATATGCTTAAATTAAAAATATTACATAATGGAATGCATATCAATGAGATTGTTTTTTTAATACTCTAACAACTATTGAATCCATACCAGGACTAGAGTCGTTTGGCATATCTTTCACAATTTCATAAATTTCTTTCCATTTTATTGGTCTAATCACTTTGTTGTTGACTTTGTTTGATCCTAAATGACTACTACACAAATATTCCTACTCCTTTAGCATCATAATTACAATAAGAATAATACATGGTACAATCTTAAACTACTTCAAACACAAGTCAAACGAATCGTAAAAAAATATTTAAAAAAAAGTAATCAGATATAAGCGTCTGACTCAACTTAAACTCATGTTACATACCCCAATATTACATATATTGAAAAGATTCTCAAATTAATTTATATGTACTTGTAAACAATATGGATAGTCTTGATATGTAATTATTATTAATATTTGTATACAGCTTTTACAGAAAATACCATTGAACAATCGTCGCAGAAGCTTTATCAACATAATAATAATTTTATATACGTAATGTAATGCATGGTCAATGCATAAGAGATCATATCAACTGCAGTACACATTTCTACATAGCTTGTCTCTACAACTTCTCGAAGCATATATACACAACAAAAAAGTAAGTCCCCCCTAAATCAAATTGCTGTAACTTTTGAACGGAATTATTTTGAGATATGATATTTCGTAGGTGGATTTCTACACTCATTAGGCAACTCCTTGGGAAATATGAAATTGATCGGTTGGGTCATGCATGAATAATCAAAGATTGAATTAAAAATGACCATTTTTGAAAGTCACAAGAGTCGTGTTTCAGATTGTGCAAATACAATGTTGGACAAAAGTTGTTTTATAGGTGAATTTTATGGTGGTATACTGGTTTACTATCTGTCATTTAGCCACTCCACACACAATTTTGATACCGTATGTTCATGGTTGAGTGAGCGCATTGTATTGCAGGGGCCGCGGAAGCGGGGGGGGGGTTCAGCCCCCCCCACTTTTTTTTAAAAAGCATGTACAAAAATGTAAAAATGACCATACGATTGTGATTTTTTGCATGGTCAGGCTAATAAACATTACTGCCTAATGACATTGCTAAAGACAGCCTTGAAAAAAAGTTGCACCATATTGAATGAGGGTTTACTTATTCTTAAACATATGCACTCATAATGTACACAAGTCTATGAGAGAAGTCAAAATTTTCACAAATATGAAATGAGGGTTTGTTTCATGGACGGTTTTTGCTACTTCTGCCAACAGTTTTTTCATGAAACTTCGCACATGGCTTCAGAGTAACACTATCCAAAAGGCGCGCACACGAAAATAACCATTCAACACGGCACAGAATGGGGCCAAGGCTTTGAATTTTCTTCTCATTTGCATAATTTTCGAATATTATGTGCTCACTGATGCATTAAACATCGGGATTTTCATAAAAATCAAATCAAATGAACTATGCAAGGAGGTTTTTAACAGATATCCATAGTTACGAATTGCATTTTTTCCAATAACGTAAAAAAGAGAGCATCACATTCCACATGT
Source organism: Lytechinus variegatus (assembly GCF_018143015.1). Lineage (NCBI taxonomy): Eukaryota > Metazoa > Echinodermata > Echinoidea > Temnopleuroida > Toxopneustidae > Lytechinus > Lytechinus variegatus. The sequence goes on along the minus strand of NC_054745.1, from coordinate 17,869,228 downwards.
TCATTCAAGCGTGAATGTTTAGTTAAACGCCTTTGAATCATTGAAGCATGTTAAATGGTCGTGAACATAACGAAAAAGTTGAGAAAAGATCATTTTCAGTTACCAAAATGAAACAATACTTGTCTATGATATATGAAAATCATATTTTTTGTTTTCAATAAATGTTAATTGAACCGTGAAACGATGAATATTGTTGACGATACTCTTCCCCAAAATAACTGTCATCATATTCTTTCATTCTTAGTGATATATATGTGTAAAAAATCCAATTATTGCAAATTTGGACTCGTGTTTATTCAACCATGAAATTTAGCAAAAAATTTGTATTGTACTTTAGAAAGTACCTTTTACAAGCCTTCTGACTATTTTTCATGATGAGAATGTGGAATTAGTTCCAGTAAAATGGAATCAAAGTCATGATATTTGGCTTGTGACTTTTGAAAAGTGACATTTTTGCCTTCTGACGGTGCTCACTGAAGCATGACGTAAAATACGTCCATAACATTTACTCAGAGGGTAGCCTATAAAATTACCTACACGCTCATGTAAAAATATATCAATAATTCGAATTGGTTCGGAAATTATTGATGTTTGTTCAAGGGGGGACTTACTTTTTTTTGTTGTGTATATAAAAATACCAATATTATGTTCACAAGTAATTTTGGATACGCAGCTGTATTTGATTTTGATTGTCGATCGACTGTCAATCTCCCTTTTTCCCCAAATATTAAATATACCTATGGGGGTACATTTCATGAAAACAAGGATAACCATAAAACACATTACGGTATACTTTTTTTAATATGAAGTATGAATAATAGAGAGCAAACAAATTGCGTGCGTCATCCTTTGTTTTGGAAATCCCCTCATTGTTTCTTATGTCAGCTATTCTTGTTCATACTCTATGAACATTGTGTGTCTTGTGTGGATGGTACAGATTAAAGACGCGTTCCAGTGGATGTATATTTCTATGAAATGTTTTCATCACGTACAAAATGATTTTTTTCTTGTCTTGTTGATATAAAATGACTCAGCAAGTGTGGAATTACCTGAAGATGAAAGGAAATATTTTTTGCTTACATCTTTCTGATAGGCTACCACCTAAGTCGTAAGAATATTTTATTTGACATTGAAAACATAAATAACCAAGAGTGTGTGACAACTATTTACAAAAGCAGCATCGAAATATTTACAAAGAAACAATATAATCGTTTTTCTAAGGTTTGTATGCTCGCTTAGTCAAGTTCAAGTTCTAGTTTTATTTTTCATTTCCATTATCAACATCATAGGCAAATACAAATCAAACATAAATTATAAATATAAACAAGTACAATTGAAATATGATAACAATGATGACAAATCAATTACAAGTTCAAAAATATTTGTAAAATAGTCTTAACAGAATCTGATATGGAAATGAGTCACATTGTGAATCGTTACCAAAAACTTTTACACGTATGGCTTTCAATTCTAAATTTAATGGAATTATAAATGAAATTGTAGTTAGGTCAAATGAATCAGACGATATGACTATAACATTAATGAACATAAATTGTCAACCAGGTGGTACCTTTCATAAAATAAACGACAACTTAAAACTTGCAATCCGAACTGAGAATATCGGAGTTTGTTGTAACATAGGTCGATCGACGTTTAACATCTTAGTACAAGGCTAATAAGGATATATAAACAATAAAATGAAACAAACGAGATTGTAAACACCAAACAAATATATTTAAGTAAATCTGCAAATATCGTAGGCTTGAAATTAGTAAATCTTTCATTCATACTACCTTACCCAATGACCGGGCCCAATGAATGAAGTAGGAAGCTAAGATTTGATACAGTATGTATCATAATGACAAATCTGCCGCTTATATATTTGTATTTCTATCTTTCATAAAATGGTGTAAACTCAAGCAGAAAATAACTATTTTCACTACGAAATTTCACGCAGTATGTTAGCTATGTATGTATACACGTCATTTACAGGAAAATATTTTTTTGTTTACTTTATTATTTATTGTCTTATATCGTAACCAGTATTAAAAGTTGTACAAACCACTGATTTCCATTATTACTGTTATAATTATTCTTTTCATGTTATACACATTGTTAAGCTACATGTATGCTTGTCCCCCTCTGATAAGCCCTCTGCTTTTTAGGGGCTCACATTTAAAGGTCAAGTCCACCTCAGAAAAATGTTGATTTGAATCAATAGAGAAAAATGAGACAAGCACAATGCTGAAAATTTCATCAAAATCGGATGTAAAATAAGAAAGTTCTGACATTTCAAAGTTTCGCTTATTTTCAACGAAATAGTTTAATGAACGAGGCAGTTACATCCAAATGAGAGAGTCGATGATGTCACTCACTATTTCTTTTGTTTTTTATTGTTTGAATTATACAATATTTCAATTTTTACGAATTTGACGATTAGGACCTCTTTGCCTGAAACACAAAATGTTAAAATAATGGAATCATACGTGTTCAGGGAGGAATGAAACTTCATTTCACATGACAATGACTAGAAAATAACAATATTTCATATTTCATATAATAAAATACAAAAGAAATAGTGAGTGAGTGATGTCATCAACTCTCTCATTTGGATGTAACTGGCTCGTTCATATAACTATTTTGTTGAAAATAAGCGAAACTTTAAAATGTCATAACTTTCTTATTTTACATCCGATTTTGATGAAATTTTCAGTGTTATGCTTGTTGAATTTTTCTCTTTTTATTCAAATCAAGTTTTTGTTGGGGTGGACTTGTTCCTTTAATGGATAGATGCAAAACCTAAACATATATATATGTATGTATATATATATATATATATATATATATATATATATATATACATACACACACACACACATATGAAGGTGGACTAAATTAAATGAATAAATGTTGTCATTTAACATTGTATGTACATATAATTCTCTGCATAATATGAGTTTTCCCATTCGGAAAATATGTCTGTCAAAGATATCAATTTTGGCTCAGAAAATACTATTCAACATCATATTAAACATTATTTATACTTGCAGCTACAAAATAATTCATTCACGACCTTTGCCAACCACAAGCGAATGATTAAATGAAGCTACTTGTTGCCATAACACTTTATAGAATATGTCATGAACATCGACGTATCACGAGCATGAACCCTCTCTGTACACCTACATGGTATTATCTATCATGTTGTAATTGAAATATGTATTTTCTTTAAATTCGAAAGTCAAATATTCCTAAATTCTTGAAGAATGGTTTATGTGCATTTAATGTGAAATATCTATATTACACAGAGTAATACAAACTTAATAGAGTTCCTTAAACCTTACAAGAACAATAACACTTAATTATGACATTACTGTCATGCACATTTTACAAAGTTTAAAAGACGCACCCTGTATGCTTTGATAGTATAGAGTGAGCATAACTTTCAGTTTACTGGAAAAGATCGGCAAATGTGCCCATTAACAGTCTTGAAAATACATACCTGACATGCAGTAACAAAACAAGCTGAATTAAAGTGTTTACAGAACTTTTTTTTCCAGTTCCTACTTTAGAAGACATGGACGATTCGTAGGAAATGATTTGAGCCTATGAGGATCGACTACACTTCAACATGTCTAAGTGTCGTGAAATATGAATTCAGCTTCATTTCTTAACCCAACGGTCTCTAAAGCAAGTTGAAGTTTCTTAACCTGTTCACTAGGTCGGACACGCTTTCTCCAGTCTTGAAGCATCTCTTTAAGACCTGCATTTGAGACAATACTTGCGGAAGAGTCTGCTCTGGAAAGGTACTTGCTGACCATCGACTGGGAGAAACCCAGCTGGTAACCAAGCTCACTTGCATCCTTCATTCCACTGACTAAATCAGTCAACACCTGTATCATGTTGTTCGAAACGAACCTCATTCGGCCTCTTCTGAATGTGGATTAAACAAAGTGCAGTCTGAGCTCAGTCAAGTTAGAGTACACACTTCAAATCACTAATTTCATTAAAAATACTTTAAATTCAAGGTCAATTTTCACTTAATCATCAAAGATCTTGATCTGTTACGTTCAGTTTAACATTTCAAACCAACGCAAAAAGCGAACACGCTGAGAATTGTCAACATATGATATATAGGCACATATGGGACTGTGTTTTTTTTTTTTTGGGGGGGGCGAAATACATATTTAACCAGCAGCAGCAATAACATTCTTAATTTGGCAATTGGTAAGCAATAACGCATTTACTAACAGAAGCATTTTGCACAAAATTATGTTTTGTTTATTGGTGGTTATTTCTTTGCATTTGTGCAAATTTTTTCTCGTAACCACAACTGGAGTTTATTTTTGATCCACACAATCTGCATCGTTATGTAAAAATTTTGAGCAACTATATAATTGAAATACGGACAAGATTCACCATCCGATTTTATTAAGAAAAAAGTAATCATAAAATAAATGGTACAAAATACCATTCCATGATTTCATGGAATATGTTCATACTCTTTTTCATCAACTTGGAATTTTGTAACGAAATTATTTTGCATATATTTTCCATCTAAAAAGAAAGATTAAAAAAAATATGTAGGTGATCATAAAATTACATTTGTGAAATTTCATGTTTTTTTTATTTTGAAGAACAATTTTTTTGCAGAGATATTTATTAAAAAAAGAACAAAACATTCTTAACTGCTAAGAGATGATTCATTGGTCACCCTTTTCCCCAAATTGTCGCATTCTAACTATTTTCTTCTAACAACTTTGTAAAATTCCAACCTCATACGTGTTAAAAGATTTACATTCTCTTACCTTTGTGTTTTTTCGTAATCAGGTTCCACTGTTAAAGAAAAAAAGAAAGCCTACATTTAAGTACTCCACAAGCTTATAAATGCACCATAAAAAATAATTTATCTTAATTGAATGATGTACTCCAAAGTTGATTTCATTATGGATTTTTTTTGTCAAGTCAAGAACATGATGCCTGATACATCATTAGCATTCCTTTTGACGTGATATCATGCAAATAGGAAGGAAATCAATATGATTGTTTCAGTACTCTTATATTTAAAGTGCAATTAGCAAAATTTCTTTTTTCGAATCCCTACATAATACTATATATATATACATTTATATATATATAAATATGTATATATTTATATATACATAAATACATGTATTATACACACACACACACACACACATATATATATATACATATACTATATGAATATATATTAACTATATTAAGTTTAGAAGTCTGACTTTGAGGTTTTAGTAAATATTAATGTGTGATTGATACCAATAAGTAGATCATTTTATTCTCTTTAAAATGATAATCTACATGATATCATTATGGTTCACATGGAGGTGCAGTGCCTTGGTTTCTTGGTTTCGATGGTGTTAATATTTTAAAAAATTAACCGTCTTCATTCACATATGATCTTTTTTCACATACCTTCTTTACGGATATTAACTTCTTGTTCTGCAAGTGTGACCAGGCCTTGCTCAATGGAAACACGAACAATCTTATCATCGGTTGAGGACGGTAGATTGATGTTGATAGTATTACAACCTCCAGATAGTAGGGAACACACATGAACCTTTATGAATAAGGAGATTGACAATGGAATCTAATAATTGACATGAACTGCTTTTAATAAAATGCATTTTTTACAATTTTCATATCTGTTTTATCTTTTTCAATTTTTTTTTTATCTGCATCATTCTTTTAACAAAATGGATTAAGTTTTTTAGAAGATAATGAGAGGAGTGAGCTGTAAATGGGTGATTTTTGGTTTTACTATGGGAACGGTTTTTTGTGTTCCTTTTACCTTATCTCAACATGAAATGACAATATTTTTTGTCTCGGGTCCGAGAAAAAATTTTGCCAGGCCAAAATCCAAAATGGCCGCCAAAACCCCCCAAAATCACAGTTTTGGCCACAACTTCTCTATTTGGTGGTCTTTTTCTTTGGTATTGGTGTCTATTCATATGTTGTTTGGGGGCAGGCAATTTCAATGATTAGCACTTTTAAACCATTATTTGTAGAGTTAAAAGGTAATTATACCTATTTTTTTTAATTTGTATAGCCTTTTTTCAGCCAAATGTACGTTTTATCGCCCTGAAGCTCTTAGATATTAGATGGTACAAGGTCAACAATAGCAAGCAGCTTCATAGAGCTATATTGCTTTTATTCTTCTACTATGGTTTTTACAGATATTTGTGAAATATATCTTATTAAATAAAAAAATGTTAATAATCCATAGGGGCTATACAGTATACAATGTACTTTCACTGTACATACTACACTGCATATATATATATATATATATATATATATATATATATATCCATGCATTGACCACCATGACATATGACAAGGCCTGTATGTAAACTATAGTGTCATACATTAGAAATAAGCTCTTAAGGTTTAAAATAAGATTGTGAATTGTGAATTTGATTGCTTGTCAGCTGATATACATGATGAAACCAGCAACGTTAATTGCACATGAAAATATATCATATACGTACATCACATATCTAGCCATATCTTCTTCATTTGGAGGCTTTTTTTACATGGTTGTGGTGTCTATTAAACTGGCATATGGGGTCAGGTAACTATCATGGTAACGTTAATCAACAGCCAATCAGATCAGAACCAAGGATTCCATGCAAGATACCATTAAGTTAAGTTAACATAATGGTAAATTTCTATGCAATGGGACCCAGAATAGCTACAGTGTAAATGCCATAATGTACGGTTAATTAACTTCTCCGCCCCCCTGAATTAGAATATTTGACAAAACGTATCCTCAGTTTCTGAGACAAAACATATCTTCGATATCTGAGGCATCTAATTCTAAAACTAAAAGCTCATTTCTACAAATGTACATGTATAACACTATAGTTAATACAGGCCTTGTCATGCTGGCCAATGCATTTATGCAGTGCAGTATGTACAGTACATTGTATACTGCATAGCCCCTATGGATAATTAACTTTTTTTTCTATACAATATATTTCACAAATATCCGTAAAACTCATAGTCATGATAGTAGAGGAATAAAAGCGATATAGCTCTATGAATCTGCTTCCTATTGTTGACCTCGTAACCATCCAATATTCAAGAACCCCAGGACGATAAAACCTGCTTTTTGGCTGAAAAAAGGGCTATAAAAATGGAAAATTTAGGGATAATTACTTTTTAACTGTACAAATAATGGTTTAAAGGTACTAATTGGAAAAACAAATTGCCTACCCACAAACACATATGAATAGAAAACCAAAGAAAAAGACACCCAAATAAAGAAGTTGTGGCCAAAACTGATTTTTTTTGGGGGGGAGGGGGTTGATGGCCATTTTGGATTTTGGCCCGGCACACTTTTTTCTCGGACCCGAGAAAAAAATTGTCTTTTCGTGTTGAGATACATTACAAGGAATAAAAAAATGTTCCCATAATGAAATTACAAAATAAAGGATTTTTTACCCATGTATAGCCCACTCTTAATAATAGTGATTACTAACAAGCGATTCTAGGGTGGATAGTAAGAACATTTTCTTAGTAATAATAGATGGGATTTATAAAGCGTCAATTCCACTCTGCAGCAGAGTGTTCTAGGTGCCTATTAAATTTAGGCGCTAAGTGCTTAGTAAAGTTTCTTCAGAGTAATATAGATATAGATGTGCTACCAGAAATCAAAGAGGGGTGACAGAAAAGTTATTCAGATGCTTACAGTTTCCTGGGTCTTCTCTGAGCCAGTTAGACATGAAATCTTGATGTCATCTTCAGCAGATTCCATACTGAATTCGATAACAGTCGTGATTTCATAGAATGGTTCCGACAATCTGCAATTCTGTCCTCTTACACCCTGGAAACAAAAGTTAAAAATCTAGATATTATGTGTGATTAACTGTTCGGATAAAATATATGCATTTTCTTTATCAAGGGAGATGCATTTATTGTATAATCAATAAATAAACGCAACCCTATCACACACACACACACACACGCACCCTCACCCAACCACACACATATATACAGTGCGTCCCAAAAAAAACGAAACCGAGATTAAGCGATGAGTTATCATAACTTAATCACAAATACAATAGATAGACAAATGGCCTACAATTGTAAAGGTTAGAATCTCCTCTTTCATATGAAATTACTAAGAATTTTTCTCATTCACACATGAATTAGCAATAACAATTCGAAGGTTGGATACCAAAAAGTCATTTGGCGGGCTGTATCTGGGTTTCAAAAAGAAAACCACATTGTTAAAATGTTCAATATCTGCTCTTTAATTTGATACCTCAATTACAGAAAATGATCGAGAAATAAAGTTCCGGTTATTTGAAATAAGGCTTGAATTTCAATAATTTCATAAAATGAACAGGTTCTACAGGCAAGGGTTAAAACTCACTTGACACTTCGTTTTGTTGACGATCAGTCATGTATTAAAGAGAAATTCCAGTAGTTGCAGTAAACACTAATTTCATGAGAAAGTCTGTAAAACAAAGCTTAATTGTCAGTATATCATCGAGGATCTAGATCTGGTACAGTAACATAAACTGTACTTTGTGAAATCTTGAAATCCACGCTGAAAAATGCTCAGACTGAAGATCCCCAACGCAGATAAGCGCACGTGGGACAGTGTATAATTATTGCTTCGAGTGTCGGGCCCGACGCTCTACCCGAATCCTGTGCTTATTTGCTGATTTCTCAGCAATTACATAATTTCTTCCAGAACCCTTTGGCACATAAGTTTTATTTATACAAACAGACACTTTGGTGGTCATTTCAGTGGATTGTGTACGAACTCATTTTGATATCGTTACCAAAACTAGCATTTACCTTTAACCATACATGTAGCTTCTGTGGGAAACCGGCGAAACGCATTTATTTATTTCATTAATAATGAAATGAATAAACGCGTTTCGAAGGAACATAACTTTTTTATATACTTCTTGACTTTTTTGTGATTAACGTATCAAACAAAAGAGCAGACACTAAACTTTTTAGGCATGTGATTTTCTTTTTGAAACCCAGATACAGCCCGCCAAATGAGTTTTTGGTATCCTTTGTTCAAATTGTTTCCTCACTCATGCGTGAATTAGGAATAATCTAAGTAATATCAGATGAAAGAGGAGATTCTAAGCTTTAAATTGGTAGGTCATTTGTCTATTGTATTTGTGATTAAGTTATGATAAATCATCGCTTAATCTCGGTTTCGTTTTTTTCTGGGACGCACTGTATATATTACTGCTACACGCGATCAAATTTGCATGTACTTGAGAGCATCTCTTAGAGATGCGACAAGTTCTGCTTTTATTATGTTTAAAACATGTAAAAGGTCAGATTTTGCTATCGTGTAATTATTTTTCATGCATTGAATGCAATTCTTGATAATCAATTTAGGGTCTGTACATACTGTAGTGTTGCAAGGATGTGCTATGCAGATTCGCAGAGTGGGGTGTGAGGAGTTGCTGATGAAAAGAGGCTGTGATACTTCACAAATGAATTGAACTCCATGGATGTCGTTTGAAGACAAAGCGAAGTATTGAAGATGACGTGTTGAGAATGTAACCCTGTCTTCTGAAATCTCAAAATCTCTTGTCGAGTAAGGAAACAAAGTCCTGTATCCATATTCTCCTAGAATATGCAACGATAGACGAGAAAAATACTTTCATGTTAAAGCCAGTTTATCGTGTTGACAGCCATGTTAAGTAATAAAAATGACTTATGTTATTGACCTTATATACATTATACACGTTACCTTGCTATACATTCAACCATACCATAAAGCATCACTACATTCGTATGTTTTATTTCTGGGGTACAAAAGAAAAGCAAAAATGCGACTGAATATGAATTTGAAAAGTTACACATCGACTCCCCAAATTTGACATCACACAATACAACCCATTCCGATTACAAAAAAAGTATACTATATAAACATTACCTGGTCCTATTTTGCTATATAGCTTCACACACAAGTCTTGCTTCTTCTCCTGGTATTGATCTGGATCAATGCAGTGTGGAAGCGCTATAGTTGCAGATTTTAGAAGATCATGGTTGGAGGAACATCGGATGGTCGGTGTTACAAGAACCTCCCCAGGATCCAAGGGAAACTTTGACGAACTTCCTTTTAGGATAGTGAGAGTAACGACTGATCTCATTCCTTTGGGGATTGCTCCTGATGGAATAGATACCCGGATATCAGGTTCGTCTAGCTTCAGGTCTCCACCATCATGATCAATGATGCCATGTGTGAGATGATCCAAGAAACCTGGGTGGCTTGGTATTGCTGTTATTGTGAAGTACAACATGTTGGGTCAGCAAGCAGATGTGCATATATATTTCAAGAGCCGAGTTTTCAATGTGTTACATTTGATTATTAAAACTAAAAATAGCGTGATTGAGATAAAATGAGACATCAATCCATATGCTATCTCCTAATTGAATTACAATAGTCCAATAATTACATGTGGCACTTTTCCTAACCTTAAAATGTCCATTCAAGAAATAAACCTGCGCAATCTTCCAAATGTTCAACTTGATGTTGATGGTACACTCATTAGACCATCAGAAAAAATACGAAATCTTGGTGTCATATTTGATTTCCGCATGTCAATGTCGTACCATATCTCTCATATCTGTAGCACAGTCACTTTTTATTTAAGGAAAATTTCTAGAATCAGAAGGTTTATTGACCAGTCTGCCTGTCACAATGCTGTTCGTTCATTGGTTCTGTCTCTAGAGCTCTTAGATCGGCCAATGATCACCTTCGCCTCACATATTCATTAACTCGTACATTAGCTGGTGACAGAACTTTTACGGTGTCGGCTTCAAAATCCTGGAACGACCTGCCACTAAATTACACAGTCTCCATCATTAGCAATCTTCAAAAAGTCATTAAAAACTCATCTCTTTCATACTTTGTAGTTTTTAAAATATCACATCTTATTAATTCATTGTAAGCGCTTTGGGCCTAATGGGAAAAGCGCAGTACAAATAATAATGATAATGAAGACACATGTTGCATTTGATTTTGACATGTTCGAATTTTATAGTTGAGTGCGCTGGTATGAATAACGAACAAAAAATGTTGTACGTCTTTGCTACAAGGAGCATACACATGATTCTTAAAGTACACTTTTGACTAATATTTTTGTCCCTTGACTGCTTAAGCCTACCTCTGGCTATGTGTACTGCAGCATCGTTGAAATTAAAAGCTTGGACCACTTCAAGCAACCTCAGCCTCGTTCCTCCTTGTTTGACCCATCTCTGAAGCATTTGTAGTACCACCCGTCGTATCGATGCAGGTTCAAAGGTCAAAGATGAAGCCATCACCTGAAGAATTTCAGAAGCTGGCAGATCCAACCTTTGAGAGAGGTCGATGAGGTCTGGAGTAGTCCGAATTTTGGCACAGATTTCACCAATACCTGTTTTATAGGGAACATAATGACATTGTAGGTTCATAGTGAATGACGACTTCTGTTTCCATTTTGCCGAAACACACAGTTTTAAAATTACATTTAAGAAATACATATAGTTTTCTATTCCATCCAACTTTCTACAAAACGTGTTAAAAGCAATACCAAAAGCGAGTTCAATAAAATTCAAGCTGTGATCATACCTGTTTGGGCATCTTCGATGTTGTATCCTTGAAGAAGCGTAGACACCTTCTCTTCCTTTTCCTGTCTTCCAAGACGTCTACACCATTGATGAAGGAGTTGCCATGCTAGTCTCTCCATTAATGCAGGGTCACGAGGAGCAATGAGAACTATGATGTCATTAACGTCCAAACGAAGAGCTTTGGCTAGTTCTAAGGCCCACGTGACGTTCGCCACCGGACGAACGACTGTACACAGTTCTGAATTACTAGGTGAACCTCCATGCCCGTCGATGTCGACAATAGTTTCATCTTTGTCTACGATATAATAATATATGGTTTGGTGAATGTTATTAGAAATTTCAATAAAGATTTGCCAGTACTATATCGATACAACGTGGTGCAATTTTTGTCTCTCAGTTTTCGTTCTATCGAAAATGCGTCTGATACTTACATACCTTTTGATTCGTTACTATGACTTTTTTCCTCTTTTTTGTTATATTACCACCCCCCCCCCCTCTCTCTCTCTCTCCATCTCCCTTGATCCACACCCTCGCTTATTATTCATTCCTACCTGACTCTGAGTATTCGATGATCTTCCAGTCTTCATTCTCTTCATCTTCATCCTCTTCTGTTTCTTGAGGTGATGGGTCAGAATTGACATCCGGGTCAAGAGGAGTCACGTCATCACTATTCGCATCATCTGCATGATATGATTTAGAGCCAGAGGGTTTTGTTGCATCAAATAAAAAGCTTACCTGATAATAACCATTGAAAACTCACCATTTGTACCGTAAATGGGTAATAGTTCGGTGTGTTTAACTGCACAACCCCTCCCATTAAGTTTCAAATTTTCATCCAATGTGCAGGTAATATAATTTTTTATAACCCTGATTTTTGACGAGGCCAATTTCGATCAATTAAACCTTTTTGGTCAAGACTTCCTGTCGACGAGAACGAAATATATGAAAAGTTAACAACAAAATTAAAGCCCAAACCAACCTTCAAAGTTTTTTACCAGCTTGCCTTTCAATTATGATGCGTGTTATTATAAGCAACAATTAAATAGTATGAATTGGGATGCTATATTATTAAATTATGCTGTAAAAAGGGATCTTGTAAATGAATCTTTTGATTTAAAAAAATCTAGTTTAGCTGTCGATTTCAGTTCGCTAATGTATTAAAATGCGTTACTGAATTGAAATCGACTTCTGAACTAGAACTTGCCGCCACATTTATCGTTTTGTGTGCATTTCCTTTTCGTTAAATAATTTCAAATACCATTCATGTCCGTCACGTTTGAAGCCTCATTTAAAGATTCCCAGACCATCTTCAGTTTTTCATCCGGTTTATCTGATGATATTTGAGATGCTTTCCACATCGAGAGCATTTGGATATTAGCATCCTTCCTATTGTACAAGGAACGATGCTCGATGTGATGTAACTCTATGTCATCAAATCCCAGTTGCTTGCCAATCTCATAGAATTTCTCTTTGTTAATGTGACGGGAAAATTGTATTAGCGTGCAGTCCGAAATCTCTCTGTATCATTGGATTGAAATCATGAAATTCACTATCAGTAATTGTTACCATCATGACATACATTAAATTAAAATAAACAAAATATTAAGAAATGTGACAAGTTTGCGTATTGTAATTTAAATAACAAATTAAAGTTTTAACTAATTTACAATAATCTTTAGTGTTTTTAGTAGAGCAGAATGTCACAGATATCATTTTTGAAGTTTCTGTTTTTTTCATTTGGCTATAATAAAACGCACTGCATACTAAAGAAACTTACTCAGTTGGGTCAATATCTTGATGGACGTAGCCAAATCCGAGATGAGAGCAATGTTAAGAGAAGAGAAAAATAAATTTATGAAAGAAAAATTACTGATAAACTTCATTATTAGTACGCTGCCTAGATGTTAGCAAGTATGCCGTTCCTCCTACAAACCTATACGATCTTAAGATGCAAACGAGATGAAGAATTTTGGCATGTAATTATACTAAAGTTACAAAGAGTTAAAAATTGCCCAAAACCCGTACTGTCAATTTTTAACAATATTTTACAAACAAAAAGCAGTTACACCATGAATCTAGAAGCATTTTTTTCTGAAACTAGTTAAAAAAATAATTACCCCTTCACGGAAGATGGAAAACTAGACTAAATCCATAGTTTAATCCACAAGCGAAAATAAAGGATAACGCTACTTAATTTGCATGTTATTATCAACTATTTGTTTGTGATAGTGGGAAAATAAATTAATGCTTGCAAAATATATGTACTGTTACTGTAAGAAATTGTCAAATATCCGTACTCTCCATTTTATAGCAATATTTCCGATTTCTTACAAACGAAGATGCAATTACATCATGCAGCTGGGAGTATTTATTCTGAAACAAGTAACACAAATAATTCTTATCGATCTCTTTAGGTTAGGTACGACAGGCATTATAAAAACCAAAACTGAAACCAAAGTAAAATCAACAAACACTAACTCAAACCTGGGAAGGTTGTATCATTTGAAGATGAGTTGAATGATTCTATAATTGTGATGAGAGTATTCTTCGCTGCTTGGGTAGATGCTTGTCTCCCTCTCCATGCCAGTAGCATGTCAAAGGTAGCTTGCTGCCTATCTCTGAATCTCCTATACTCTACCCGATCCAAATCAGCTATGGTGAAACCAAGAGCTATGCCCAAATCATAGAACTGATTTACGTCCATTGTCTGGGCTATTGTTAGGACGTCTACGTCCGATTGTAGGTCACTGTTCTTTACTTCTTCTAGTGTCCTAGAAGATGGATTAAAATAAAAGGCATGGCTGAAATATCAAAGAACTGCTATTCAATATTAATAAATCTAAATTACTCCATTTTAAAACCGTTTTCCTTTGTATATCGCATATACAAATGGCGTGGCAATGTAATTTCAAAAGCCTTCGTCGAAACGTTGCCGATATGCGAACCTGACTGAAAGTTCACGATCATAATTATTATTGATGTCTTCATTATTCTATCGATTTAACAAACATATTACCTGAAATGAAATAAATTTTTATTTTGTTTTCTAAACAAATATTTCGAGCTTCCTCGAAAAAGAAAACATGTTAACCGATGGAAACTTACCTAGTGATGTCTGTCTGTTCGGAGGGAAATTGGCACACAGGTTCATCTATTACAGAAAGAAAATGGAGAGAGAATTGGACATTAAATGAACATTCCTCTGTGTCTTCTGTGTACAACAATAATACTTCTCCTCTTATTTCATAATTCAAAAAATTACCTTCAGCAATAACAGATCATATAAAGTATGCTTATGCTGTCAGCGATAGTGTCAAAGGATGTATATGTACACCTTGTTATGATAAATGGTTTAATACCGTTCATTTAGTTCATGGAGCTGAATGACATCATGGACATGGTGGGTAATTCTTGAATCCATACCCTTATCCAAGTCTTTGGTGATTAAAACAAGAAACAACATTTCATCATTGAATTATCAAATATGAAATTCTACCTGTATATCTGATGACAAAGGCAATAGATCGTGATATCCCAAGCTTCCCAGCCTGTGTAATCGTTATGGTAATCACTGCGAAGTTTAGATCGTCTTCACTGGGTGGAACGTATATCGATATACACTGGCTTATCTTGGCTAGAAGGTCCTTAAGAGAAACGATCTGTTGGGAAAAAAATACAGCAGCAGAATAGAAATGCATAAACCACCAAAAGGTTGTGCCGTTTGGGCAGAGAGTAAAAATAATTTACTAACGTATGCTTACTCTCCACGGAGCCAGGAATTCCTTCCCATTCATGTACATGTACCGCCCAAAAAACAGAAACTTTCGCCCCCGAGATTTTTACCTTCTAAAAACACTAAACCTAAACCTTATAAGTGGGATATAACTTCATTTCCTACGCTATCGATTTCATTTTTAAACAAGAATTCATTTAAAAAACGAGAAAAATATTATGAAAAGAGGGGGGGGGGGGAACTTGACGCTGCCATCTTGTTTCTCATTGTTCTTGGCTAACGTTACGGACGCATGCGTCCGTAACGTTATTTTAATGAATTCTTGTTTGAACATGAAATGTTTTACTTTTACTTAGAGGTAAATACATGTATCATTCATTATATATGCCTCAATTTATTTTGTCTGTATAATTTCATTGTAAATATTTCTCCACATTACTTTGTTCTGTTGAAAATGAAATAAATTGAAATCGATAACGTAGAAATGTCGGAAATAAAGTTGCATCCCATTTGAATGATTTAGGGCCAGATCTTTTAAAATGAAAGTAGAAATCTCGGGGGCGAAAGTTTCTGGTTTTCTGGCGGTACGTGCAGATGAATTGAAACGAATCCCTGGCTCCGTGGAAAGTAAGCATACGTTAGTAAATGATTTCTACTCTCTAGGAGTCCCCCTGGCAATTAAGGGATACTTAGAATAGGTTAGGACGGGGGTGTGCGGCTGAAGGTTCAAAACCCATACCCATATTTACGGGTCATTTTAGCTAAAAGGGTACCCATTATAAGGGATTTATTAAAATTTGACAAGCAAAAAAAATAAAATAAAAGAAGTTATCACCCCAATCTGGAGGAGAATATGGACCAATGTTTAAGGCCAGTATCTAAAAATTGGGGACATGGACCAATATTCAAGGCCAGTATCTAAAAATTGGGGAAATGTTTAGGGAATTTCCAGCATAAAACCATACCGCATGTTTAGGGATTTTTTTTCCAAAAAGCGACCCATCCTAGCGACACATCCCCGTATTCCTTATTTTGTGAGTACTTTAAATCGCTTTGGGATTAGTTTCATGCTAACAAGGAGCCTGATTGCTAAGAGCACCTTATTTGTTTTACGATTATCAAATAATTTCTGAAGCTTAATTACCTGGCTCTCAATTTCTCCTCCTTCACGATGGCACGTGATTGTGACGTCACCAGCCTTTGTTTCAACATTGAAAGGGACCGAGCGATGACATCTGTGGTAAGATTGTTGTCTCGACTCCTCTTGTGTTGTCTACAAAGATGATTACGATTGTATTTTATTTCAATTATTGAAAAATGAGATAAAATATCAAAATCCATGTTTAATCATTTTAAATAGAAATCTGAAGCAGAAATACTCCAAAGACTAATTTTGCCTGCCAAATTGTTCTTCGGCGCGGCAGCGCTTTATATTTGTCTGACGCGGCCGGAGTTTCAACTCCCGACGTGTGGCCGGTTGTGAATCGGACGCTCTCCTGAGCCAAAAGTTTGAAAAGATTGATATTATATATTAATGTTATTACCAACATGCAGTAAACAGAGGTGAAAAGCTACTTTACTTCATTTACTTGTAAAAAACATATCCTAGTTTTTATTTACAACCGTGCTGATATCTTTAAGCAGAATTATCTATAATAAGAGACATAGTGATTATGACAGGATAATTGTATAAAAAATGATTATAATAACAATATAGTAATTATAATATAAATAATAGTGAAATGGTTCAGAGCGTTTTAAATCATCACGTCAACCAATAGCATTCAAGTAATTTTGTTCTACCCGCAAACATTCACCTCATATGGCTGGAGGGTGGAAATTCATCAATCAACAATTTCTCAAATGATAAAGGTCTTCGGGTTTTCAGAGCTGTTTTTATTTAGCGAATGAGTGATAATTCTAAACTTATATGGAGCGACGATGTTTATTACTGACCGCTTCGTTTCCAGGTAGGTCGTTACACAACTGAAGATTAACTGCAAGCTCTTGTCCTCTTTCGATCCTGTCTGGGACGTATGGAGTACAAATAAGTCGCTGTCGAATCACCTGTTTTTCGAGTGGAATCAGAACCCACCACTCTGCACAGTGGCCAATGTACAGCTCAAGATGTCTTTCGTAAAGTCTGCAGTATGGTGGTGTGTCTGGTGAGCTGGAAGATTGCTTCCTTAGAGTTTTTGGTAGATCTTATTTGACCAATGCCGAAAAGAGAAAAAATCAAGGAATGCTCTGTATCACGACTTTCAGAAAGCCATAATGGTTATAAAGTGTATAATTATCAGGAATGGTATTATTAGGGACATAATTACCTGCTGAAGGAATTAGTTGATATATTGAATGATGACAATGCGGTGTTGATTTTTTTTACATATAACAAACACGTGTACACGTTGGTATCAATAATGCACAAAGCATTTTCATTCATTCAAAGCAAGATAAAAGAGAAATGCAGAGAAATACGCCTGTGTCAATTAAGGGCCGTGCCGGGAATCGAACTCCGGACTTTCAATGTGTAGTCGGGCGGCTTATATAGACCACTCGGCCACGGCACCACGCCGTTAATAGTGAGAATGATTACGATCGATGCCACTTGTGATAAATGATTGTAATGATGATCTTAAAAATGTCAAATTTGATATTTTGGTATACATATAGGGTAACATCAAAGTCATTTTAAGAAAAAAAAAAAGCCTCTTTTTACTGTTACCAATAATACGTTAATTGTTTTACTTCAATATCAATC
The DNA here is from genome assembly GCF_018143015.1 of Lytechinus variegatus. Lineage (NCBI taxonomy): Eukaryota > Metazoa > Echinodermata > Echinoidea > Temnopleuroida > Toxopneustidae > Lytechinus > Lytechinus variegatus. The sequence goes on along the minus strand of NC_054745.1, from coordinate 17,851,100 downwards.
TTCATAATACTTACCCTTGAATGAGTCCCATACACGACAAACGATGTCTGGTTTCACTTGCTCTGGATTGACGACCAAAAAAGAGTGTGGTATAGTGATCTTAACAGGTTGGTTGAAGATCAAGGGTTGAGGGTCACACTTGATCCCATAGCAGGCCATTGATTCACCTTCAGTGATATCTACACAGGTATTTTCTCTACAGATGGTTAGGGTGATCTGACAAGAAACATCAGGTGGAACCGCTCCAGGAGGAAGGTACATTGATATTCCATGGTCTTCTAGATTGATTTCTTGACTGGAATTTCTGATGACTTTGACAGTGGCAACGTTAGAGTTCGATGGCCGATCTGTGATATATGCACGAATACAAGGTGAACAAAAAAGTCACGGTACACAAAATGTAGAGGAACAAACCTGTATTTCAGCCAATGAAATTGAATAATAAACAATTTTACAATGCATACAAGCCTATCAAAAGTTAACTAAGCCTTGTGTTGTGATCTCGGTTATTCAAATTCAGTTAAAACTTGTTTATTTTTAGATTAAAGAATCAATCGAGGCATAAAGACGAATGACAAACGTTTTAACATCAATAAGGCATAGCATATTGTACAGTAAAACCCAACACAAAAGCAACGATTATCACAAAGCATAAGATGAACGATTACAGAACATTGACCATACGACACGACGTCATCGACCACAATCAAAGAAAATAGCATTTAAAAATCCGCTAATATATAAACGACAAAGTTTTAAAATCAATAGTCAGATACATGAATTATGCAAAAAATCAATATTTAAATCAGAACATTGATTTCCAGATCGTAAGAAAGTATTAAGAATGGGAATGAATAGGAATGAGAGACAGAAGGCGGAGTTGATAGGAATATGGGGAAAAGATAAAGGAAATGCATTGAGAGATTTGATATGAATTACAAAGAGGTAAAGAATTATGATGAATGTATAGGAAGAATTATGAGAGCGAGAAGGATAAGAACGAAAAGAGAAGAAGTGGAAGGGTACGAAGAATAAAAGGTGGAAGAACAATACCATAATAAGCGAGAGGAAAAGAGAGCTATAATGGGAAAAAAATAAATGCAAAATGAATATACATAATTAGTTTGAGTAAAACAGCAACCCTCTTGTTCCTAAAGTAGACAAATGGAATGTTTTTCCATGAACGATCAGTCGGTCAACAAGATATATATTAACGTGCAGTCATCTGCGACGAATTCAGTGACGATTTCTTTTTTCATATTTCAGGGATGCTCTTACCTCTAGTAGACTGTACACCATCCAAGGAAGGTGATCTGCAGTAAGCAATTAATGCAAAATCATTCAACTTCTAATGTCTTGAATTATATTTACTACATAAACTGCATTAAAATCATTTAGAACATTAAAAAAAACCGTTACTTTTCGTTGGACTTCTGATAATAATACATCAGTGAAAATTATTCACATATTATGTGCCATGTTTAATTGCAAACTATGTTTTTTTAAAGCTACACGAACTAATTAAACCTCTGGAATATTGAAAGAACAATTCCATCCCAACAGAAAATTGGTTTGAATGATAAGATAAACTCCATACTACCATAACACTGAATAATTAATCAAAATGGGTTTGAAATAAGGTTTTATCTATTAAAGTTTCGCTCCATTAAAAAAATAACATTTGTGCAATATGCACATTCTGGTCGGTATGCAAAAGAGGGGACTGATGATGTCACCCACTTGCTATTTCCTCTGTATTTCATTATATAAAATATTCTAGATTTTCTCGTCATTCTCATGTGAAGCAAGGTTTCATTCCACCCTGAGCGTGTGGTATTACCATTGCTTTAACGATTTTATGGTTTAGTCAAGATGGTCCTCTTTGTTAAATCTGTAAAATTGAAATATTACACATTTCAAACAATAGAAATATAAAAGGAAGCGTTAGAAACATCATCGACTCTTTCATTCACATGTCACTGATTTGTGCATGTAGATTTTTTTTAATGAAAAATAAGCAAAACTTAAAAATATAATATAATTTTACATTCCATTGTGATGAAATTTCCAATGTTGTGCTTGTTTGATTTTCCTCTGATTTGTTTTTTTCTGGAGTGGACTTGATCTTTGAATTGAAAATACATGTATATCAGAATCCGTTTGTACCGGAAATTTAGTTCAAAGAAAGTAATTGTTCACCTTGCCAATATCATCTGTCTGATCATTTCATCATTTGCATAGTGGATTGGTAGGCAACCTGCTTCATCCTTGATATCAATCCTGGCTCTATTTTCTAAGAGATAGAACACCAATGCCTTTTCAGGAGATAACCTGCCATTGTAGTATTCTTCGGATACCTGCAAAGGATAATTAACTTATTTTATGGGATAATTATATATACAACATTCAAATTCCCCGTCCTTGTTTTGTTATTTAAGTACAAATTATAGTATTTAAACCTTATTAGTCCATAAAGTGTTTGATGTCATGAAGATATTTGAAAGGCTCAACGATAAAAAAAAATTATGGTATGGATCAAATATTAGCTTTCTCACAAATTAGACAAAGTGAATATAGTCTTATATGATTTTTCATCTTAATTGAATGTTATGCATCGGATTGCAATTAGCAGTGGATGCCGAAAATGCCATGATGATCAGTTGACTTAAATGTTTTAAAATGCAAGTGTACACTGGAAACTGAGGCAAAGGTCTTTTCCAAGACTAACCTTTCTGAGTGTTTCGGTGTCTTCAACATTCCTTTTCTTTTGGTAGCATAATTTGATAGCTTTATGAAGACATGTCTGACCGTCATTAGACTGTGCATTGATATCAGATCCTTTAGCAATGAGCTTTTCAATGATGGATGTATGTCCGTGTATTACAGCAAGATGGATGGCTGCTGAATCATTCTGGATTGATAGAATCAAAATAATAAACGTAAAAGGAAAATTAGCATGCCTGTAAATGGTATTTAGAAGCAGCATCAGTAAAATCTTTGTCGTATATAAGATAGTATTAAACTTACATTTTGAACTCTATATGGATGATAATCAATGAACTTTGTTTTCCTTCAAGAGTTTTACTGCTTTTGATATATTTAATCAGCTGAGGGACATGCATGTATGCAGGTATTAAATGAATTGCTAATAAAGTTTAAAGCCAGGCCCCGGGGGGCCAGGCTTTTAAAGAGAGTAGAAGAATGATTAAACTTTTTTTTCAAATCTATATCAGTACTTTTGTTAAAATTTCCATGGGCGGTAATCTCAAAATCGTGTTAATTGTGGTGTGTTTGCGCTAACACGGTTTTCAGAATACCGCCCGAGAGCGTATGCATGACCTACCTTAGCATTCAACTGGTCGATAAGCAGAGCAGCAATGTCTCTGCGCCCAACGGTTAACGATTGATGTAAGGGTGTTTGGCCGCGATTGTCTTCTGTGTCACTTCGTGCTCCACTTGTAAGCAGGAATTTAACAACGTCAATGTAACCATGCTGAACGGCGATGTGTAATGCTGTTCTCCCTTCATTGTCTGCTTTATTCACCTCTACAGGGTCACCCTTAAGGAGCAATGCGTGTTGATCTTCTGCGTTTCGATTCACCTCACCTGTAACACTGAGCAGAAATTTGATGACGTCTATATTACCGTTCCAAGCAGCACGGTGTAATTCAGTCCAACCACCATTATCCTCCTTATTAACCTCAGCTCCCTTACTGATCAGATATTTGATGACGTCAATATGACTGTTCGAAGTAGCATGGTGTAATGCAGTCCAACCACGATTACCCTCCTTATTGACCTCAGCTCCCTCACTGATCAGATATTTGATGACGTCAATATGACCATTCTCAGCAGCACGGTGTAATGCAGTCCAACCATCATTATCCTCCTTATTGACCTCAGCTCTCTCACTGATCAGATATTTGATGACCTCAATATGACCATTGGACGCAGCACCTTGTAATGCAGTCCAACCATCATTACCCTCCTTATTGACCTCAGCTCCCTCACTGATCAGATATTTGATGACCTCAATATGACCATTCTCAGCAGTACAGTGTAATGCAGTCCTACCACAATTATCCTCCTTATCGACCTCAGCTCCCTCACTGATCAGATATTTGATGACCTCTAAATGACCTCTCTCAGCAGCATGGTGTAATGCAGTCCTACCATGATTATCCTCCTTATTAACCTCAGCTCCCTCACTGATCAGATATTTGATGACATCAGTATTACCATTCTCAGCAGCATGGTGTAATGCAGTCCAACCAATGTTACCCTCCTTATTGACCTCAGCTCCCTCACTCATCAGATATTTGATGACCTCAATATGACCATTCTCAGCAGTACAGTGTAATGCAGTCCCACCATAATTACCCTCCTTATTGACCTCAGCTCCCTCACTGATCAGATATTTGATGACATCAATATTACCATTCTCAGCAGCATGGTGTAATGCAGTCCAACCACGATTATCCTCCTTGTTGACCTCAGCTCCCTCACTGATCAGATATTTGATGACCTCTAAATGACCTCTCTCAGCAGCACGGTGTAATGCAGTCCTACCATGATTATCCTCCTTATTAACCTCAGCTCCCTCACTGATCAGATTTTTGATGATATCAATATTACCATTGTAAGCAGCATGGTGTAATGCAGTCCAACCATGATTATCCTCCTTATTGACCTCAGCTCCCTCACTCATCAGATATTTGATGACCTCAATATGACCATTGGAAGCAGCACGGTTTAATGCAGTCCAACCATGATTATCCTCCTTATTGACCTCAGCTCCCTCACTGATCAGATATTTGATGACATCAATATTACCATTATTAGCAGCATGGTGTAATGCAGTCCAACCAATGTTACCCTCCTTATTGACCTCAGCTCCCTCACTGATCAAATATTTGATGACGTCAATATGACCATTCTCAGCAGCACGGTGTAATGCAGTTCCACCACCATTATCCTCCTTATTGACCTCAGCTCTCTCACTGATGAGATATTTGATGACCTCAATATGACCATTGGACGCAGCACGGTGTAATGCAGTCCAACCATCATTACCCTCCTTATTGACCTCAGCTCCCTCACTGATCAGATATTTGATGACCTCAATATGACCATTCTCAGCAGCATGGTGTAATGCAGTCCAACCACGATTATCCTCCTTGTTGACCTCAGCTCCCTCACTGATCAGATATTTGATGACCTCTAAATGACCTCTCTCAGCAGCACGGTGTAATGCAGTCCTACCATGATTATCCTCCTTATTAACCTCAGCTCCCCATTGATCAGATTTTTGATGATATCAATATTACCATTGTAAGCAGCATGGTGTAATGCAGTCCAACCATGATTATCCTCCTTATTGACCTCAGCTCCCTCACTCATCAGATATTTGATGACGTCAGTATGACCATTGTTAGCAGCACGGTTTAATGCAGTCCAACCATGATTATCCTCCTTATTGACCTCAGCTCCCTCACTGATCAGATATTTGATGACATCAATATTACCATTATTAGCAGCATGGTGTAATGCAGTCTCACCACCATTATCCTCCTTATTGACCTCAGCTCCCTCACTGATCAGATATTTGGTGACGTCCATATGACCGAGGAAAGCAGCCTTGCCTAGTGGAGTCCAAAGGGCCATACCTGTAGCTCCGAGAATAAGACATGTTTAATCGTTTGATTGTCCTAGCTGTGTGAAACTCACTATTTGTTTTCTGTGTGGTGCTAAAATGAAACAAGCCTTATAATGCGTAATTCTACAGTTTTTGTAAATTATTTGCTTTAGTTGGATGGATAAATTACCTTTCAGAAATTGAATATCTAAGATGTAAATGAACATTGCAATTGTAGGTTATTTTCAAAGGAACTATCAGCACATTATCACATCACTAGATAAAGGTCCTATGTCAGGTATTTACTTAGATGTTACCCTGAGTCATCATGTTCTGGTAGATGGGATGGTTGACGACGTTAGGAAGAGGAAATTTTATTTCATTTTTCAGACTAAGAACACAACTCCCACTTTAAAAACCAAACTTTGTTTACCCCCCCCCCTCATGTATTCGATGCTAGCCAGGACTAACATGGAGTAATTTACATTGATATCAACCGACATACACAGACTTTTATAGGCCCTGAACAGAGCTACAAGCAAAATCTAAAAATGGAAAATGTATAGGCCACAAAGACTTGCAACGGCAGCTCACTTAATCACGTCACGGCGCGCGTTTACGATCAATCCCAACTTACACAAATAAAGTATGAAAAAAAAATCTTTCTTCTGTTAATGCATTTGAAAAATTTGTCCCTACTGAAAATGGAAGAGGGGGGGGGGGGGGGGGTGAGTCAAAAGTGGGGCTGACCATGCACTCTAAAAACAAATCAGGGTCAGCTAGGTGTAACTGTTACTTTAGTGGTATATTTAACTATTTTATAGTCGTATTTTACTAGAACAGTTATTTCTGACTAGAAGAGTGCGCAAAAATCACAATCAGATGGTCATTTTTACTTTTTTGTACACGGTTTTGGAAAAAGTAGAGTGGGGCTGAGGCCCCTGAACCCCCCCCCCCCCGGTTCCGCAGCCCCTTCAAACATGTATGATTATGTGTACACGTATGTAGGAATTATATGTACACAGGAAATTGAAGAGTGAAATTGACAAATCAAATACCAATCGAAAGATAATAAACTACAATACACAAAGCAAACGATGCTTTTAGGCTGAGTATTTAGCCTGAGAATAGCCCCAATAATCGGACCTTTATTATGCTTTTCACCAGTCTTGACGTCATTCGAACCAAACATTCTACTATGACAGCTTTACTCAATGTTACAGAAAGCGTTCTTGATAGTCAGGACAAATGAAACCTTGTCGGGCTAGTCACTTCGGATCTAACGAAAGCGTTTGACACAGTAGACCACCATATATTGTTGAACAAAATAAAAAGGAGGGCATTGATTAACAGGTTCTGAAATGGTTCAAAGATTACCTTGTTGGACGTCGTCAATGTACAGTTGTTAATGGTGTTAAATCCGCATACATTCGTAATTCCGAAGCTTCGGTTATTCCGAAGGTTCGTGTTTCCGAAAGGTCGTAATTCCGAAGGTTTGTAATTCCAAAGGTTCGTCAGTCCGAAAACGAAATAAGGTTCGTATTTCCGAAAATTAAATGAATTCATTTTGGTTAAAAAAAACCAAAAAAAAAGGTGTTGTCATTACAAGATAACAAGCATATAGGCGGAACCAGGGCCCCCCCCCCCTATTTGCTGAGCATAAATTAAAAAGAATAAAAGGGGGAAAGAAAGACAAAAAGAAGGGAAAAGAGAGCTAAGGGAAACATAAGAGACGAAGATGATTGAATGAAATAAGATGAGGGGAAGACTTAGAAAATTATTTTCTTTTTTAAATCTTTCATGTCTCTATAACATTTTCGCTCGCGCTTACGCTCGCATTGCCTGTTAAGTGATTTACATATTTTGCTCAATATGTAGCTTAAAATATCAAATTTTGAACACAATATACGAAAAATATTTCAGCTTGGAAATCGAACTTTATGGTCTGAATATAAACATTTTCTGCTTGCGCTCGCAACAATTGATTTGTCAGGTACCTATTATTTTCGTGTATTCCATAAAGTTTTCAAAATATCCCTTTTCAGGTCTGATTGTGAAAACGTTTCAGCTAGCGCTGCACGCTCGTATTTTGATTGGCGAGTTATGTATGTCTCAATATTGATTATACAACAAACTACTTAAAATCCCCTTTTCATGACAGTTTATCAACAATTTTGGCTCGCGATTTGCATTCGCATTAATGGTTAAAATATATTAACTGTTGGCTGATGCATCCTATTTATAATTAAAAAAGTGCTTGGAATATGTCCAGTTCCCAGGCCATAATGTCATCAGACTTCGCGTCCTCATTAGTCAGATCTCCATTTAATAAATTAATTTGTCCCTCTTGTTTCATCTCTCGCTTAGCAAGAGGGATTTGAAGATAATCATTTCCATATGCATGTCCTTAGGATGTCCCGGTCCTATGTTAAACTCAAAGTAAGTATATGATAAAGAAAAATATCAGCTCTTTATTAAGTGCGATTAATATCAACCTCACAATTTTCCTACAAAGTGCTTGAAATATAGAGGTGAAATTGATTCTTTTTTCTTATCAGAATATCAAATACTTTAAGTTCGCGCTTCGCGCTAACTTTGATTTTCACGATAAAAATGTATTTAAAATGCCTAAATTATAGGTCTTAATGTGAAACACGCGCGCGCATGTTTATTCAGATAGATAGATAGATAAATGGTATTTGTTGTGATAAAAGTTAAATTAGCAGCCAAAGGCTGAATTACATGAAATTGTACAGAGTAAAATTTCAGTAAACAAACAAGCGAAACAGAAAAAAAATAACAACAAAGTATACTAATTTATAATATTGGAAAGGGGATATAAAAAGAAAAGTATACAGAGGGAGAAGTAATGTCAAATGCAGGAATGGGGAAAGGTTAGGAGTAGACTAAATGTATATAATGTACCTTTAACATAATGAACATTTTAACATAATATATATTTAACCAATTTTGAATGAATAACAATACATGTAGATTAAAGAGTGGATTGTATGAAATAATACTTGCTTTTTAGAAAAGAAAAAAAGGAAGCTATTAATTTGGGTGAAATTGAAGGAGGAAAACATGTATAAACATTATAAACGAAACAGTAATCTGGGTTGGGATTGTTCTCGATATGCTTGATAATGATTCTAAATAAACACTGTGTTGATGGTAATAATAATAGTTGGAGGAATCGGAGTAATGAATGAATTATCTCAAAAGGAATTTAAGTTAAAAATAAGAGGACGTGGAAGTAATATGATCTGAACAAAAATATAAATGTAAAGTGGGTTATAACATTATTAGCCAGTGATTTTTGGGAAAGAAAGTTGAATGATTACTGCAGAAATTTACAATTAGAAAAATATTTCAAAAGTCAGTTACAGTTTAAGAGAAGCTACAAATAAAACAACAAAGGTATAAAGACATAGTTCTTCACAGTCCATGGGAGTTTAAAAGTCTCGTAAAGAAGGGGACTTGGGCTGTTCCTGTAGCGATCAATTCTACTTCTAGGTTCGATGCATATTCTTCTTGTCCTTAGTGTCCTTGTATTTGTGTTCCTATTAAGCCATGGGCACCCAGATTCAAATGCTTTCCGAGCAAATTGGAAGCAAAGTTGATCACGTCTACTTCTCAAGGTAGGCAGCTGTGCTGATTCGAGAGCATTCTCATCATATGAATGATATTGAGAGCCGAGGATGATTCTGAGGGCTCTCTTCTGCACAGCTTCGATGTTTTGGCTTTGGGCTGAGGTCAGCGAACCGTGCCAAACACGACTCGCTCTCTATATCCTTGAGTCATGGTGCCGTGATGTCTGCTACACAACAAGAGAAAATGCTCCACCATGCAGGCGTGCTTCAAGAAAAATCTTCCTCCGCCAACTCAAGTGAATCTCAATAATGAGGAGCTGCGTGCCGCAAACGAGATTAAAGTACTTGGGGTGATCATTCAAGGAAATCTTAAGTGGGACGCTTACATTCGTGACATCGTATCGCGAGCCAACCGTCGAATGTTCATGGTAAGATCTCTTAAACGGTTCGCTCTTCCACTACGACACTTGATTGTCGTATTGACAGGATTCGCGTGTCCTCTACTTGAATACGCTTGCCCTGTTTGGCACGGTTCGCTGACCTCAGCCCAAAGCCAAAACATTGAAGCTGTGCAGTAGAGAGCCAAGTTTGGTTGAAAAACGACATACGGTTGCGGAGTAAGGTGTCATAAGAGAGTCTTGCATGTAAACTTTAACGTTGACCGGAAAATGACCTTTGACCTTACCATACATGCAAGTCCCCCAAGTCCATCTACCATCCAAGTTTGGTTGAAAAGCGACTTACGGTTGCGGAGTTAAAGTCTTGCATGTAAACTTCAACGTTGACCTGAAAATGACCTTTGACCTTACCAAGTGACCTCCGATTGTAGCATAGCATGAACGTCCCTCAAGTCCGTCTACCATCCAAGTTTTGTTGAAAAGCGACATACGGTTGCGGAGTTAGGTGTCATAAGAGAGTCTTACATGTAAACTTTAACGTTGACCTGAAGTTGACGATGTCTACCAAGCAATGAGTGGTGAAGTTGGAGGTCACATGCTAAGGTCAAAGGTCATTTTCAGGTCAACGTTAAAGTTTACATGCAAGACTTTCACTCCGCAACCGTAAGTCGCTTTTCAACCAAACTTAGATGGTAGATGGACTTGGGGGACTTGCATGTTATGCTGCAGTCTAAAGTCATATGGTAAGGTCAAAGGTCATTTTCAGGTCAACGTTAAAGTTTACAAGCGAGACTCTCTTATGACACCTAACTCCGCAACCTTATGTCGTTTTTCAACCAAACTTGGATGGTAGATGGACTTGGGAGACGTGCATGTTATGCTGCAGTTGGAGGTCACATGGTAATGTCAAAGGTCATTTTCAGGTCAACGTTAAAGTTTACATGCAAGACTCTTAACTCTGCAACCGCATGTTGTTTTTCAACCAAACTTGGATGGTAGATGAAATTGGGGGACGTGCATGTTATGCAGCAGTCAAAGGTCACATGGTAAGGTCAAAGGTCATTTTCCGGTCAACGTTAAAGTTTACATGCAAGACTTTAAATTCGCAACCGTAAGTTGCTTTTTCAACCAAACTTGGATGGTAGATGGACTTGGGGGACCTGCAGGTTATGCTGCAGTCGGAGGTCACATGATAAGGTCAAAGGTCATTTTCAGGTCAACATTAAAGTTTACATGCAAGACTCTCTTATGACACCTAACTCCAGAACTGTAAGTCGCTTTTCAACCAAACTTGGATGCTAGATGGACTTGGGGGACTTGCATGTTATGCTGCAGTCTGAGGTCATATGGTAAGGTCAAAGGTCATTTTCAGGTCAACATTAAAGTTTACATGCAAGACTCTCTTATGACACCTAACTCCGCAACCGTATGTCGCTTTTCAACCAAACTTGGATGGTAGATGAACTTGGGGGACGTGCATGTTATGCTGCAGTTGAAGGTCACATGATATTAAAAGGTCAAAGGTCATTTTCAGGTCAGTGTTAAAGTTTACATGCAAGACTTTTAACTCTGCAACCATAAGTCGCTTTTCAACCAAACTTGGATGGTAGATGTACTTAGGCGACCTGCATGTTATGCTGTAGTCGGAGGTCACATGGTAAGGTCAAAGGTCATTTTCAGGTCAACATTACAGGTTACGTGCAAGGCTCTTATCACAAGTGTCATTCCATTGCGATGGTACCGAAGTTTGAGCATAGGACACATTCAGAATCTTACACAGAGGTGAAGAGAGCTCAAGAGCGAATTCTCGAATGAGACGTGCAGGGATCCCATTATGCCCGCTTGACTTCCCAGGTTGGATCCTCCTAAGTTCCTTGTAAACTTCCCATGGTTGGATCGTAGTGGGTTTGCCAGAAGGAAGGTAAGCAGGTAACTCACTCGTAGACAGTGCTGGAAGATCTGCACTTACATTAGCAAAGAATTCATTGACTGTGTTGGCTATACCACACTGGTCGTCCTTTTGGATATTTGGAACACGGATGTCGTTGTTCATTCTTTTATCCGTACCAGTCATGATTTTTATGTTCTTGTGCCAACTAGAAGGGTTGTCACGTTTCAGTTGCTGAACTCGATCAACGTAGAATTAAGATTTCAGAGATTTTACATTACGCGCAACCTTGTTCGAAAGGTATCTCCATCTCATTCGATCAATGTGAAAAGCAACTTGTCTTTGATGAATGAGAGATTTCAGGTAAGGCGTAATCCAAAGTTTGTCTGTAGGATGTAGCTTTATCGTCTTCAAAGGGAAATACTCATTCATCTTGTTGGTAAGCGTGTTGTAGAAATTGTCACACATCACTTGGAGGCTGTCCTTCTGGTTAACCTCGGACCAGTCGTGATTGCAAATCCACTGGACAAAGGAACGAATATCTGACTCTCTCATAGGTCTGACAGTTCGTTTCCTGGTTGATAGACTTGTCTGGTGGGGAAGGTTTTCTCTTGGCAACCACAATACAGCATTATGGTCAGACTGTCCAATTGGTGACGAAATGTCCGGTTCATTGTAAAAGGCTTGGAGATTAGTGATGATCTGATTAAGAATCGCCTCACCTCTTGTGGCCTAACACAGGGGTGTAATATTGACCCTGTTAAGATCTCCAAGGATGACTAAGGCGGCATATGTCTTGACGTCGTCAACACAATTTGTCAGGAATTGCAAGAGTTCGGCTTCCAGCTCGTTATCCATTGGGGAGTAGACAGCTGCAGAGGCGTCGATTATGGGGGAGCAGGGGGGGGGGGGCGATCGCCCCATCAATGAAAGTATTTGGGGCGGGGGGGGGCAAACATATCATTTTGCCCCCCCCCCAATAATTCCGCATGTGCTAAAAATAAAAAGAAAATTGTAATGTTACACAGAAATCAGCAGGCGAGATAGAGATACACAACTCGTTCTTCGTCTAAAATCGTGCTCAAAATGTCCCCTTTTCAATTTCAATTCAATTTCAATTTATTTTCTCATGAAAATCCATACAAGTACACAACATATACATAGCATCGTATTAGCAAAATAGAAAAACAACAACAACAAATAGAAATAAACTTTGGATTTAATATGAGAGGGGCAGCAAGAAAGCAACGAGCCTTGTGATTAGCTGACCCTATAACATAATAATCATACAAAGACTTTAATAACAAAGGAAAAAAATCACTAAAATACAACATAGGGGGGGGGGGGTTGCCTAATATGCCTTAATTAAATTTATACAAACAAACTTTATGAATAACTATTTAAAATAATTTGCCTTGATTTTGACTTAAAAACATTTAATGAAACTGATTGCCTGGTATCTACAGAAACAGAATTCCAGAGTTGTGGTCCTTGAAATAAAATTGAGTATTTAAAAGATGAGAGTCTTGGCTTAGGTAGATGAAAATCCTTTGCATTTCTTGTGTTGTATCAATATGATTTTTCCATGTAAACTTATTATCTATTGTTATTCCTAAAAATTTTAGTGACGATACACATTTAATATCAGTAATGCACATTCTAATTGAAAGACTTTCTGGTAAACATAAATTACTAAATATCATATAATTGGCAAGATTAATTATCATTCTGTTTGCATAAAACCACCCAGATAGTAATTCAAGTTCAGAATTGAATAAATTGTGTAAAATATGATAGATTGTGTGAGATGAAAACAGACAAGTGTCGTCAGCAAACATAATACAATGTAACAAGTTGGATAATTTACTAAGATCATTAATAAAGAGGGGATACAACAGCGGTCCTAAAATAGAACCTTGAGGAACCCCACATGAGATAATCTGAAGCTGTGATTTGCATATTTCAACATATTGCTTTCTGTTGGATAAATAACTTTTAAATAATTTAAGTACATTACCTCTTATGCCATACAATTCGAGTTTTTTCAATAAAATAGCGTGATCAACTGTATCGAAAGCCTTTTTCAAATCTAAAAACATTGCTATCAAATATTTCTTATCATCAAGTGCGTTGGTAACAGTATGGACAAAATCAAGAGCCGAAGAAGTTGAATGACCAGCACGAAAACCGTATTGATGGAGAGATAATATATTGCACTTGTTAATAAAATCAAATAATCTATTATATATACACTTTTCTAAAATCTTAGAAAAAATTGGCAAGACTGATATGGGTCTGTAATTTTAAACATTTCCACTTGGACCATTTTTATATACAGGAACAGCACGAGCAATCTTTAATTCATCAGGAAATATACCGAGATCTAAACATTGATTGAATATTGCACAAAGGGGTTGACATAAAATATGTATTTATTTTTTTATAACCTTGATACTTATATCATCATACCCAGGACTGCAATCACTTTTTATGTTTGACACGATATCAATTATCTCAGTACAAGTGATTGGTTTGAAAAAATAAACAAGTCCTTGGATTTCTATCCAAATATCTACAAAAATTCAAATTTAGATTATTACCCTGATCAACAGGAAAATTCATTTCAGTTACAATATTGATAAAATATTCATTGAATACATTACAAATATCAGAGGTATCATATAATACTTGATTATTACATTTAAAAAAAATCAATATTGCACTTTTTATTTGCACGACCCATTGCACAATTAACAGTATTCCAAGTTTTTTTCATATTTCCTTTGGAATTTGCAAAACCTTCCAAGAAATAATGTTTTTAGCTTCTTTAATCATATTTCTGACTTTCTTTCTACATTTTCTGTACACTTCTTTTCGATATGATGAAGGATTTTTTTATATAAAGTCGATATAAACGACATTTTTCCTTTGACAACTTTCGAATATCAAAATTAATCCATGGTTTATTCTTTTTATTTTTTTTCAAATATTCCAAGGGGAAACATGAATTATATACATTTAAAAACTTACCTAAAAATTGCACGTAATTTGCATTTGGATTATTATTGTGCCAAGACCAATTGACCATTAGAAGAGATCTTAAAAAACACTTAATACTATTGTCATTGATTATTTGAATCGGTTTATCCAAATTTTGCTGTGTGTTGATGTCTTTCCAGCTAATAGAGTATACAGGTAAATTGTCACTGATGTCAGTTATTAGTATTCCCGATTCAACTTTGTCTGCATGTATATCATTGGTGATTATATTATCAAGTAAAGAGATTGTGTCATCCGTGATTCTGGTAGGATGGTCAATCAATGGATACATATGATGTGATAATAATAAATTAATGAAATTATCAACATATTGCACTTTACCCACATTTAATAAATTGATATTGTAATCACCTTATAAATAAACTATTTTATTTTCATTATTTACAATACTTAGAAATTTGAGCATCTCTCAAAAAAATCATCAATTGACTGATCTGGGGGCCTATAGATTGAACCAACAATAATACCAGAATTATTATTGACGATTTCCACAAATACACTTTCGATACAACTATCATTGTGTTCTAAGTCGGAGCGTCTTATGTATTGCACACTATTATTTACAAAAATTCTAACTCCTCCCCCTCTTCTTGATAAACGGCTAACACCTTCAAAACTATATCCATCTATATTACATAAAGGGTGTATAGTGTGCTTCCGGAACCAGGTTTCCGTGACACAAATTACTGTAGGTTTAAGTTTCACACTGTTTAAAAATAAAATTATTTTATCAAAATTATTGAGTAGACTTCTTGAATTCTAGTGGATACATGAAAAGGGATTTGTAGATATTGCTCTACTCTCAATATATGTGTTAAACTCATTAGGAGTGAAATATTTCGTACAAGGAGAAAATTCAAAATTATCAAGCGATAGACATTCATGCAAGATGTTTAAGCCATGGTTGCAATTGTTTAGGCATTCTCTAAAAAAAATTACACGTAGACATTTAACAACAACAAACAAAAAAATAAATAAATAATATCAATATTCATAAAAGTACATAAGCATGTGAAAAAAGGCAATATCATTAAAACATGCATGAAGTTCACCGGGGTAAAAGATATGTTCGATGTGGTATTACCTACATTATTCATTTGAGTGAGGACAAATGTTTATTACGTGCATTTCTTTTTGTATTGTTCTGTTCGTGTTCTGTTTGTTTCAAATTTATAGTTTATTCAAATCTTCTTCACAGGTAATCAGCTTAGTCATGGTGTTCCTTCCTTGGGCTGGAAGCAGGGCGATGATGCGACCATCGGATGACCAGCACTGCACAACTTGACTGTGTTCACGTGTTTTTTTTTCAACAGTTTCTGATTTCTCACAGTAAGATCCTCCACGATGATGATGCCGGACCCCTTCAGAAGCCTTCTCTTTTGGAGTATTTCTTTCCTTTTCCTATGTGAAGCAAGTTTCACGATTATTGGACGCGGAGACAGCGGATGGTCTGAGGACTGGGGCCTTGCTCTTCCTGTACGGTGCGATCTGTCAATATCTCTGGTTACATCAATCTGAATTCCTAGCTTTGACTGACAGATGTCTGAAACAATGTTGTCTGTGTTTTCTCCTTGTGTTTCATTTTTACCTAAGATTCTGGTACATGACCTACGAGAATATTGCTCTAGACTGTTAACACTTCGATCAAGCATTTCGATTTGGGATTTTTGTGTTGTAGTGACTTTTGGTAGATTCTGAATCTCTATTCTTGGAATCCATTTCCATTTGCAGGTCGTAGATGGAGCTCTGCAGTTTGTCCAAGCGTTCAATTACATCTGACATTTTTTTATCCACAGGTCTAGTCAAAAATCTTAAGGAACTCTTCATTTTGTAACAGGTCTTTAATCACTTGGCATGTTACAGCTGCTGTTTGTCTGGTATTCATTGAGCCTGGACCAGCCATTGTTCAGAATAAAGCCCGTAGTACTTTCTATTCAACAAGGTGTTGGAATGAATACACTATTAGGCTTTCACTCTCAACTAATCTTGTTCAGCACAGATAATGATAACAATGGCTATTACACGCAAGTGGTGATATTCAAATGAGGAAAAGAGCAATGAACTTGAAGATCACCTTCAGGACATACAAGAAGAGATAAAGTTTACTGGAACATCACTAGATCATGGGACTGTAGATCAAATTCAACAGATCAGAAGGTTTCACTTCCACATGATTTTTCCTGGTTTACACTCCAACGATGAAAGGAAAATGTTACATGATCAAAAAGTCAATCTCACAAAGGTGATACTCACAACCCATATATCAATGGAGCGAATTAAATCCAAGATTCAGTTGAGAATATCGAAGATAAAGAGAGATTCAACACACACAAGAGATCACCATCATATCAGATTGGAATATCAAAAAAGTTCAGCTCGCGCTTCGCGCTCGCATCATTTCTGTAACAAAAACCATACTTTCTATGATTAAATAGGTGAATATGGTCCCGTTTTCAGTTCTAAACCTCAAAAGAACTCCCACTTCGATTTGCAATAATCTTTTGTTGGATATATATATCTTGTTCTTTATTAAAAACGTCCATTAAACTCAATTTTTTTCAGATCGAAATATCAAAATTTTCAGCTCGCGCTTCGCGCTCGCATTAATCTGCTGGCGACATATGTATATATATATATACATATATATATATATATATATATATATATATATAGGCATATGTGTATGTGTGTGTGAGTTTGTTTTGTGTGATCGAGCGCCTTTGGAAAATTGATTCATGATTTTGCCCCCCCCCCATCTGAAAAATGGATCGACGCCTCTGGACAGCTGCAATGAAAATACTGCTGACTGAGCGTGGAAGACGGCTGGGTCTGATCTGGATCCAAACTACCTCATGGGGATCAGCGACTGGTAGGATCTGGATTGGTGTCGGTTTAAGGCGTGACTTGGAGTATATCGCAACACCGCCTCCTCTGCGACCTTGTCTTGACTTTGTAAAGACCTGATAACCCTCGACTCCATATGATGACGAAGGTTGGTCGTGAGTGAGCCATGTTTCTGTTATTACACATAGATCCAGGTCATGATCCCCAGCCATAACCGAAAACTATCTAGTTTGTTATTTAGAGATCTTGCGTTACATAAATATATAGACGGGAGGCAATACCTTGTTCTAGTTTTCTCTACCAGGTTAATATGGATCAGGTTCCATTTTCTTGATGAAGAGGGATTGTACTCACTGTCCAAAACTTTCCGTGGGGATAATCGAACAGGAATAGATTGAACGTCTGATGTGACTACCACCGCGGCGACCACGATGTCGGCGCCTAGCAATGCCAAGTGACCTTAGCGTATCTCTCACGTCTAATGGTAACACGTCCTTTGCAGTGTTACGTAACTTGTACAGCTCATCTATTGTGTACTTTTGAATGGAAGTCCGTAAATTTGGCGTTGACATGTCCAGCGAAAATGAACCACTAACCCGCCTTGTATCAGGACGGTCGGTTACGGGAAGAGTCCCCACAAATGTATGGCAGAATATAATCACAGACAGTTCAAAAAGTAACGCGTTCAGATTCATCATGAAAAACACAAGACAGTTCCTATAAATCACGAAACTTACACAGTATGCATGTCAATGATTATATGTAACGTCAGTTTTCCAGATGGAATGACCTCAGACATTGAAAATAATTCTGGAAAGGTGGAATTTATGGGCAACTAAATAAACTAGCGGCACAGCTGAGACAGCGCCATCGCCTTTTTTTTACTCAACTTGTTCTCTGTTTAAATCATTATCCAGTTTCAGATCACAGTATAAACGATTTTCTGCTCGCGCTTTGTGCCCACATTATTAATGTAGGACGATTCCCTATTGCTCATTAGTCTCATGATTTACAAAACATAAATAGAGTGTCCCGTTTTTAGGTCTAGATCTCGAATTTTTTTCCGCTCGAGCGTCGCGCTCGAGTCAATTGTTTATTTATTTACTTATCCAGTTCGTGATTACAAAAAAATGTTCAGAATGTCAATTTAGAATTTTAGGTCGGAATGCCAAAAAAAATGTTCAGCTCGCGCTTTGCGCTTGCATTAATCAATATGACTGGTGAGAAATGTAGATCAGAAGTCACTTCAAAAAGGCTTTCTTTACTTAATTACTATAAAACACACGACTTCACGCAGATGATAATCTCAAGGTGAAAATATCACCAAAGTGCCCATTTCGACGTATGAGTCTCATTTTTAGCTTTGCCCCCCCCCCAAACGAAAATTCGTTCGGCCGCCCTTGCCTCCCCATCTTCATAACAATTGAACAGCAACGGTGTCCCCCCCCCCTTGCGTCTGCCTCTGCTTTCCCGGTTTTTATTTTTCAGATTAATGAACCTTATTTTGTTTTCGGATTAACGAACCTTCGGAACAACGAACCTTATTTCGTTTTCGGATTAACGAACCTTCGGAACATCGAACCTTATTTCGTTTTCGGATTAACGAACCTTCGGAACAACGAACCTTATTTCGTTTTCGGATTAACGAACCTTCGGAACATCGAACCTTATTTCGTTTTCGGATTATCGAACCTTCGGAATAACGAACCGTCGGAATAACGCCACAAATGTTCGGATTAACGAACCCTTTTTCGTTTTCGGATTAACGAACATCGAGGTATAGGCAATTTACGTGCTTCGGAATACGAACCTTCGGAATTACGAAGTGTAACCGTTAAATCATCCTTTGATGATATCGTTTTTGGAATTCCCAAGGGGAGTAATATTGGCCCACCTCTCTTTGTGTTATACATAGATGATCTAACAAGTATTCTTAATCATTGTAGAGTGTCCCTTTATGCAGATGACACGTGTATATATATAGAAAATAAAAATGTGAACGTTCTTGTAAACAACCTTAATGATGATCTTATTGCAATTAACAAATGGATAGCGAATAATAGATTGGCGTTGAATATAAAGAAATGCGAGTTTGTGTTGATTGGGAGTAGACATCGAATAAAAAAATAGAAGCACCCAATGTTTTTATAAGACCTAATGTTATCAAAAGAGTCACTCAAATGAAATACTTAGGAATTTTGATTGACCAATACTATTACTGGAGCAAACAAATGGAAAAACTGAAACAAGACGTCAATAAAAATCTGTACCTACTCAAAAGTATCCGACCGTTCATAGCTAAACATACAGCACTGATATTTTACAAGAGTTTAATACAAGAGCAAATTTGATTACTGTGATATATTTTGGGGCAACTTAGGAAAAGATTTGAGTGATAACTTAAAAATAATTCAAAATAGAACCCTCCGTTGTGTATTAGACGTGGATTGGATGTACCCATCCGAACATATATTTCAAGAATTAGAAATTAAAAGATTGATAGAAAGAAGAAATGAAGCAAGTTTTGTCATTTCGGCATGCTGTCCGCAACCAAATTCCTTAAACGATTATGCAAATGATCTTGTCCTAGGACACGACCAGGACTGTCCGTGTGTTGTCCTATGACATTCATGGGACTGTCCTAGGACAGGATTATCTAAATAAATTTGTCGGCGTTCGGCGGGACAGCATGCAGATCGTATTAGGACAGAACCGGAGACATTAAGGACAACGTCACGAGTGGTAAATTCAAGGACTAGGACAATTAGGATCGGACAACTTGCGAATACTCCAAGAAAAATTATCGTTCATATATTTTTTTATGAATTTAGGTAATATTTGGTTTTGGGGTGTGTGTTTATAAAGAAACCTTGATATTGCTATTATTAAGTCCGATTTGGGAGCAGGCAGGAATAAAGACATTCGTTATGAAAGTATAAGCTATTTAAAACATATTTCGAATACAATGTCTATATAGGAAATTTCTTTTATTCAAATCAAATTGCATCCCTTGGTGGAAATAGGGTGGACAGGGGGGACATGTCACTATATAAAAAATTTTCGCTCGCGCTTTGTGCTCGCATTACCTAATCTATGAGATACATAACTTGCTCAATAGACTTATATTGAGCTTAAAATATCAGGTTTTGAAGTAAATACAAAACATTTGAGCTTTCACTTTGTTTGATTTACAAATATATATATACATTTTTTGGTTTTCTGTAAAATTAAAATTTTATGGTCTAAATATAAACATTTTCAGCTCGCGCTACTCGCTAGCATTATTTGATTTGTCAAGTAACTATTCTCTTCGTGTATTCCATAATTTAAAAAAAATATCCCTTTTCAGGCTGGTCTGATTGTGAATAGTATCAGCTAGCGCTGCGCGCTTGCATTTTGATTTCATGACAGTTTATCAAAGTTTTCGGCTCGCAATTTGCGCTCGCATTTATTTTTGTTAAAAATATATCAACCCATGCATCCTATTCATAATTACAAAATGTCCTGTTTTCTGTTTTTTTTTATTAATTTCGCATCCTCATTGGGATATGGGCTTATTAGATTAATATGTAAGTTAATAATACTTTCATGATTTCCAAATAATCATTGTCCGTTTTCAGTAAGGAATATCGACAAGTTTCATCTCGCTGAAGACAAAAATATCCTTAAAATGTTCCGGTTCGCAAATCAAAATATGTGTAGTGATAGAAATATCAGCTTGCGCTTCGCACTCGCATCATTTATTAAGCGCGATCCATATCTAATTCGTAATTGCGCTTAAATTAATTTTTTTTAGATCGGAAAATCAAATATATTTAGCTCACGCATCGCGCTCTCATTGACACGGGTCGTGTGGTCCAGTGGTTTGAGCATTGGACTCATAATCGCAAGGTTGTGAGTTCGAACCCCAACTCTGCCATTGTCTCCTGTTACGATACTGCAACAAATAACAATAAAAATTTTATTTAAATTTCCTTTTTTTTTATTACAGGAAATAATAATGCATAAATAAAACAAATAATGATCTTACATAAATCTCTTGAAGTGTCCGATGTAAAATCCCGAAGTGATGATGCTATATCCAAGTAATAATCCAAATGATAAAAATCCCAGTTGACTGGCGAAAATTCACAATGATGGCGATGATGAAACTGATGTTGAAGTCCGATGAATAATAAGAGTCACTGCAACGAGTTGAAATGTCCGTGAAGACGATGTTGATGATGATTAACAGTCAATTTCAGCAATCCATGGGTTGAAACGTGTTCATTGAACAGGTTGATGATGTTGATGAGAACTGATAATTTCTCTCTCAAAATAACTGCAAACAGTTCATTGATGGTGGGCATAAACTGCTCTGATCTGATCTGGTGAAGTGATCTCATATGATGTGATGTGATCTCCTGCTCTCATATGATGTGATGGTGTGATCTAATATGATGTGATGATCATCTTGAAGAATCCGCCAGCTTTATATAGTTTGCAGCTATTCTTCTAGAACTCACTATTAAGGAAGGTTCTAGCATTTTCTTTAAAAAAACTTTCTCCTTTCAGGAGCAGTCAAAATCCAGAACACTCTTGAATGACCTCATTGAAATCAAGAGTGTCAATAGCATAGCTAAGCCTATTGTTCCTAATCTCTATTCAGAAATAACAATACAACTCCTTGGCCTTTTAAATAGGCAAGGCCTGCATAATAAAAAGACATTCTTGAATGTTCTTTACAATTCTTGGCTATCCTTAAAGGGAAATAACTAATAGATGAATGTAATTGCTTTTAAAATTCTTTTACAATTATTCATATATGTAACACCTCCCCCACCGGGGAAAAGAAAGCTTTACCGTAGTAAAGGTTTCTTTATGATTATTTTTTCTTTTAACTGTTCAAAGTCATCTTGATAAATCATTTACAGTTATCGTGTACAAAGATATAGTACTTAACGAACATGTTAAAATAAATGAACATCAAAGATGTTTTCTTCAAATGACACACTTGGTCAAAATCATGAATAATTTCACTTTTTATACTCTTGATAGAGCATCAGCAATTACATTATTCTTTCCCTTTATGTGTACAATTTTCAAAGGGAATGGTTGGAGCATTAGGCTCCATCTGTACAGTCTTTGATTCTTTGTTTTGAATTTCTCCAAAAACACAAGAGGATTGTGGTCTGTATAGACTGTAATCTCTCCATTGGTTAGATACACCTCAAACTGCTGAAGGGCTAGTACGAGACTCAGGGCCTCTTTTTCAATAGTTGAGTATTTCTTTTGAAACCGATTGAGTTTCTTAGAGAAGTAGCACACTGGTTTTTCGATGCCTTCTTCATCTTCTTGGAGCAATACTGCTCCTACTCCAACATCACATGCATCAATAGCTACTTTGAACGGCTTTGTGAAGTTTGGAGCTGCCAAAACAGGCTCATTCACCAAAATGGCCTTTAATTTCTCAAACGATCTTTGACATTCGTCAGACCAAACATACTTCACTTTTGCCTTCAGCAGGTTTGTCAGAGGACTAACCACTGTACTGAAATTTGGAACAAATTTCCTGTAGAAGCCACTCATACCTAAGAATCTGAGCAATTCTTTCTTAGTTGTGGGAATTGGGAAGTCTAAGATAGCTTGTATCTTGGCTTCTCTTGGTAGCACTTGCCCTTGACCAACCACATGACCAAGATATGTGACCTTTGCCTTGGCAAATTCACTTTTCATCAGATTCACTACTAGATTGGCTTTGTCCAGCCTGTCAAACAGTGCTCGCAAATGATTCAGATGATCATTCCAAGTATCACTGTATACTAGGATGTCGTCAATGTATACGACACAATTGTCAAGTCCGGCAATCACTTGATTTGTCAACCTTTGGAAGGTTGCTGGTGCATTTTTCATTCCAAAAGGCATGACTTTGCATTGAAACAAGCCTTCAGGTGTAACAAAGGCTGATATCTCTTTGGCTCGGTCAGTCAGTGGCACTTGCCAATATCCTTTAAGCAAGTCTATCTTTGTGATATAGGCAGAATTTCCAACTCTATCAATACAATCTTCTAACCTAGGAATTGGATACGAGTCAGTCTTAGTTACTGCATTTACCTTCCGGTAATCAATGCAAAATCTCTGAGAGCCGTCTGGCTTTGGAACCATTACAATGGGAGAACTCCAACTACTCTGACTCGGTTCGATTATGTCATTATCTAACATAAACTGTATTTCATTATTCACCATTTCCAACTTGCTTGGATTGAGCCTATAAGGATTCTGTTTGATAGGTCTTACATCACCTACGTCTACATCATGTACAGTTAAAGGTGTACGACCTGGTTTGTCTTTACATACATTCTCATATTCTCTTAACAGGCCAGATATATCATTTCTCTCATCTTCAGGCAGGTGTTTTAATGCCTCATCCATATTTCTTAACATCTCTGAGTTAGACAACTTTATACCACATGGTTCGTTCTTAGATACATCTGTATAAGACAATTCATTATCTGTCTTTCCATAGCATTCTTCTTCATGTACATCTACATGTTTTTCTTCTTCTTTGACCTGTGTTGTACCTATTGGCTGACTAGCCTCTCGCTCAAAGTATTCTTTTAACATGTTTACATGACAAACTCTTTGAGACTTTCTTCGATCAGGGGTACTGATCACATAGTTGACATCATTCAATTTCTTTTTGACTATGTAGGGACCACTAAACCTAGCTTTCAAGGGCTCACCTTGCAAAGGCAACAACACTAATACTTTGTCTCCAGGCTTGAAACTTCGCTCTTTTGCATTTTTGTCAGCTTGAGCTTTCATTTTTCCCTGCGACTCTTTCAAGTGTTCCTTAGCCACATCACAAGCTTTTGAGAGCCTTTCTCTGAACTTTGACACATAGTCTAGAAGGTTTACATCATCATCCTGAACCATAAACCTCTCTTTGATAAGCTTTAGAGGACCCCTAACCTCATGACCATAGACCAATTCAAATGGACTGAAACCTGTGGACTCATTCGGGGAATCCCTGGTTGCAAACAGTAGGAATGAGATCCCTTTATCCCAGTCATCGGGATAGTCTTCACAATAAGCCCTAATCATGGTCTTCAAAGTCTGATGATAGCGTTCTAACGCTCCTTGGGACTGTGGGTGATAAGCAGAGGATTTGATCTGCTTTATTCCCAACTCCTTCATAACTTGCTGAAATATTCCTGACATGAAATTTGACCCTTGATCAGATTGATTTTCCTTCGGCAGACCGTACCTAGTGAAAAACTGCACTAACGCCTGCACCACTGTCTTTGCAGTGATACTTCTCAAAGGTATCGCCTCTGGAAACCGTGTAGACAAGTCCATAATCGTCAGGAGAAATCTGTGACCCGACCTCGTTCTGGGTAAGGGTCCGACACAATCAACAAGAACCCTAGTAAAAGGTTCATCAAATGCAGGAATGGGTGTTAATGGAGCAGGCTTGATAGAAGGCTGTGCCTTACCAATAATCTGACATGTATGACATGTCTTACAGAAATGCACAACATCTTTGTGCATCTTAGGCCAATAGAAATGCCTCATAATTCTATCTTCTGTCTTCCGAATACCGACATGACCTGCCATAGGTAACTCATGAGCCATTTTCAGAATATCTGTGCGGTAACAAGGAGGAACTACAACCTGGTGAATTATACACCAATCTTCATCAGCTGGTCTCCGGGGAGGTCTCCATTTCCTCATCAAAATGTCATCTTTGACATAAAAGCACTCAGGAACCTTATCAGCCTCAGCCTCAGAACATGCTTTTTGTGACAAGCTTTTTAATTCTGGGTCTGCCTGTTGTGCCTGTACAAGGGAGGATTTACTAAACAAACTATCATTGTTAGCAACAGAGCCTTCAACACTATCCCCATTCAAATCCTTGAAAAAGGTTTCAGCTAACCAGACATCAGTACTCTCCTCTACATCAGCAGATTCCGCATCATCCTTTTCAGCTCTACGAGTCTGAGACCTAGTAACAACACAATCCGGGAAAATCCCTGGAAAATCTTCCTGCAACAATTCAGTTTCAGCTACCTCAACGGGCTTTTCCGAAACCACTGGAGATGCAACAACTTTATCTCCAGCCAAGTCGTTACCTAACAAGAAATCAACACCTTTCATGGGTAATTCTGGAACGACACCAACAGTCACAGGACCACTAACTAGGTCACACTTTAAGTCGACCTTATGCAAAGGGACCGACATGAAATTTGGGCCAATACCTTGAACTAAGACGTTGGCCTTTTCTGAACTCTCCAGAGGAAGAGCCGAATCACCTGGCACCATCAGGGACTGTGCAGCCCCTGTATCCCTAAGGATCACCACTGACCTACCAGCAGCACCAGTCGAACAAGGGGATACTTCACCATCATGCAAAAAACTTCTTAAAGTTTCATCAACCTGTTTGACTTTATCAGCAAATACCAGAGAAACACTCTCAACATCTTGATTGGGCTCTGATGGAACAAACTCCATCGAGGGAACACTTGTTTGCTTGACAAAACCCATGTCTTTCTTAGTTTTGGTTGGCATTCCAACCAATTTCCAACATGATTCTTTCAAATGTCCCGATTTATGACAATGAGTACAAATTTTGGAACTACGACTCTCAGACCGTTTGGTTGATTCTGTGCCCCCACTAGCCTGATCCTTATTAGCGTCTTTGTCCTTGCTTGCATATTTTCCCTCACTAGGTTTATTGTGGGATTCAAATGACCCTTTACCTTTCTTTTTCCAATAATTCTTGAAAGGAGGCCTATCTCCACTACCTTTACGTGAGACCTCAAATTCATCAGCTACTATTGCTGCTTTACTGACTTCAGTAACTCTATGGTCATCTAAGTGAGATTTAATGCCAAAAGGAAGACTCTTTTTGAATTCTTCTAGGAGGACAACTTCCCTAAGGTGAACAAAATCTTTGTCAACTTTCAGTGATCTGTACCACTTATCGAACATCATTTCTTGTTCCCTAGCAAATTCAACATACGTCTGGCCTGACTGTCTTTGCATGTTCCTAAATTTATGTCTGTACGCTTCTGGTACCAACTCATATGCATTGAGAATTGTTTCTTTTACTGTAGCATAGTCACATGATTGCGTTTCAGAGAGCGAAGAATAGACTTTTGCAGCCTTTCCAACAAAAACACTTTGGAGGAGAAGAGTCCAGTATTCCTCGGGCCAATTCAGTCTCTTGGCCACTTTTTCAAATGACACAAAATATGTATCAACTCCCTCTTCATCAAATTTTGGCACAAGGCGAATGTTCTTCGCCACATCAAAGCCTTGGGGAGATTTATCTTTAACAGAGTTAGTATTAATATTTGCATGAGTTAACTCCATTTCTTTCAATTTCAACTGGTACTCCAATCTCATTCTCTCCTTTTCAATGTTTATTTTCTCCATTTCAAGGTTTTCTTTGATTCTTTCCTTCTCAAGGTTTTCTTTAATTCTTTCCTTTTCCAATTCAATGTTTGCCAGTTGGATCTGAGCATCCTCTGACATATTGATGGAAGTTTCAGGCTCCTCTGTAAGCTTCATGTGACTAGCTAACAAGTCAATTATCTCTGCCTTCTTTAAACCTGGGGCTAGAGATACACCCAAATGATCACAAACTGTTATCAAATCATCCTTCTTCAGTGACTTCAAATGATCATATGACAATTCTGTCATTGCAAGAAATTCTTCAACATCAAATGTAGCCATAGTGAATATACACAAATACAACCACGTAATAACACAGTACAGTATATTCTAGAACTTTCCAAAATGTTTCCAATTCAAATTGGCTTTTGTTTCAAATTGACTTTCGTCTCAAATTGGCTTTCGTTTCCTGAAAAACTGGTTTTAATTTCAAATTGGCTTTAAATTTGGTTTTCGTTTCAAATTGCATTGGCTTGTACAAATTTGGTTTTCGTTTCCCGGACAAGCCCCCAAATTATTTGTTACGATACTGCAACAAATAACAATAAAAATTTTATTTAAATTTCCTTTTTTTTTATTACAGGAAATAATTATGCATAAATAAAACAAATAATGATCTTACATAAATCTCTTGAAGTGTCCGATGTAAAATCCCGAAGTGATGATGCTATATCCAAGTAATAATCCAAATGATAAAAATCCCAGTTGACTGGCGAAAATTCACAATGATGGCGATGATGAAACTGATGTTGAAGTCCGATGAATAATAAGAGTCACTGCAACGAGTTGAAATGTCCGTGAAGACGATGTTGATGATGATTAACAGTCAATTTCAGCAATCCATGGGTTGAAACGTGTTCATTGAACAGGTTGATGATGTTGATGAGAACTGATAATTTCTCTCTCAAAATAACTGCAAACAGTTCATTGATGGTGGGCATAAACTGCTCTGATCTGATCTGGTGAAGTGATCTCATATGATGTGATGTGATCTCCTGCTCTCATATGATGTGATGGTGTGATCTAATATGATGTGATGATCATCTTGAAGAATCCGCCAGCTTTATATAGTTTGCAGCTATTCTTCTAGAACTCACTATTAAGGAAGGTTCTAGCATTTTCTTTAAAAAAACTTTCTCCTTTCAGGAGCAGTCAAAATCCAGAACACTCTTGAATGACCTCATTGAAATCAAGAGTGTCAATAGCATAGCTAAGCCTATTGTTCCTAATCTCTATTCAGAAATAACAATACAACTCCTTGGCCTTTTAAATAGGCAAGGCCTGCATAATAAAAAGACATTCTTGAATGTTCTTTACAATTCTTGGCTATCCTTAAAGGGAAATAACTAATAGATGAATGTAATTGCTTTTAAAATTCTTTTACAATTATTCATACATGTAACACTCCACTTTGATAAAAAGGCCCAAGAGTGATATCTGTCGTCTATTATGTCAGCCACTATGGCTGATTAACCTAGACGTAAAATGTTTCCAAGGAAATTGGTTATATACCAGCTTGGCGTTTACCAGCAAAAAATGCTGTCCTGCCGAGTTCCTACGGGAGTTACCACAACAGAAACAGGAACAGAAAAAGAATTCAAAAATGTAATTAGAATATCCAGATTCTAGGTCTTAATCTAAACACACGCACGCATGTTTATTGAGATACGGTATGATATGGTGGAAAAGAAAAAAACAAGGGGGGGGGTGCCATGATACGGCCCTCCTCCCCATGTTGCTGGCTTACCCCTCCCAGTATTAAAGAGATATACAAACAGCACAAAAGGAAGTAGAAATAAACAAAGGAGATGAATGAAGTGAGGTGAAAGAGAATCAAGGAGGAAAAAAAATCGCGATAATGCATGAGCAGCAAATAATTGGTCGAGATTATGAATGTGTAATATTAAAAATATTTGTTTTAATTTTTGGTCTAAATTGTGAATCCAGTGTCTAATCGCCTTTGCCTCCTCTTGTAACAATCAAAATAAACTAGACAAGAAAACGTAAATTGGCAATTTTAAGAGGCCAATGCGATCGCTACGCCCTATTGGCTGCGCAAAAGAAGGGGAAAAAAGAAAAACGGAAGAGGGGGAAAGAGGAAGAAGAGTGAAGAAATTGACAGGAGGGGAGAATTTCAGCATTTCATTTTTGTAAAAGTTAATGGTTCATTTTGGTTTTCATACTTTCAATAGTTTAATAAGAATATTGTGCACGCTGTTCATTTTTAAATACTAAGGTCTTTTCGTCTCTTCTTTTTCATCCTTCATGTTTAATAGAAATACATGTAAGTTCGCGCTTCGCGCTCATATTTTATGTTTATGAGAAGCATGTTCTGTGCAATACTTTTTTTAGGAGTCGTGGTTTTCTGACTCCGGTCTTGTAAACGGAGAGTCGTGTGTTCGAGTCCCACCGCGGTCTATATACCGTCATTTGTCAAGGCTTAATCCACACCTTGCCACTCTCGACCCAAATACTAAATGGGTACCCGGTTGGATGCTAAAGTTATTGTATGTTTGAATTTGCCAGCGCCATTTTGAGGCTGCGAAGAATACAAGCAAATGCTTACCAGGGTATGAAAATTGTGCACTTTCCATTCGGGATTGAAATGAATCCAATGACTGGGATAATAATGAGCTGTAAATCGCTTTGAGCCGTTCTGAGAAAAACGATATTTAAAAAACAGCTATCATTTATCATTAATATATTTTTATTAATGACATCTCATTCACGATCAAACAAAGTGCTTAAAATGCAATAGGAATATAAGCTTAAATTCTAGTTTGAAATCTTTGCCTGCATTATCAAAATTGTTAAGATATTTGTCCTATTCGTAAAGTCAAGCGCTACCTAAAAGGTCTTTTTTCAGTCGAGTACACTACAATAATCTAGTTCATAATCAAACGTTGCAGAAAACCTCTTATAGAGCAAAATAATCTGCTCGCATCAATGCCAAGTTAACTAATGCAAGAAACATTTGAAATTATTAACTTTTCGGATCAGTAGAAAATGATTGAAATATTCTCCCTTCAAGTCTGTAACCCCGTTAATCCGTCTTTGTCTTCCGTCTGTGTGTTTCTGTAGTGCGGTAATTGTAGTCATCGATTTTTGGCATCCGATGTAGCTCAGGATCTAACAGGGGTTCATGCCGGTGCTAACACATGTAGGATAGATGGTATCTTAACTGTCTTTTCATGAGAGCAATTCTCAGTCTTTTCTCGAAGCACATAGCCATGTTAATGAAGTATTTTCCAATTAGAAAACCGGGTTCTCCACCATGTTGTGTTGGGATCGTTTATATCTTAGTTGGGAGCATCAATAACCACGCAGGAACGTTCGATGTACATTTCAATCAAGAAACTTTATAATCATCAATCTTCAGCAATATTACATGTAGAGTTGAGAAGCATATCACAACGTACGACGATGTAGATCTTAACTCTGTGATGATCTTAACTTATCTAACCTCAACCCTTGGGTGTACACTCAATATATACATGCATTAAAGCTTCTACACAAATTATAATCCAAGGGTTTGGATATAGGACTAAAGGGGGTTTAATTATTGGGAAGGGGAAGGCAGTTCTTTGTTCTCTGATTGGAGTTTGTTTGACTATGAACGATAAGGGTTTTAATGGCTTGGATTAAATTAATGACCACAACAAATGGCTTTTGCTACTTGTATACCCGTTCCATAATATTTGTATTGGATCAACACATTCATGATACGTTCCGCTTGCCTTCTTATTTCTGTCCGCACGTTCCTGAAATAGTCCGCTTGCCTTTTTATTCCAATCCGCACGTTCCTGAAACATTCCGCATAGCTTCGTCTTTCCTTCCTGAGGCTGACGTGATTGCGGATGGTTTCCGGAAGACGCGGAAGGGTAATAATAATAATAAAATCAGTTCGTGCTTCGCGCTCGCTTGATATATTTAAAAAAAAACTCAGGTTTGTTGACACTAATTAGGCCCCTTGACCCCGTTCTTCGTTACTTTTTGTATTTTTTGTCTTGCATCCCGTTACCCCTCTAGCGCACTGACCACAACAAATGGCTTTTGCTACTTGTATACCCGTTCCATAATATTTGTATTGGATCAACACATTCCTGATACGTTCCGCTTGCCTTCTTATTCCTGTCCGTACGTTCCTGAAATAGTCCGCTTGCCTTTTTATTCCAATCCGCACGTTCCTGAAACATTCCGCATAGCTTCGTCTTTCCTTCCTGAGGCTGACGTGATTGCGGATGGTTTCCGGAAGACGCGGAAGGGTTTAGGAACGGCAGGACATGGTCAGGACAAGGTCCCGAAGGTGTCAGGAATTCAATATCCGCGTTCAAATTTTGATCGAGACAAAAAAATTTGGATGGGGACAAATTGTGATTTCCCGAACACCAGGAAGGGTTGAGGACAGCTTGCGGAAACTCTCAGGAATGTCCGAACAGGTTGCGGAACGGATCACAATTATTACATTCCGCGCCTTGTCCTGACGCTGTCCTGGTCCTAGTGGAAAAGGGGTAATACAAACAATGTACAAGATGATGCATGGTATGCTACCAGAGAGCATTCGTAAACAATTTATTTTAAGTGATTGTAAGTACATGCTAATGTCATCTAAAAATCAAATTACCCTTAGTTAAAAGCAATTATAAGAAAAGAAGTTTACAGTACAGGGGGGGGGCCACAAGCTGGAACGCACTACCTAATGACTTAAAAGTAACTAGTTTCAACATATTTAGATTGGACGCCAGAGTGATGTAAACTTGTTTGTTCTGTTTGTTTGTTTTTCTTTGTAATATTGATGATATTTTAATTGTATATTCATTTCGTATTATGTATCTTAATTGTATATAAATGTAATGTGATTTTATATAGTATGTACGCACGGACGTTCAGAAGAACAGCCATTCGCTGAAGATCGTTTACCGTGTTAAAATAAAATAAATGAACTGAAAATGAATTTCTGCGGTTCCATTATGTTTGCCCACAATAATGGATGATTAATTTTTTTGCTTCACCGATTGCGCTTTTGATGTACCTCACTTCTATCGCATACATAATAAATAATAATCGCGCTCTCATTGACACGGGTCGTGTGGTCCAGTGGTTTGAGCATTGGACTCATAATCGCAAGGTTGTGAGTTCGAACCCCAACTCTGCCATTGTCTCCTGTTACGATACTGCAACAAATAACAATAAAAATTTTATTTAAATTTCCTTTTTTTTTATTACAGGAAATAATAATGCATAAATAAAACAAATAATGATCTTACATAAATCTCTTGAAGTGTCCGATGTAAAATCCCGAAGTGATGATGCTATATCCAAGTAATAATCCAAATGATAAAAATCCCAGTTGACTGGCGAAAATTCACAATGATGGCGATGATGAAACTGATGTTGAAGTCCGATGAATAATAAGAGTCACTGCAACGAGTTGAAATGTCCGTGAAGACGATGTTGATGATGATTAACAGTCAATTTCAGCAATCCATGGGTTGAAACGTGTTCATTGAACAGGTTGATGATGTTTATGAGAACTGATAATTTCTCTCTCAAAATAACTGCAAACAGTTCATTGATGGTAGGCATAAACTGCTCTGATCTGATCTGGTGAAGTGATCTCATATGATGTGATGTGATCTCCTGCTCTCATATGATGTGATGGTGTGATCTAATATGATGTGATGATAATCTTGAAGAATCCGCCAGCTTTATATAGTTTGCAGCTATTCTTCTAGAACTCACTATTAAGGAAGGTTCTAGCATTTTCTTTAAAAAAACTTTCTCCTTTCAGGAGCAGTCAAAATCCAGAACACTCTTGAATGACCTCATTGAAATCAAGAGTGTCAATAGCATAGCTAAGCCTATTGTTCCTAATCTCTATTCAGAAATAACAATACAACTCCTTGGCCTTTTAAATAGGCAAGGCCTGCATAATAAAAAGACATTCTTGAATGTTCTTTACAATTCTTGGCTATCCTTAAAGGGAAATAACTAATAGATGAATGTAATTGCTTTAAAATTCTTTTACAATTATTCATACATGTAACACTCCACTTTGATAAAAAGGCCCAAGAGTGATATCTGTCGTCTATTATGTCAGCCACTATGGCTGATTAACCTAGACGTAAAATGTTTCCAAGGAAATTGGTTATATACCAGCTTGGCGTTTACCAGCAAAAAATGCTGTCCTGCCGAGTTCCTACGGGAGTTACCACAACAGAAACAGGAACAGAAAAAGAATTCAAAAATGTAATTAGAATATCCAGATTCTAGGTCTTAATCTAAACACACGCACGCATGTTTATTGAGATACGGTATGATATGGTGGAAAAGAAAAAAACAAGGGGGGGGGGTGCCATGATACGGCCCTCCTCCCCATGTTGCTGGCTTACCCCTCCCAGTATTAAAGAGATATACAAACAGCACAAAAGGAAGTAGAAATAAACAAAGGAGATGAATGAAGTGAGGTGAAAGAGAATCAAGGAGGAAAAAAAATCGCGATAATGCATGAGCAGCAAATAATTGGTCGAGATTATGAATGTGTAATATTAAAAATATTTGTTTTAATTTTTGGTCTAAATTGTGAATCCAGTGTCTAATCGCCTTTGCCTCCTCTTGTAACAATCAAAATAAACTAGACAAGAAAACGTAAATTGGCAATTTTAAGAGGCCAATGCGATCGCTACGCCCTATTGGCTGCGCAAAAGAAGGGGAAAAAAGAAAAACGGAAGAGGGGGAAAGAGGAAGAAGAGTGAAGAAATTGACAGGAGGGGAGAATTTCAGCATTTCATTTTTGTAAAAGTTAATGGTTCATTTTGGTTTTCATACTTTCAATAGTTTAATAAGAATATTGTGCACGCTGTTCATTTTTAAATACTTAGGTCTTTTCGTCTCTTCTTTTTCATCCTTCATGTTTAATAGAAATACATGTAAGTTCGCGCTTCGCGCTCATATTTTATGTTTATGAGAAGCATGTTCTGTGCAATACTTTTTTTAGGAGTCGTGGTTTTCTGACTCCGGTCTTGTAAACGGAGAGTCGTGTGTTCGAGTCCCACCGCGGTCTATATACCGTCATTTGTCAAGGCTTAATCCACACCTTGCCACTCTCGACCCAAATACTAAATGGGTACCCGGTTGGATGCTAAAGTTATTGTATGTTTGAATTTGCCAGCGCCATTTTGAGGCTGCGAAGAATACAAGCAAATGCTTACCAGGGTATGAAAATTGTGCACTTTCCATTCGGGATTGAAATGAATCCAATGACTGGGATAATAATGAGCTGTAAATCGCTTTGAGCCGTTCTGAGAAAAACGATATTTAAAAAACAGCTATCATTTATCATTAATATATTTTTATTAATGACATCTCATTCACGATCAAACAAAGTGCTTAAAATGCAATAGGAATATAAGCTTAAATTCTAGTTTGAAATCTTTGCCTGCATTATCAAAATTGTTAAGATATTTGTCCTATTCGTAAAGTCAAGCGCTACCTAAAAGGTCTTTTTTCAGTCGAGTACACTACAATAATCTAGTTCATAATCAAACGTTGCAGAAAACCTCTTATAGAGCAAAATAATCTGCTCGCATCAATGCCAAGTTAACTAATGCAAGAAACATTTGAAATTATTAACTTTTCGGATCAGTAGAAAATGATTGAAATATTCTCCCTTCAAGTCTGTAACCCCGTTAATCCGTCTTTGTCTTCCGTCTGTGTGTTTCTGTAGTGCGGTAATTGTAGTCATCGATTTTTGGCATCCGATGTAGCTCAGGATCTAACAGGGGTTCATGCCGGTGCTAACACATGTAGGATAGATGGTATCTTAACTGTCTTTTCATGAGAGCAATTCTCAGTCTTTTCTCGAAGCACATAGCCATGTTAATGAAGTATTTTTCAATTAGAAAACCAGGTTCTCCACCATGTTGTGTTGGGATCGTTTATCTCTTAGTTGGGAGCATCAATAACCACGCAGGAACGTTCGATGTACATTTCAATCAAGAAACTTTATAATCATCAATCTTCAGCAATATTACATGTAGAGTTGAAAAGCATATCACAACGTACGACGATGTAGATCTTAACTCTGTGATGATCTTAACTTATCTAACCTCAACCCTTGGGTGTACACTCAATATATACATGTATTAAAGCTTCTACACAAATTATAATCCAAGGGTTGGATATAGGACTAAAGGGGGTTAAATTATTGGGAAGGGGAAGGCAGTTCTTTGTTCTCTGATTGGAGTTTGTTTGACTATGAACGATAAGGGTTTTAATGGCTTGGATTAAATTAATGACCACAACAAATGGCTTTTGCTACTTGTATACCCGTTCCATAATATTTGTATTGGATCAACACATTCCTGATACGTTCCGCTTGCCTTCTTATTTCTGTCCGCACGTTCCTGAAATAGTCCGCTTGCCTTTTTATTCCAATCCGCACGTTCCTGAAACATTCCGCATAGCTTCGTCTTTCCTTCCTGAGGCTGACGTGATTGCGGATGGTTTCCGGAAGACGCGGAAGGGTAATAATAATAATAAAATCAGTTCGTGCTTCGCGCTCGCTTGATATATTTAAAAAAAAACTCAGGTTTGTTGACACTAATTAGGCCCCTTGACCCCGTTCTTCGTTACTTTTTGTATTTTTTGTCTTGCATCCCGTTACCCCTCTAGCGCACTGACCACAACAAATGGCTTTTGCTACTTGTATACCCGTTCCATAATATTTGTATTGGATCAACACATTCCTGATACGTTCCGCTTGCCTTCTTATTCCTGTCCGTACGTTCCTGAAATAGTCCGCTTGCCTTTTTATTCCAATCCGCACGTTCCTGAAACATTCCGCATAGCTTCGTCTTTCCTTCCTGAGGCTGACGTGATTGCGGATGGTTTCCGGAAGACGCGGAAGGGTTTAGGAACGGCAGGACATGGTCAGGACAAGGTCCCGAAGGTGTCAGGAATTCAATATCCGCGTTCAAATTTTGATCGAGACAAAAAAATTTGGATGGGGACAAATTGTGATTTCCCGAACACCAGGAAGGGTTGAGGACAGCTTGCGGAAACTCTCAGGAATGTCCGAACAGGTTGCGGAACGGATCACAATTATTACATTCCGCGCCTTGTCCTGACGCTGTCCTGGTCCTAGTGGAAAAGGGGTAATACAAACAATGTACAAGATGATGCATGGTATGCTACCAGAGAGCATTCGTAAACAATTTATTTTAAGTGATTGTAAGTACATGCTAATGTCATCTAAAAATCAAATTACCCTTAGTTAAAAGCAATTATAAGAAAAGAAGTTTACAGTACAGGGGGGGGGGCCACAAGCTGGAACGCACTACCTAATGACTTAAAAGTAACTAGTTTCAACATATTTAGATTGGACGCCAGAGTGATGTAAACTTGTTTGTTCTGTTTGTTTGTTTTTCTTTGTAATATTGATGATATTTTAATTGTATATTCATTTCGTATTATGTATCTTAATTGTATATAAATGTAATGTGATTTTATATAGTATGTACGCACGGACGTTCAGAAGAACAGCCATTCGCTGAAGATCGTTTACCGTGTTAAAATAAAATAAATGAACTGAAAATGAATTTCTGCGGTTCCATTATGTTTGCCAACAATAATGGATGATTATTATTTTTTTGCTTCACCGACTGCGCTTTTGATGTACCTCACTACTATTGCATACATAATAAATAATAGATGATACCTGTACACAGCTTTAGACTAGATATGCTCTCCATGTTTTCCCAACTTATTTGACGCAGATTTGTATCGGGGGGGGGGGTGCACTTCCATTGACGACTGGGTACCATGCGCGACCATGGGGTCTCGAAAAGCACCCTAAACACGTATTTTCCATATTAGTGAAAATGCACCCCTTAAACATGTATTGGAAATAAAACGATACTCTTGGCAATTATTCCCTGTATTGACCCCTAAACAAGTACAACAATATTTTTATTGTTATGTCACTGTCGTCGGTTTTACCTTTACCTCATTGGGGTTGAGTACAGCCCCACCTCCACATCTCGCGCAACATCGTACTCTAAACACGTAGGGCTGACTCTTGGGGCAAAAAAGTACATCCTTTATAAAAACATTTTAGTCTTAATTCTTACACCCTCGCAAATTTGATCCTAAACACGTAGCTTTCCTAGAAAAAATACATATCCGTTTTGTCATTATTTTTGACACCCTTATTACGTTACTTAGGTAACGTGCCCTATCTTGAAAAATACATCCTTTTTTACGTGTTTTTTGGTCGCGCATGGAATCCACTCGTCAATGTAAGTGACCCCCCCCCCCCCCCCGGGTTTGTATCTCTATCTGCATTCCGTTCACGTGTTTATGAACAATTGGGTTACATATGAACTAAACAAAGTAATTGCAAGAACCTAGCAAAGGCTGCAGGTCTCCATCCATTTCAGCAACTGGTAACCTTCAGTTGGAAGTGTAAAAAAGCAACAAAAAGCCTCTAATTTATGCTTTGTAGCTTACAAACATTATAGAGTGCGTATCAAAAAAGTTTACACTTTGAAAAAGCCCCGGGAATTTGAAAATATGCAACATGTGGGTGATTTTTTCACATATAATCTTAGGTTTGGGGCTCATCTATCCATTGAAATTTGAAGTTTTAACAGAGAGTAACCTGAGTGAGCACTGTCCATTTTTGTAAAGCACGCAGAAATCTGTTTGCGCAGAAATGCTCGTTTTCATGCTGTGACACGGGAAAAGGGCGAAATCAAACTTACCCTGCGAAACATTTCTCATACATTTCCCTTGCACTCTTAGTCAATTGAAATAAAACGGATACATTCAAGCATTTTCTAAAAATTTTGCCACCAAAATTGAAATTTTAACACTAAGAAATCACAACCTTTTCCCTTTTGTGCCAGCTGGATCTGAGGACATAACTGAATCTGAAGAAAGGTTTGTATCGGACATCTCCAGCACTTTTTCACGAAGTTTTATCATTTGAAGTGGGTTTACAATTCATTTTTCATTTAATACTTGTTTCTCCACACTTTTTCCCAACTCGACCATGGTTAACAAAATGAAAATCATGCCTAAGTCATTTATGCAAATCACAGCTCAGTGTAAAACAAATATCTTAACGATGACCTCGGTGTGTGGGGGAGTGGGGTGGGGCGAAATGCAAGACAAGTTAAAAGAGGTAAAAGATATCTTCAAATCAATTTTCTTAGCTAAATTCCACGTGCTCTTCATGATAAAGGTCTGCTTTTATTCACATAACTATTTCAAAGTTCTGCGCAGATCATTTTTCACTAACTTTTCAAATGTAAGTGGTGCTCATTCAAGCTGAAATATTTTTTGACAGTTATATCGTCATTTGTATAAATGGATCTGTATCAATGTTAAAATGTGGAAAAATTTTCAGGACATTACAAATGTATAATTTTACACGATTTTTTTTCAGTGTAATTTTTTTTGGATACGCACTGTACGCTCATGTGTCAATTAGCCCAAATCTAGGTCTGTTACAACACAGTAAAATGAGATGATGGACTTTATTTGACATTTAGAAAAATTCATCCACATTTTACCTCTTCGGCAGAAATAGCTGATGGGGGGAGGGTGATAGTCATAGTCCTATCCTTAGGGTAAATTTTAAGTGTATATTATTTTTATGTTTACAAAAAGATAGGGTTCTCATAAGACCTTAGTGTGCGAGCGCAAAGTGCGAGGTAATTTTATTAATATTTCACGTAAATATTTAGTCCTGAAATTTGATTGTGTTGTCAGTGTTGTGTTGTATATCTTACAGAACAAATAATGGTAGAGCGAAGCGCGATTAGAAATATATTTCATTTTATTTAGTTTATTTCATTTTAAACAATAAATAAACCAAGTAAATTAATACAATCATAACGAATCAATGTCATCAACAATGTTATCATTGTTATGGATTTTTGTTTTAGGGGGGTCAGTGTTGGTAAAGAGTCTAACGCCATGTCTTTCTCCTTAAATTTTTAGACTCATGCACACCCGCCTTCACCTCAAACTACTGAGACAACTCACAACCTACTTTAACTCTTTTGTTTTGGCTCTTTCGTACAAACTAATCACTGGGATCCTATAGACTCTGGTATACCTCTCTTCTTCATAGCCCGGCCCTCTCCTTAGCCAAAGCCAAACTGCTTCTTCCCTTCAGCCCGATATTCCTCTTGCAATCTTCTCAAAATGAATACTGCATAATTATCCATCATACCTTTCTCTGGCATAAAACCAAAGTGCATCTCATCCACTTCCACCTTTCTCCATATTGTCTTTTACCCTCTCCACAATTATTCATTGCATGTTCGTATAAGTTCACACTCCTAAAATAATAATAATAATAATAATAATAATAATAATAATAATAGGGGTAGTAGTTGTAGTAGTGGTAGTAGTAGTAGTAGTAGTAGTAGTAGTTAGTAGTAGTAATACTATAGGTATATTTACCCAGGGAAGCCACTTCAGTTATGAAAACTGTTCTCCCAGCGGGCCCTGCTATTATCATTACCCCGGCTTTAGCTGGGCTGCCTAGGCGCTCAAGCATTCAAGGAAATTTTTACCTACCGGGTACCCATTTACCTCACCTGGGTTCAGTGCAGCACAGTGTGGATAAATTTCTTGCCGAAGGAAATTACGCCATGGCTGGGAATCGAATTCACGACCCTCTGTTTCAAACTCAGAAGACTTATCCACTGGGCCACAGCGCTTCTATACGCACCACAGTTCGTTGCATCCCTTCTGACTAAAAAAAAATGAACCACTACACACCCACTGCCCATTCTGGAAGATGTGAGGCCCAAATGACCTTCATTTTGGAGTAAAATCGGTTTTTTTTTTGGGGGGGGTGCTTTCAAATTTCTTTGGACCAATTCGACCTCCATTTTGTATTGAAAACCTTTGTAGAGGAACTTTTTTCTTCTTTTTTATTGGCGTTTCAAACTTAGGCCTACCATCATTCAGCACACCGGGTCAGTAAAAAAAAATCATTGGGAAAATTTAATGAAAGATAAAAGTAGTTTGCAAAATATGGATTTCATTGCATCAAACATGCACGCATTGAAGTGGCTCGGAGCTTTATTTTTTTTGTAATTCATGTTTTATTGATCCTTTTCATCAAAATATACATAACAAAACATTCATGGTATAATGGATTACATGTTAAAGTTCAGATGAAGTTGGCATATAAAATAGCATGTCTAACATACAAAATAGTATAAAATAAGAATGTTTGTTTACATCAACAAAAATTCAGGCACTTGGCCTATAAAAAAATAAACATAACAAAAATAACCTTCTGCTTTATCGCCTCTTTAAAGTATTCAGAATGATAGCCAACTTGCCATCATGTTTTTCTAATTTGCATTTCCTTTGTGCTATGGTACGTTCAACAGTTTCAAATGATAAAAGAAAGTTACAAAAATGGGAGAGAGTAGGTTTTGTTTCGTCACATCGACATCTAAAAATATATTGTTTACCTGACAGGAGCAGAAAGTTCAATATAAATATATTTCTGTGAATTTTATTTCTGTAGCTTTATAACATTAAACGGTAAAGAGAGAGAGAGAGAGAGAAAGAGGGTGGGCATGTTCCATTGATGGCTGAGTGATCAGTTCATGCAAAAAATTTTTGTTCAGTGAGTATCAGTCGTTATGTGTGTAATGCGTCATGCCTAGCAATGAAAGGAAAGCGATATGGCATTAATAATAGATATCAATGAACCCTGACAAGTACCTGTTTTGTATAAAGCATCTGTGTTCTTGCTGCACTATGAAAGTAGACATCTGAAATCAGCCTGTTAAATGTTCGGAACAGTTTGTAAACAATTTTTTTTATATTACTTTTTCAAATTTCTTTTCGCACCCCGGAGGAGGGGGGGGGGGGGTGGGTCGCTGCCATTGAACAGTGGGCAGCATCAACGTCAAGTAAAACGCGGAAAAGGTTGCTTTTCGCGGGTCGGAGCGGAACGCGAATACAGTGTCAAAAACGCCCAAAGTGATAAAAAGAAATCTCGTTTTTTTTAATGGTTTGTGATGACTTATTTTTTACAGGCGCGGATCCATGGGGGGCCGAGGGGGCCTTGCCCCCCCCCCCTTCGGCTAAAGAAAAAAGAGAGAGAGGGAAAGAAAGAGAAAAAAATGGAAGAGGGGAAAGAAAAGAAGAAAAAAAAGAAGGGAAGAAAAAAAGAGAGGAAAGGGGGGGAAAGAAAAAAGGAAAGGAAGAGGGGGGAAAAGAGAGAGAAGAGGGGGAAAGAAAAGGGGAAGAGGGGGAAGGAAGGGAAGGAAAAGAGAGAGGAAAAGGGGAAAGAAAGAGAAGGAAAAAGAGAGGGAAAGGAAAAGGGAAAAAAAGAGAGAGAGGGGAAGAGGGTAAAGGAAGAGAAGAAAAAAGAGAGAGGAAAAAGAGGAAAGAAAAGGAGGAAGAGAAGAAAAGAAAGGGGGAGGGAGAGGGGGAAGAAAAGAAGAAGG
This sequence comes from Lytechinus variegatus, assembly GCF_018143015.1. Lineage (NCBI taxonomy): Eukaryota > Metazoa > Echinodermata > Echinoidea > Temnopleuroida > Toxopneustidae > Lytechinus > Lytechinus variegatus. Next base: position 17,809,758 of record NC_054745.1, on the reverse strand, counting down.
GAAAGAAAAAAGAAAAAAAGAGAGAAGAGGGGAAAGAAAGAGAAAAAAAGAGGGGGAAGGAAGAGAAGAAAAAAGGGAGGGGGAAGAAAAAAAGAGGAAGTGGGGGGAAGAGAGATGAAAAGGAGAAAAAAAGGAAAGAGAGGAAGAGGGAAGAAAGAAGAGGGGAAAAAGAGAGGGGAAAGAAAAGAGGAAAAGAAGAGGGGAAAGAAAGAGAAAAAAGAGGAATTGGGGGAAGGAAGAGAAGAAAAGGGAGGGGAGGGGGAGAAAAAAAGAGGAAGAGGATGAAAAGAGAGAGGAAGAGGGGAAAAGGAGAAAGAGGAAGAGGGAAGAAAGAAGAGAAGAAAAAAGAAAGAGAGAAAGGGGAAAGAAGAGAAGAAAAGGTGAGAGGAAGAGGGGAAGGACGAGAAGAAAAAAAAGAGGAAGAGGAGGAAAGAAAATGATGTTTGAACCAAAAGGGCGCTAAAATGATGTTCGAAGGAATGTCAAAATGCTGTTCGAACTTGGGGCAGAATTGATGTTTGAACGGGGGTGGGGGGCGGGGCGAACTGATGTTCGACGTAGGGCCACAAAATTGATGTTGGAACTAGGGGCGCCAAACTGATACTCGAGCTAGGGGGGGGGGCAAATGGTATTCGAACTAGGGGCGCCAAATTGATGTTGGATCTACATGTAGGGGCGCCGAATTGATATTCGAACTAGGAGGGCGCCGAAATGATGTTCGAAGGGATGTTAAAATGATGTTCGAACTGGGGGCCGAATTGATGTTCGAACGGGGGGGGGGGGGGGGCGAAGTGATGATCGTCCTACATGTAGGGGCGCCGAATTGATATTCGAACTAGGGGCGTCAAATTTATGTTAGACCTACATGTAGGGGCGCCGAATTGATATTCGAACTAGGAGGGCGCCGAAATGATGTTCGAAGGGATGTTGAAATGATGTTCGAACTGGGGGCGCCAAATTAATACTCGAAATGGGGAGGGGGGCGCCACTTGATACTCAAACTGGGGGGGGGGGCGAATTGATGTTTCCAACTAGGGGGGCGCAAAATTGATACTCGAGCTAGGGGGGAATGATATTCGAACTAGGGAAGGCAAATTGAGATCGAAGGGATGCCAAATTGATGATCGACCTACATGTGGGGGCGCCGAACTGATATTCGAACTAGGAGGGCGCCGAAATGATGTTCGAAGGGGGGGTGCTACATTGATACTCGAACTATAGGGAGGGGGCCGAATCGATTTTCGGGGTAGGGGGCGCCAAATCGATACTCAAACTAGGGGGCGCCGAATCGATGTTCAAACTTGGGGGCGCAAAATTGATACTCGAGCTAGGGAGGCGAAATGATATTCGAACTAGGGAAGGCAAATTGAGTTCGAAGGGATGCTAAAATGATGTTCGAAGTGGGGCCGAATTGATGTTCGAACGGGGGGGGGGGGGCAAATTGATGATCGACCTACATGTAGGGGCGCCGAACTGATATTCGAACTGCCGCCTTGTTGTTGGCTCATTGTTCCATATATTGAAAGTTTGAAATGCCTTGGCCTTGAGGTTTTTAGGCCTTGGGTTTCCATGCCTTGGCCTTGGGGATTAAAGCCTTGGTCTTGGGTATTAAAGCCTTGGCCTTGGAGGTTTGAGCCTTGACTTACAACACTGATGGATATATTGACAGATATTATTTACAGAAATTTTGAAGTTTACTTGCACACACTAAGAAATAAATGTTCAGAATTGAACCCCGAAAGGTTAATGCAAAATCAGTACCCTATGGGTTTAAACATTGAACCCCTGATTTGGGGTTCAAAAGTTGAACCCTGCGGTTGGGGTTCATTTTTGCACCATGCGGTTTCAAAATTGCACCCCTAGGGGTTCAGTTTGAAATTTAGGGGTGCAGTTTTGAACCCCAACCGCAGTGTTCAAGTTTTAAACATAATCAGGGCCTACTCTAATGAGAATTTAAACGAAATTGAAAGCATCAAATGGTTAAAAATAGAAATCTATCGAGTTTCCCGCTCGCATTGATTATTTTTTAAAGTGATATTACGTTTATTAATGAACACATCATTTTAAAACCATTATTCAATTGCCTCTTCTTCATGCATAGGCGGATCCAGGTGGGGACCCGAGGGGCCCGGACCCCCTATGGGTAGAGCCAAAAAAAGGTGGGAAAGAAAGAAAAAGGAAGGAAAAGAAAAGAGAAAAACGGAAAGGAGGGAGACGAATTAATAAAATAAGATGATAGGAAGACTTGGATAAAATATTTTATGTCACTATATAAAATTTTCGCTCGCGCTTAGCGCTCGCATTGCCTGTTAAGTGATCCACATATCTTGTTTTGGTTTCAGACTCACTTTAATTGGACCCACTTGGCCACTTGGTCCCCGAATTAGTTTTATTTGGGACCAAGAGTCGATTGGGTCCAACTGGGACAAACCGTCAATTGGTTTCAAAATTAAGGGGACAACGTAACCAATCGGTTTGATTGGGGATCATGACTTTGTGATCAGTTTATTTCCATAATACATGCATAAATACAATTTATTTCATTGTTTTGCTATTTACTTTTTTATCATTTATCATTTTCCAGTTAAAAAATTAGTTTGAGAAACAAGTAAAGAATCAGTAACAAACAATGAAATAAAAATGAATGTTGAATGGCTCAATTGCCATAGATTTAAAGTTTATTAGTAGAACACTAACCATAAAACCAAGCCACACTAAATAAGGTACATGTGTACACGTGCTTTAAACAAATGCTAAAAAAAATCATATAAAATTGCATAATGACATACCTAAAATCTTGGCAGTAGTAAGTCAAAAGTCAACATCGATGCAATCGATGGGTTAGGTTCACCATGGGTTCACATAGTTACAGCTAACGACAGAGTTCTGGCTTCTGGGGGATAGGCCTGCTAGTAAGATAACTACCCCGGGGTACTGCCATCATTCAGTCACATCATGAAAACAATACATTGAATCAAGATCGAGGAATGATGATTTTGATGTAAGAAAATTTGTAGTCTCTTATCGTGACACGAGTATCGTGACAAGAATAGCATTGAAGTTTGAGGAAAGTCCTTGACACAGCTCGGCCCTGTTACAACCGATAATGTCGCAATCTGCGACATTATGCCAAGAGCATCCGACGCATAATGTCGCAGTCAACGCATAATGTCGTAGTTTTTCTAACGCATAATGTCACATGTCGCAACGCATAATGTCGCAGCAACGCATAAAGTCACATGTCGCAACGCATAATGTCACAGCGGTATTTTCTTCAGGACTCGAGCTACAGATAAGATATAAAACATGCTTTGACTTAGTATTTTGAGACAAGAAAAAGAGAATGAAATTATTTTGAAATTAGGATTACTCTTTGTATGGATATTTGTCGCTTTATTACCATTTCATCTACTGCCTTTTCCCCACTATCGCATGGTCTGATATCATTCCGTCTACCATTACCATAGTTTAGTCAACTATCAACATACATGTAGTCCAATAACCATTTCGTCTAATTACCATCTCGTCTAAAAGCCAGTTGGTCTAATAGCCGTTGTGTTTATTATCATTTAGTCTATTGTATTTTTTTCAGTTGGTCCAATATCCATTCTGTCCAATATCATTACGTCTATTACCTTTTGGTCTAATAGCCAATTGGTCTAATAACCACTTGGTGTACTGTCATTTTCGTCCATGTTCCATTCAGTTGGTTCGCTATCACTTTGTCTAAATCCATTTCGGCTAATACTCATTTGGTATCGTTGCCACGGGTCCAATCACCAATAGGTCCGTTCATTGGTTCTAGGACAATTACCCCACGGACAATCACCCTTCCGGACAACTAATCCCTGACAATTTTACCCACCCGAGGACAATTACCCCCTGGACAATTACCCACTGAAGACAATTACCCCCCGAGGACAATTACCCCCTGAGGACAATTACACCCCGGACAATTACCCCCTGGACAATTACCCACTGAGGACAATTACCCCCCGAGGACAATTACCCCCTGAGGACAATTACACCCCGGACAATTACCCCCTGGACAATTACCCCCCCCCCTAGACAATTACTCCCGGACAACTACGCCTGTAAAACTACCCCCGAGGACGATTACCCCCTGAGGACATCTACCCCCTAGGGCAATTTCCCCCGGACAATTACCCCCTGGACAATTACCCCCGGACAATTACCCCTGAACAGCTACCCTCCGATGACAATTACCCCCGGACAACTACCCCCGGACAATTACCCCTTAGGAAAATTACCCCCCCCACCGACAATTACCCCCGGATAATTACCCCAGAGGACAATTACCAACGGGAACAATTACCCTGCCCGGGGACAATAACTCCCTAGACAAAGGGAGTACACAGAGTTAGGGCCTAAATAGTAAAATTACAAGGCGTTCTTGTGCATATTATCTTTGCATATTTTTTTTCTTACTGTATTAAAACTAAAGCCACATCTTAATCTGGAATGTGCACCAATTGTTTCATAATACTTAGCTTTTTGTTAGATGAATTGTTTTAAAATAACAGGTTTATAGGTTCTTCTTGTAAATAGTAGTGTTGATGGTTTGCGTTTCCGACTTTCAATATTTCTACCTGTGAAGGTGTCTTTTTAATGTTTTATTTATTTTCCTGATTTTTTCCTGAAATTAAACCCCAAATGAATCAAGAAAAAGTCAGATAAGTTGGAATCAGGGAAATTAGGCATTTGTGTTTATTATGTCTAATCGTGTTATTTCATGAATGTTCAATTGTTCTATGAAAACCTACTAGTGGGCCAGTTTACACATTTTCTGATGTACATATGCGTAGCTATATAGCGCAAGCCCCCACCCCCATTTTTCCTGATGCAGAAGGCATTGCTAAACAAAAAAAAGAAAAAGGCGAAAAAGAAAGAAAAAATGAAAAAGAAGAAAATGAGACAGAGGGAGAGAGAAAAAAGGAGAAAGAGCGATATAAGAGAGAAAGTTATTAACATAAGATAAAGTAGAAAATATATTGAAAACCTGTGCCACCGACCCAGACCATCATAATGGTTCACGCCCGGGGGGGGGGGCACTCAGTATATAATAGTGTGCCGCGGAGGGGACCACCATTTTACACTCAAATTTCCGTTCCAAGGCATAGCATCTTTGTCTTATTGAGAAAAAGAACAAAGAAAGCCGCTCCAAGGCAAAACATTTTCTTCTTATCGAGAAAAAAGAAGAAAGAAATCCGCTCCAAAGCTTGTCATATTTTTCGTTACGCCGTTCCGGTCGCATTGATATGCTACAATGAGCTGCAATTTTGGTTAAATGTGGCCGCAGAGCGCTGTCCGACCATCACCTCTGCGCGAGCGCACCCGGCGGACGTGCCGCCGGGCTAGCTACATCATGCACGCATGTCCGTTCCACAGGGATGCATCAGCACTGACACGCTAGCGATTCGTTCCAAGGACCCCGTGTTTTGTCTCGCCCGCGGCACACCCCTACCACTTTTTTGGTCGATTGCCCCCTTCCCCCCTGGGGTCAAGCTTGATTCGATGCCAGAGAGAAGGTGGGGGGGGGGGGGAGATTGTCCTCGGGGGTAATTGTCCGGGGGTTATTGTCCTCGGAGGCTAAATGTCAAGAGGTGGTTGTCCGGAAGGTGATTTTCTGGGGGGTAATTGTCCTAGAACCGGTGATAGGACCTAATGGTGATTGGACCCATGGCAACGATACCAAATGATTGTTAGCCGAAATGGGTTTAGACAAAGTGATAGCGAACCAACTGAAGTTAGACCAAATGGAACATGGACGAAAATGAGAGTACACCAAGTGGTTATTAGACCAATTGGCTATTAGACCAAAAGGTGATAGACGTAATGATATTGGACAAAATGGATATTGGACCAACTGAAAAAAATACAATTAGACTAAATGATAATAAACACAACGGCTATTAGACCAACTGGCTATTAGACGAGATGGTAATTAGACGAAATGGTTATTGGACTATGTTGATAGTTGACTAACTAATGGTAGACGAAATGATATCAGACCATGCAATAGTGGGGAAAAGGCAGTAGACGAAATGGTAATAAAGCGACAAATATCCATACAAAGAGTAATCCTAATTTCAAAATAATTTCATTCTCTTTTTCGTGTCTCAAAATACTAATTCAAAGCATGTTTTATATCTTATCTGTAGCTCGAGTCCTGAAGAAAATACCGCTGTGACATTATGCGTTGCGACATGTGACATTATGCGTTAGAAAAACTACGACATTATGCGTTGACTGCGACATTATGCGTCGGACGCTCTTGGCATAATGTCGCAGATTGCGACATTATGCGTTGGTGCGACATTCCCGACCTTTCGTTTGAGGACGCGTACGCTTATTTAGAACGGTAGTTCATTTTGGGAGAGACTTTTGGGCCCGTCGTCATGGTCGTAAAACTCCGTCCTGTAATGCAAATTGTGTGACATGATTTTTTTTTTTCGTTTCGCATCTGGAACGGAAACATTCAATTTGCGTTTCGTGTGCAAAATTCTGGTTGCTACTATGGTAACAGCGATATATCTGATTTAGGACGACTTTCCAAATCCAAATTTGGTTCCTCCCAGAGCTCGAGAGGCCGCCCGGGGACCCACTTCCATTGAATGGTGGATACCAGGCGCGACCACACGTAAAAAGGGAAAGAGTGGGTATACGTATAGGCCTATGTAGCGTTATGAGGGTGTGAGAAACAATGATTAAAATACTGAAAAGGGATATATTTCCACTACTTGTAGGGTGTCACAACCCAAATACTTGTTGAGAGATGCATTTTCATAATCTGGAAAAGACCTTCCCTTGTTTAGGGTGCTTTTCGAAACCCCATGGTCGCGCCTGGTATCCACTCATCAATGGAAGTGTACCCCCCGGCAAACCCCCCATTTCTGCGGAAAAGTAAAACATACTGCCCATTACATTGTGTGCTAGAGGCATATTGTTTATGTAGAAGGTGCTGGCAAAAGAAAAAAACTCCGCAAATTTAGACGGTTTATGGCCTGTTGCATGCTGTGTACATGTCAACGCATGGGAATGATTCGGCTTGAGAGGTGATCTGACCCATGGAATCAATTGCCAGTGATCCACAAATAATGCACATTAAATGCAATATCGATTCGATGGACTGTAATGATCTATATCTAAGCCTTAATTCGGTAAGTTTTTCCTTACTCAATATGTACTCGATTTGTTTGAAAAACCACTTTCTTATCCATGTCATAATCTACATTTCGCATGTCTCCAGCCAGCTGGAGTCATAGCCATGATACAGGTACAGTCCCGCCGAGAGCTTAGGCAGGCAAATGGCATGGCATTTCATGCTGGTATCGTATGAAAGAGCTTTGCACACGAAAAGCCAGATCTATAGTGTCTGTAACACAAAGCTTGGCAATGATTGTAAAACAGTTTTCTACGTTTGATTGTATTGACTGTAATGTATAATCAATCTAGAAATTCGAGTCTATGATTAATCGTTAACTTTTGAGTTACCCGACTCTAATCTCGCGTTGTAGAGATTTGCGAAAGGTGACTATTATCGGTTGTAACAGGCCCTTTCTGCTCTGGGATTCGCGTTTCTTGTGCTTTTGCGTATGGTTATGGGCGTGTACATAAGGGGTTATCCCCGTTACGTGTAAAATGCAGTCGCCGTCATCGGCGGCGGAGCGGGGGGGGGGTGGGGGGGACGTGTCCCCCCTAAATTTTAGATGGGGGACGATCCCCCCTAAAATTTTGTTTGATAACCTTTTTTTTTCCTGGCCTTTTTTATGCGACCCCCCTAAATTCACGTGGACCCCCCCCCCTGAAAAGTGTGTTGTCCCCCAAAAAAAATTAGGTTGATGCACCTTTTTTTTTGCTTGTCAAAAATGTTTGGTTAGCAACTAATAAAATTTAGGTTCATAACCTTTTTTTGGGGCGCTTTTCAAATATTTTACCTGTGTCCATCCAAAAATTTCAGGTGGACACCCTCAAATTTTTTTTGCTTCCGCCGCCAATGCGCCGCACGTGAATTTTTACGATCTCCAAGTTCTTGGCGTTCTAAAGTAGTCTCGTTTGACTACTCGCTCTCTATAAAATCATTAAAATTAAGTTCTTATTGTGGTGGGTGGCGTCAGAATTGGCTGCTTTGGGGACTCAACTTCGCGGGTGTAATTCTACGAAAGTAAACATATACTCTAAAGTTTGTATAGATTAGAACTGCACCAAACTATAGCCCTGAGTCTGACGCCATTCGGGCCGCGCGCAGTAAGCACCAACCAAAATAACATGAAACTTTTTATTTGTCCCTAATTTACATAACATACATTAACAAAATGATATCATCAGTGACCAATCAGCGACGAATGTATCCTCTTACACACTGATTGTGTATCCTCATTACTTATGATTTATACACATCCATGTACTAGGCTACGTGTTAATGTGTATATATCAGTGCATGACTACACTTTGAGTGCAACGAGCGGGGCAAATGATGAAAAAATTACGTCCAACTTGAATGCTGATCGTCTGACTCTGGGAAATGAATGGCATTAGAAAAATGCCGGAAAAAATGCATTTGTTGTTGATCAGCGTGCGTATTACAGATAATACAAAGTTCTGTGACCTGAAGTTGTATGCACTCTGAGAATAACAATACAAAGGGAATTTCAACATCTTACACAAATCGTTGCAATTTTTGAACAAAAAACATTAAAAACAACAATGCAATGTCACTCTTTTAAAGAATTTCTTTCGTTTCCTTGCATATAATACACATCTGGGGGGGGGGGGGGGGAACCGGGGTATCCTCATTACTTATGATTTATACACATCCATGTACTAGGCTACGTGTAAATGTGTGTATATCACTACATGACTACACTTTGAGTGCAAAGAGCGGGCAAATGATGAGAAAAATCCGTCCAACTAAAATGCTTTTATAACGATATGTAAACAAAAAAACGTGCGAATTTATATAAAGATCGCATATAAGGGTGTCGGCTGGTTTGAGAATGGGGAGGTGCACATCCTAAGGAGAGGATCTATATATAGAAATGGTATTTTGGTGCACATGTTAGGGAGGTGGAATTTAGATTTGGAAAATCAGATGTTTCTGTTTCTGTTTATGGTAACTCCCGCAGGAACTTGGCAAGGCAAAGTATTTGCTGGTAAACGCCAAGCTGGTATATAACCAATTACCTAGGAAACATTTTACGTTTAGCTTATTCAGTCATAGGCACTGCCTTTATCGACGACAGCCATTGCTCTCGGACCTTTTGTGTGGGTTCGAACTCACAACCTTGCGATTATGGGTTACACTTCGTAATTCCGAAGCTTCGTAATTCCGAAGGTTCTTTATTCCGAAGGTTCGTAATTCCGAAACACGTAAATTGCCTATACCTCGATGTTCGTTAATCCGAAAACGAAAAAGGGTTCGTTAATCCGAACATTTGTGGCGTTATTCCGACGGTTCGTTATTCCGAAGGTTCGATAATCCGAAAACGAAATAAGGTTCGTTTTTCCGAAGGTTCGTTAATCCGAAAACGAAATAAGGTTCGTTAATCCGAAAACGAAATAAGGTTCGTTAATCCGAAAACAAAATAAGGTTCGTTAATCCGAAAACAAAATAAGGTTCGTTAATCCGAAAAATGAAAACCGGGAAAGCAGAGGCAGAGGCAAGGGGGGGGATGGACACTTGCCGTTCAATTGTTATGAGGATGGGAAGGCAAGGGCGGCCAAACGAATTTTCGTTCGGGGGGGGGGGGGGTAAAGCCAAAAAATGAAACTCATACGTCAAAATGGGCACTTTGGTGATATTTTCACCTTGAGATTAATAAAAAAAAAATTGAAATGACTTGTTATTATGGCAAAATGTATATTTAGCCTTTATTTTCGGGAGAGAGTATAATGAGCGAGCGGCTTGGTAAAAAAAATCAAATGTGAAGTTGTAAAACTCGTTTTGGGGGTCAATTATTCTTTAAATGGCATTATTGCGAGGTGTTGCGAGCGTGAATCACAAGCTAAAACTTCAGGGTATTTCAATAAAAATGGAAATAAGATTTTAAAAATCCGAGTAGATTTCTGCCGTCACTAAAAATATGTACATCTAACTAAAGAATTAACACATGCGCTATACGCGAGCTTAAACATACTGACCAGAAAAGGAATCTTAAAGAATTTAGTGACCTCTTTAGGATACATATTTCACCAATCGAATAACTGAGAGTGCGAAGCGCAAGCTGAAAATTTGCAATATTCCAGCCTGAAAACTTTACTTTAAAAAGAGTATTTTATTTCGAAAAACATGAAAAACAGCATATTTATTTTTGAAAAAAGATCTTTCCCATTTTTTGAAAAAAATATGCATTTCCCTGTTTTTTATTTCATTTTTGGGGTGCAAGTGCCCCCTGCCTCCCTCCCGGCGGATCCAACTTTTGTCAAATGGGGGGGAGCAATTTTTTTCGGCCATATTTTCCTCGATCGGCAGCTTAAAGTTGATTTTTGTTTGTTTTTTGAAAGGGTAGTCCTAACAGTCAATAATCAGCTTTATACTTATAAAATAAAGTAAATATGTAATAACATGATTGTTATATGTAATGACATAATAAGTCATCCTTGTGAGGGTTTACCCTTTTTGAATAATGCGAGCGCGAGCTATATATTTTTTTTTTTAATATGATGGGCAATATGTTTGTGATCTTCAAAACGAGATGCCTATGTAACTAGATAATAACTGCGAGCAAGAAGCGCGAACAGAAATTTTAAATATAAGCTCTGACCTGATCTAAAGGGGACATTTTAAGAACTTTTTGCAGTTAGCCATGAAGACGATGCGTGTTTCAACCAGTGACGGCGCAACGTATTTTCCTTTTGGGGGAGCCAAAAAGGGGCCAATAGGGGCATTTTGGTGCAAACGGATATTTTCGCCATAAGATTATCATCTGTGTAAAGAGGTTGTATGTTTTGTAGTAATTAAGTTGAGCAAAAAAAATAAGTGATCTCTGATTGGTAAGTTATATATTACGTTTCATTTCTGCGAGCGTAGCGAGCAAGCGGTTTTGGGGAAAATGTAAAATTCGCCTATTTGGTCAATTACTGTTAAAAGGGCATCCTTGTGAGATGTTGCCAGTGAATCACGTGCTCAAACTTTTGGAAATTTCATGTAGGCCTAAAATGATAAAAATTATAATATTTACCCAGGGAAGCCACTTCAGTTCTGAAAACTGTTCTCCCAGCTATTATTATTATTATCCGTGTTTGTTACCAAAATGAATAATTTTCATTTTTGGAAATACGAACCTTATTCAATTTTCGGATTAACGAACCTTATTTCGTTTTCGGATTAACGAACCTTCGGAATTACGAACCTTATTTTGTTTTCGGATTAACGAACCTTCGGAATTACGAACCTTATTTCGTTTTCGGATTAACGAACCTTCGGAATTACGAACCTTATTTCGTTTTCGGATTGACGAACCTTCGGAATTACGAACCTTCGGAAATACGAACCTTCGGAAATACGAACCTTCGGAATTACGAAGCTTCGGAATTACGAATGTATGCGCGATTATGAGTCCAATGCCCTAACCACTGGACCACATGACCCCTCTACAAAGCAGGAGAAGTGCTACAAATTTCGTTGTTGCTTGCCAGGGTCGGAACTCCTCTGCCTCAATGGGAGGGTGCACATGCACCCCTGCCTACTCACCGTTGATAACATTCAAGAAAACATCTATGCAATTTCAGAGCATACACGCATCGTAGACTTTAACATTTCCCTTCAAACCACACCCAATACAAACGTACCCCCTGACACACACACAAATACCTTTAAGTATTGGGTTTGACTGTGATGGTTTCTTGTAAATTCGAGTGAGCTGATTCCGAATCTGAATGATGCCACACGTGTAACCTTGAGTATTTTCTGCAGATTGGCAAAATCCAATATGGCCGCCAAAATATTAAAATTGCCCATGAAAATCATGAACTTGCCCACACATTTGCTTTAAAGTACATGCAATTGTGCTGCCGGAGTGAAATACTAACTAAAGGTGGTGTCACACCATGGCGTTTTAGACAGCGTATGCCCGACGTGTCAAAATTTCTCTAAAACGTTGGCATACGCTGAACTTTGATTTTTTCAACTCCGGGCGTATACTTAGCGTATTTATAATGAGTTGGACGCATACATAACGTATTAGCAACTTATATCGAACGCTTCGTTAACTTATAAATAACGTTTTCCAACGAATGCTTAGCGTATTGCTGTCGTACACAACTTATACCCTACGATGGCCTAACTTACGCAATCAGATGATATCCATCAGCTTCCATTTTAGCTGCATGAGAGTAATTGTCTCTCTTAATTGCCTCTCCATTGTCTTTTCCAAACTCTCCGACCGCTCTTGAGGAGTTTTCATGTAATGTTAGAGTGATCATTGTCTTTACTGCTGTACATACAAGTTGGTTCATTAATTGGCGTAATTACTTTCATTCTTTCCATCTCACCTAGCTCATCAAATTTGAAATGAAAATTAAGCTTTGTGACATCTTCATCAATTTCCCCTTTTTTGCACGTCAACGTCTTTGATACCATGTTTTGGTAGAGCATGGTTAAATACATCTACAAGTTCAATTTGGTGGAAATCGGTCCATGGGGGCCTTAGAGATGGCCTCATGAGTAGTCTACACAATTAGTCCCTGAAAATCAATGTATCATGGGCTTGGTCCTAAATATAATAAATCAGGCCAATAATACATTTACTCTGATCATGGGGCTAATTATGTATTCATGAGGTCATATCTAAGGCCCCCATTGACCGATTCCCACCAAATTTGGGTTAAGGAGGTATCTCACCATGCTCTACCAAAAGATGGTATCCAAAACGCTGAAATATTTTTTTTTCAATATTATTACTCTAGATATGGATATGCATCCTCCCTGAGTGTAGTGTGGTGCTTATCAGGAAACGACCAAAATCACTCATAATATTAGACCACACTTTTATGGAATGCCAGTTGTCAACCTATTCCCCAATTCAGATTTATTATCATACTACGAAAAAGGTTGTCAAAAAATAATTGTATTGAAATAGGAAGAATAGGACAATACAAAAGTATCATAAATTTAATGAAATAATTGATACATCATAATTGCCCCCAAATACTGAAAAATGTTATGAAAGTCCAGCATTCCATAGAAGTATGGATGAAATTCTAGTTAAGTCTAGGGTGAAACTTAGGATTAGTTATAAGAATGCTGCCAATTAGGGATAAGTTATCCTCACCTTTGCTGCATGTGATAGACTAACATCCCTTTGTTGCCGAGATTTATTCCGAGGATTCATAACTCTTCGAACTGGGTCACAATGTCAATGCCAGTGCTCTCCTTGTAGGTTTCACCACATGTTCCTCATACATTGATATCTGCAGTGCAATTAACCAGTCGGAGACAAAGTGTGGAAATTTGTGTTATAGCAAAGAGCATTCAGTCTTCAACAGATTATATAATAATGATAATAATATGCAACATTTGTATAGCGCTTAATACAAATGTTTCTAAGCGCTGCATACTATTACCCGGCTTTAGCACGGCTACCCTGATCGGGCGCATTCAAGGAATTTCTTCCTACCGGGTACCCATTTACTACACCTGGGTCGAGAGTGGCAAATGTAGATGAACGCCTTGCCGAAGGACGCTAGTGCTGCTGTGGGATTTGAACCAAGGTCCTAGTGGTTCACAGTCCGGAGACTTATCCACTGAGCCACAACACCTCTACGATTGTCCCCACTTCTTAGCGATCGTCTGTATATGTAATACAGGTGCATCGTGAGGTTGTCAATTTAATGAAATAAAAGGAAGTGAGAGAATAATTTTTTTTTTTTGGGGGGGGCTTTTAAGTTATAAGCAGCAAGTTATTAAAGCCCCTTTCACAATTGGTGATGCGACTGCTTACAACCGTTGCCATTCTTGGCAACATATATTGTGACCAAATGATCATACGAGCAATTGTGAAGACCCCTTAAGATATGGACTATTAACTATGTGTCCAAAATTCAATAGACATGCATGCTTCAGCTTCGTCCATGCTCTATACACTCTACATAAAGCTACAGGTATACAGATTGGAATGGGGGAGGGCTTGGGGACCACGCCCCCCCCCAAAAAAAAGAATAGTAATAAAATACAAAACATTGGCACCTAGAGCGTACAGAGAGACCGAACAAACTTTTAATTGATCCACGTCATTGCAGAAGAGAGAAAAAAAAACAAAATAATGGCACGATTTTTGCCGCAATATGTATGAACGTTCCGTGTGCAAAAGGAAGAGCGCATCTTGAAGCGTGCTGATTCTTGCCAACAGTACTATTACGTCACAATGAACAAACCCCGCATCAATGAAAAAACAGACTAAATCTATTATTAGTTTTCCATTTATTGAGTTTAGATCATGGTCTAAACTTGACTTGAGAATATGGGCTTGTGATTTTAATGCAGTGGATTGAGGATCTGTGTATTATAATGAAAATTTCAGCTTTTTTAAAGCATGGTTTTCTGTATTCTTATTTGCCAACTATAGTTTATTATTATCATGCATTTAATATTATAATGGAAATGTCAGCTTGTTAAAGGCATGGGAGAGTAACAGTTCTGTATATTGTTTTTATACTTATCATGCCAACTAGTTCATTATTCACATGTTATGTCTTCAATGTCATTTAATATAGTCTTTCATATGTATTTATATAAAGTTTATACATGTTTATTTACAGTTGTAATAGATTTGATAACATAAATATTTGTTCATCTATTTGTCATTAAAGTTTGTATCTTATTTCCTGGAGAAGAAAAAGAGAGGAAAGCAGACCATGAATGCAATTGGGAGAGAGGGAGAAGGAGGTAGAGAGGGGCTCGAGGGGGGGGGGGGGGGAGGGGGGGAGAGAGAGAGAGATGGAGAGGAGAGATAAGGAATTGAGAGAGGGAGATGGAGGCGCTGTTGGCTTTAGGGGCTGTAGAAAGATGAAAAACTCGATATGGCCTGAATTTAAAGAAGTTTGAAGAAAAACTGTTATGTATAAACTGAACGAACACGGATCGATATGTTTCCTTCTGGGGGGAGGGGTCAAATATATTGCTATACACATGCGTGACCAAGTGACCAAACTCGTTTACAGGGGTGGGTTTTTTTTTGTTAAGTTTTTCACCCAGGCCACTTGTGCACTCGTTAAGGGTATAAAAACACTTATTTTCAAGAAAAGGGTTGGTTTTAAAGACCGGTCAATAGTCATTCGCGGGGGTCAATAGGGTATTTTTATTTATTTATATTTTTTTGGGGGGAGGGGGGAATAGCCAAACGTTTTTCGGATATGTTTTTCCCCAAGCTTTTCCCCGGGGTCATATTCTGGCGACAACTTGTCTAGAGGCCATAATGTGTAAATATAGCCCTTGAAAAACTTGTTTAGGGGGTTATTTTGCACACAGAAAAACTCATTTAGGGGGTGTTTGGAAAGAATTTGGTCACGCATGTGTACAGCAATGCTTTTAACTTCCACCCGGGGTTCCTTATTGACTTGGAGATGGCTTTTATCTGAAGAAATGTGATTATCGATACTGATGCGTCTGTGCTAAATCAAGAGTTTTAACTACGACATTATTAACATCTTCAGAATGAGCAACATTTGGAAAAATGTACAGTTCAATACAAGACGTACGGTGAGTTTTTTCCATTGTAACATTATGCATTAGCATAAGAAATATTAATCACGTAACTCTTTATTTGTTCATATATTATTTTCTTAATCAAAAGTGCCCTTGACAGAAAGTAGTTCTAAATATATTTTGAAAAAAATAATATTCCAAAAAGGAAATGTTTATTACATCTAAAATAAGAATTGTGAGAAGATAAATCAAGATGATTAAAGACTCTCTACATCTAGATCACTCTGACTATCATCAACCCGTATACGCAACAGGCACAGGGAAAGACCAATCTATGTACTGCGCTCATCCAGGTAATAAGAGTAGCACTGGCATTTTTTTTTGGTGGGGGGGGGGTAAGACGTCATAAAAGAGATTGGCGACCCGTCGGGTTTTACGGAGATTCATAAATTAGGCCTCTTTTTTAGTTTCCTTTCTACTTCATTGTCGTCTCCTCTCTCGCACATTTTGGACGTAATTAATGTGATACAGAGGAAGATGATTTTGTCTTATAGTTGTTGGGTCAACGCTCAATAAGGCCATCTGCTCTCTTTTGTTGGCCACTCATTCTCATGTTTTCACAATGTTTTACTTTTGTACCTTATGTATGTTTTTTCATGTTTTTTATTGAGAGTGTAAATAAATGGAATTGAAATTGAATTGAAGAGAGCATAGGATGTCCAGGGAGGCGTCAGCTGAGTCGCTCCACGTTTGTGAGTATAAGACTCATTTTAAACGGGTTGTCTCGTTTTTCTTTTCAAGGCCGTTTTTTAAAATCAATTATTGTAATATTTTTTTTTATTCTACATGCATTTATTTTTTACCGAAAAGCAATGCCATTTGCTCTTAACGAGTACGCGGTTACAATAGATGTTTATCGTTTCAGCATGCATACCGAATCCTTGTCCATATGGAGGCTCATGTGAGGAAACATTTGCTGATTTCGATTGTAACTATACTGCACTCTACGTCGCAAAACGGTGTGAAAAACAATATCTGCATTTTGGTATTAATAAGGAATAATTAGTTTAAAACATGAGTATAGGCCTATACTGTTTCTTATTCTCAACATTGCGTTTGTTTCTAAGTAGGAAAAGTGAAAGAAAATGCAAAAACTAATCGCAAAGCAAAGTATTACACAATGCCAATTTAAAAACTAAGTACATGTAGAATAATAATTATTACAATAATCGATGATGAAAATGGGCCTTTAGGAGGCGCGATAGCTCAGTCGGCATAGCAGGGGATTCGTATTCCGGTGACCCGGGTTCGATTCAAACTTGGTGTGGTAGTGCCCTTTGGTAATGCATTAATCCTCAGTACCAGGTCCTTCTGAGAGGACCTTAAGCCGTCGATCCTCTGGTTGCTTGCTTACAAGCATTGATGCTTTCTTAGCAATCAGGTAAAAAAATCACCAAAAAATCAAATTTATAAAGCGAACCGGATTTCAAACAAACTTAAATGTCCAAGTGTGCAGGATAGGATAACTCCACAACCGTAAATCGTTTTTTAACCAAGCTTGTATGGTAGATGGACTTGGGGCACCTGCATGTTATGCTGCAGTCTGAGGTCATATGGTAAGATCAAGGGTCATTTTCTGGTCAAAGTTAAAGTTTACATGCAAGACTCTCTTATGACAACTAACTCTGCAACCGTAAGTCACTTTTCAACCAAACTTGGATGTTAGATGGATTTGGGGTACCTGCATGTTATGCTGCAGTCAGAGGTCACATGGTAAGGTCGAAGGTCATTTTCAGGTCAACATTAAAGTTAACATGCAAGACTATCTTATGACACCTAACTCTGCTACCGTAAGTCACTTTTCAACCAAACTTAGATGATAGATGGATTTGGGGAACCTACATGTTATGCTGCAGTCGCAGGTAACACGTTATGGTCAAAGGTCGTTTTCAAGTCAACGTTGACATTAACATACAAGACTCTCTTTCTCCGCAACCATAAGTCACTTTTCAACCACATTTGATGGTAGATGGACTTGGGGGACCTGCATGCTAGGGTCATTGTTGCCATGATAATTGAATTTTTTGGTCAAATTTCTGTGTGAGCTCTATATATCGCAATGACGGATGACGGTGTGTTCGGGGGATACATGTGCTCGGCTGCGCGACCCACCAAGCATCTGTAGTTGTTATATTGTGTGCTGGCTTGGTAATGAAATTCCACTAGAGGAAACGGGAGTGGTCGGTGTTTTATGTTCCGAAGGTATGTACGTGTAGCATATTCATTGTCCACTCAAAACGACACTACACTCAAGTAGGTGCTGCCTTTAGGCACTCTATGCACAACATTCCTGGTATTTCATTCTGGACCATCACTTGAAAAAAAGACAATCTGAGAATGTTCCGATCAAGTTTCCCTTCAAAGCGTTCTTTTGATTTTACATCACATGCTCGGATGGTAACCAGACTAGTTCGTATACTCAGACAAAGACTCGAGTTCTGAAGAGTCGAATTCAATAAAATAAAAACAAATAAAGGAGACAGACAAATATGGGTGGTATATGTTGTGGTTGTCTTCTTTTTTTCAGTTTAAAAGCAAATAGAAATGACTTCTTGATAGTGAAGAAGATAAGAAAATGTATACTGATCAAGTTTAAAACATCCCTTTTCAGGTGGGATACGCATACCCGGGGGTGGGCCACTTCCATTCACGAGTGGATACCATGCGCGACCATGGGGTCTCGAAAAGCACCCTAAACACGTAATTTCCATATTCTGAAAATGCAAGTATTGGCGTGTGAAACCCTACCCTTAACAAGTATTGGAAACAAAACGATACTCTTGGCAAATATTCCCTGAAATGAACCCCTAAACAAGTACAGGAATGTTTTATTGTTACGGGTCCTTTGGTTGTCGGCTTTACCTTATTTGGTTTAGTACGACCCCACCTTCTACACCTCGCGGAAATAGGACTCTAAACACGTAGTGTTGGGGCAAAAAGGACATCCTTTATAAAACATTTTAATTTTGTTTTATCATCCCGCAAATTCGACCCTAAACACGTAATTTTACTAGCGAAATAGATACCCTTTTTTCATTATTTTTGTGTTTTTGACACCCTTTTCACGTTACGTACGTAACGTGCCCTATCATGAAAAGGACATCCTTTTTACGTGTTTTTTTGGTCGCGCATGGTATCCATTCGTCAATGTAAGTGGCCCCCCCCCCCCCGGGACGTATACAAATTCGTGCGATTTCATTCACAGATTATGAGTGTACCAGTCCAGGAATTCACCCTGTCCTTGAGAATGTTGACGTCACAGATCACAGCATCCATAGAGGAGCAGTCGGCCACTGCAAGATTACACGGACCACAGTGCTGGCTCCCCTTAAATCATGACAAAGTGCAGTGGTTACAGATCGACTGATAAACACCCTCATCGTTACTGGTCTCTCCATGCAGGGAAGGGCTGATGAAGATTATTTCGTCACATCTTTTACTTTGAAATACTCCCTAATTGGCACAGTATTGAAAGTTTCTAAAGATGAACTTGAACAAATTAAGAGATGCATTTATCTTTCTGCTCTTGTTTCTTTCTGATATTGAGATGGAATACAGCAGATGCTATTATTGATACTCCTTCAATGAAGATTGAAAAAAGCAATCAGCACTCAATGCCAAGCTCAAAACAATAAATTTGCATGGGTGGTTGTATTTATTATTTCCATTATTGAGAATAACTACCGGTTTCATACAAGTATCGGTATTTCCAATTTGAGTCTGGCGACTGCCACTGTAGTTACTGTTCTATATAGTGTGAAATACAGTGGCTACGACGTAGTTGGGTTACACTGTTGTGGAATCCAATAGAATCACATAGAAGTGCCATTCTCTCAATCTTATCTCTTTCTTTCTCCTTGTTGTTTCCCATTATTTTCCAGGTAACGCTGATGGCCCCTGTTACGGTACATTTTGGTAAATTGCACATTTAGGTAAATTACTAAAATGTGGGAAGAGTGTTGACAATCTTTGTGTCTATGTTTCTAACAACACCGGTTTGACATCAGAGCATTTATTTAGTGTTTGCTTGGTCAGGCAATCAAGGTGATCGCTGCAGAGGTAAGTAACCTTGAACATATTGAAATAGAATTCATGAAACACAGCACACTCATTTAATTCCTTTGCTTTGCTTTTTTGCATGTTCCTCCCATATCCAAATTTGTTCATTATTATTATATGCTTTATCGTTCAGTAACATAAATTGTGTAATTTGTATGTCTGAGTTATATTATATACTTTGTGATATCATGGATATAGAAATAAAATTAAATGTAATTGCTTCAAATGTTATTGTACCCCCCCCCCCCCTCTTGTCATAAATTTACAGAAAAAAGAAACGTTACATTGCAAAAGCACCGGTGTTGATTTAACACCAGCCCAGAATATATTTATGTCCACACCAGAACAAGTTAAGGTGATACATTTATCTTTCTGTTTTTGTTTGTGATATTGAGATGGAGTAAAGCAGATGCTATTATTGATACTCCTTCAATGAAGGTTGAAAAAAAAAAATCGGCACTCAATGCCAAGCTCATAGCAATAAATTTGCATGGGTGGTTGTATTTATTATTTCCATTATTGAGAATAACTACCGGTTTCATACAAGTATCGGTATTTCCAATTTGAGTCTGGCGACTGCCACTGTAGTTACTGTTCTATATAGTGTGAAATACAGTGGCTACGACGTAGTTGGGTTACACTGTTGTGGAATCCAATAGAATCACATAGAAGTGCCATTCTCTCAATCTTATCTCTTTCTTTCTCCTTGTTGTTTCCCATTATTTTCCAGGTAACGCTGATGGCCCCTGTTACGGTACATTTTGGTAAATTGCACATTTAGGTAAATTACTAAAATGTGGGAAGAGTGTTGACAATCTTTGTGTCTACGTTTCTAACAACACCGGTTTGACATCAGAGCATTTATTTAGTGTTTGCTTGGTCAGGCAATCAAGGTGATCGCTGCAGAGGTAAGTAACCTTGAACATATTGAAATAGAATTCATGAAACACAGCACACTCATTTAATTGCTTCAAATGTTGCTGTCCCCCCCTCTTGTCATAAATTGACAGAACAAGCAAACGTTACACTGCAAAAGCATCGGTGTTGATTTAACACCAGCCCAGAATATATTTATGTCCACACCAGAGAAGTGTAAAACTACACCATTTTAATTTCGGTCTAACACCAAATAGGTGTTTATACAGCACCAATTAGTATTAGAACAGCATGGGTTTGATTCCAAACTGGTGTTTGTTGTGGACATCATAGATTCCGAGCTCGTGTTAAATCAACACCTGAGTTTTTGCAGTATCAAAATCACAAAAAACATGCTATGAACACAAGAATATCGAGTTGTATATAGATGCTTTTATTTCCCAATGTATAATAGCAGTTTATCATCGAGATACAGAGGTCAAGTTTTTTCAAAGATTACAGTACATCAATCAATCACTAAAACGTACGACGTTGAAGCTTACATGATTGTTTTTGCCTCTCTATTCTCAAGATGTGAGTTTATGATCAAATTTCCAAATCTTGAAAAAGGTTTTTGTTATACATTCAGTCTAATCACTTTGTTGTTGACTTTGTTTCATCCTGAATGACTACTACACAAATATTCCTACTCCTTTAGCATCATAATTACAATAAGAAAAATACATAGTACAATCTTAAACTACTTCAAACATAAGTCAAACGAATCGTAAGAAAATATTAAAAAAAAGTAATCAGATATAAGCGTCTGACTCACCGCAAACTCATGTTACATACCCAAAATTATATATATTGAAAAGATTCTCAAACCAATTTATATGTCTTGTAAACGATATGGATAGTCTTGATATGTAATTATTATATTTATATACAGCTTTTTCAGAAAATACCATTGAACCATCGTCACAGAAGCTTTATCAACATAATAATAATTTTATATACGTAATGTAATGCATGGTCAATGCATAAGAGATCATATCAACTGCAGTACACATTTCTACATAGCTTGTCTCTACAACTTCGCGAAGCATATATAAAAATACCAATATTATGTTCACAAGTAATTTTGGATACGCAGCTATATTTGATTTTGATTGTCGATCGACTGTCAATCTCCCTTTTCCCCCAAATATTAGATATACCTATGGGGTACATTTCATGAAAACAAGGATAACCATAAAACACATTACGGTATACTTTTTTTAAATATGAGGTATGAATAATAGAGAGCAAACAAATTGCGTTCGACATCCTTTGTTTTGGAAATCCCCTCATTGTTTCTTTTGTCAGCTATTCTAGTTCATACTCTATGAACGTTGTGTGTCTTGTGTGGATGGTACAGAATAAAGACGCGTTCCAGTGGATGTATATTTCTATGAAATGTTTTCATCACGTTCAAAATGATTTTTTTTCTTGTCTTGTTGATATCAAATGACTCAGCAAGTGTGGAATAACCTGAAGATGACAGGAAATAATCTTTGCTTATTTCTTTCTGATAGGCTACAGCTATTAAAGTCGTAAGAATATTTTAATTGACATTGAATACATGAATAACCAAGAGTGTGTGATAACTATTTACAAAAGCAGCATCGAAATATTTACAAAGAAACTATAATTATAACACTTATAATTTTAGTCAAGTTCAAGTTCTAGTTTTTTATTTTTCATTTCCATTATCAACATCATAAGCAAATACAAATCAAACATACATTATAAATATAAACAAATACAAATGAAATATGATAACAATGATTACAAATCAATTACAAGTTCCAAAATATTTGTAAAATAGTTTTAACAGAATCTGATATGGAAATGAGTTACATTGTGAAACGTTACCAGAAACTTTTACACGTTAGATGGCCTTCAAATCTAAATTTAATGGAATGATAAATGCAATTGTAGTTAGGTCAAAAAAATAAGATGATATGACTATAACATTAATGAACATAAATTGTCCACCAGGTGGTACCTTTAATAAAATAAACGACAACTTGAAACTTGCAATCCGAGCTGAGAATATCAGAGTTGGTTGTAAAGTAGGTCGATCGACGTTTAACATCTCAGTAAACATGGTAAAAGGCTAATAAGGATTATACAAAACAGGATAAACAATAGAATGAAACGAACGAGATTATAAACACCGAACAAATATTTAAGGGGAAGGTCACCCTGACAAAAAGTTTATTGAAAAAATAGCAGAAAAAAATAAAAATATTGCCGAAGGTTTGAGAAAAATTCATCAAATAATTAAAAAGTTATTAGAATTTCAATTATTTGAGTTGTGACGTCATATGCGAGCAGCATTCATACATAGCGAATGGTAAAAAATCAAAGAAATGTCATTTTCTCAGAAAATAGAAAATGTTTTTCACTGTACCTTTTGTATATCAATAAACAAATCATTTCACACCCGATCATGAAAAGAAAACAAAATTAAGTAATCAGGAACCATACAAAATTTGAAATTCATGCATTTTATATTACATAACACATGGGGCAGCTGCTCGTTTATGACGTCACAGATCCAAAACTTTGAACTCTAATAACTTTCTTACTCTTTAACGGATTTTCCTCAAACCTTCACCAATATTTTTTTACTAATTTTTCTGCTATTTTTACAACAAAGTTTTCTTCAGGGTGAACTTCCCCTTTAAGTAAATCTGCAAATATGGTAGACTTTAAATTGGTAAATCTGTCATTCACACTACCTTACCCAATGGCCGGGCCCAATGAATGAAGTAGGAAGCTAAGATGATACAGTATGTATCAGATGCCTTTTATATAATTATAGTTCTATCTTTCATAAAATGGTGTATAATCAAGCAGAAAATAACTATTTTCACTACGAGATTTCATGCAGTATGTTAGCGATGTAAGTATACACGTCATTTACAAGAAAATAATTATTCTTTAATCACTTTACAGAAAGCTCCTATACTCTGTGCACTTAATTTCTATATTTTACATTGCGAAATTCAAGAAAAAATAACAAAACCACGAAATAGTCAGAATTGTATCAATATCACTACTACTGACACACTCACAAACACACACAAAAAAAATCATATAATGCATTCTTGCATGACTTCAGGGCCTACATTATAACTTATGACAAATGACTTAAGACAAAACATTTTAAGTAATGCAACATAAATTGTATTTATAAAGTCTTGAAAGTGGTAAGTCAGATTCTGGGATACTAATGCTATACAACATTCTTAGATTTAGACAGAGTTACCTTAATTATGAGCTCTGTATCTACTTTAGATGTAATACATTACGACTAGTAAGGTGTTGGCTATACTATTGCAGACACGTCATGATAAACAGCTGCATGTATACACAGGGGGCATTCAGACTTCAATACATACATTCTGGTAATATTGATCAATGCATAATACTCATATGGTATGCAATTTTTTTCATTTTCTGTCATTTCAAATTCAGATGTTAATTTATTTCTTTACTTTATTATTTTATTGTCTTACATCGTAACCAGTATTACAAGTTGTTCAAACTACGAATTTTCATTATTACTGTTATAATTATTCTTTTCATGTTATACGCATTGTTAAGCTACATGTATGCTTGGCCCCCTCTGATAAGCCCTCTTCTTTTCAAAGGGCTCACATTTTATGGATAGATGCTTAATTGAATTGTAAAACCTAAACATACATACATACATATATATATATATATATATATATATACATATATATATATATATCTATATATATATATATATATATATATATATATAAATGTGTAAAGTTATACATGTACAACAGCTTTTGGCAACTCTTTTTTATTCAAATATTGTAAGGAAATGGATGAAGAGAACAATGGTAGGCGTAGCTTACCATAAGCTACGCCTACCATTGTTCTCTTCATCCATTTCTTTACAATATATATATATATATATATATATATATATATATATATATGTGTGTGTAAAGTTATACATGTACAACAGCTTTTGGCAACTCTTTTTTATTTAAATATTGTAAGTAAATGGATGAAGAGAACAATGGTAGGCGTAGCTTAAATCAAGGTTCCCCAGAGCTATCTACCCTTTGGAAAAATTGGTGATGCCGAAAAAATGTCTCTGCCGGGAATCGAACCCGGGCCCCCAGCTTTGAACGCCGGTGCCTTAACCACTAGACCACAGAGACGGTTAGTCGCTAGGGCGAGCCCGATCCGATTGACCGTCAAATAGGCAGATTTTCGACACTATACCAATTATATATTCCTTTGTCGGGTGAAGGTGAGTTTTGAACAATGACAAGCCGCCATGCCTCAGCTGGATCAAAGCTATTGCTTCGATACAGTACACATATGGGAGAAGAAATACAAATGTGTAAAGTTATACATGTACAACAGCTTTTGGCAACTCTTTTTTATTTAAATATTGTAAAGAAATGGATGAAGAGAACAATGGTAGGCGTAGCTTAAATCAAGGTTCCCCAGAGCTATCTACCCTTTGGAAAAATTGGTGATGCCGAAAAAATGTCTATGCCGGGAATCGAACCCGGGCCCCAGCTTTGAACGCCGGTGCCTTAACCACTAGACCACAGAGACGGTTAGTCGTTAGGGCGAGCCCGATCCGATTGACCGTCAAATAGACAAATTTTCGACACTATACCAATTATATATTCCTTTGTCGGGTGAAGGTGAGTTTTGAACAATGACAAGCCGCCATGCCTCAGCTGGATATATATATATATATATATATATATATATATATATATATACAGTGCGTCCCAGAATAAACGAAACCGAGATTTAGCTATCATTTATCATAACTTAATCATAAATAAAAAAGACAAATGACCTACCAATTTAAAGCTTAGAATCTCCACTTTCATCTGGTATTACTTAGATTATTTCTTATTCACGCATGAGTGAGCAAAAACAATTTGAATAAAGGATGTCAAAAACTCATTTGGCGAGGGGTATCTGGGTTTCAAAAGGAAAACCACATTTCTAAGGGTTCAATATCTGCTCTTTAATTTGGTACCTCAATTACAGAAAATGGTCAAGAAATAAAAAAGTTCTGGTCATTTGAAATAAAGCTTGTATTTCCATAATTTCATGAGAAAAAACGTGTTGTCACCGGTTTCCCACAGAAGCTTTCGCATGGTGAACAAAAGATTTAATGCATGGCTGATCGTCAATAAAACGGAGTGTTGAGTGAGTTTGAAACCCAGCCTGGAGAACCTCTTCATTTTATGAAATTATTGAAATTCAAGCCTTATTTCAAATGACCAGAACTTAGTTATTTCTTGACCATTTTCTGTAATTTAGGTATCAAATTAAAGAGCAGATATTGAACTTTTCAAAATATGGTTTTCTTTTTGAAACACAGATACCCCGCCAAATGAGTTTTTGATATCCTTTCTTCAAATTGCATTTGCTCACTCATGCGTGAATGAGAAATAATCCTAATATCAGATGAAAGAAGAGATTCTAAGCTTTAAATTGGTAGGTCATTTGTCTATTTTATTTATGATTAAGTAATGATAAATGATCGCTAAATCTCGGTTTCGTTTTTTCTGGGACGCACTGTATATATATATACATGAAGGTGGAGTAAATGAAATGAATAAATGTTGTAATTCTAACATTGTATGTACATAAAATTCTCTGCATAATATGAGTTTTCCCAGTTGGAGGTCATGTCTCTCAAAGATAACAATTTTGACACAGAAAATACTATTCACTATCATATTAAATATTATATATACTTGCAGCTACAAAATAATTCACTCACAACCTTTGCCAACAAGAGAACGATTAAATGAAGCTACATGTTAGGTCCAGGGTGACCAGATTTCACCAAATGAAATACGGGACAATTGACAAACAGAGATCAACAGAGAAGCCCACACACACTGTTAGACTTATGAAAAAATATAAAGAATTGGAAGGAGGGTGAACGAAAGAATAAAGGAGAGAAAGAAAAGAAATGAATCGAGAAGGAAAGAAAATGAAGGGACAAAAAATAACAGAAAGTTAGAATAAAAAAAGGATGAAAGAAAGAATAAAAGAGTTTAAAAAGGTTTCCGTCATTCTTTGAAATGAATATAGAAAGAAAGAAGGAAAGAAAGAAAGAAAGAAAGGAAGGGAAAATGAGTAAATGTGTGAAAGACAAAATAAAGGATAGAATTAGAGGGGGAAAAAAGTAAGAAAAAGGGGGAGGAAAGAAAGAATGGAGAAACAAAATATGTTTCCTTCATTCTTTGAAAGAAAGAAGAATACAGGAAGGAGGGAGGAAGGAAGGAAGGGAAAGAAAGAACGAATAAGGGAAAATAAAGAAAGGAAGAAAGAGAGGGAGGGAAGAATGAAGGAAGGAGAGAACGAAAAAAAGAGAAAATAATGGAAGGAAAGAAAGAACGAAAAGAAACAGGAGAGGAAGAGAAAAGGAAGCCAAGGTAATTTTAAGGTTAGAAAGAATGAAGGAAATAAAAAAGGAAATTTGATAAAGAAGGAAAGTAAGAGAAAGAAGTAAAGAAAGAAAAATGAACAGAAACCGAGAAAAAATGTTCAGGAAAGAAAGATAGGAAAAATAAAGATAGATGGAATGAAAAAGGGCAAGCAGGAAGGATAGGGTAGAAAAGAAAGAAAAGGAAAAAAGGGAAAACTTCAAGCAAACAAAAAATATCCAATCATCTAATAAAAATTATAAGGTTATTTGGTGTTTTTTTTTATGTATTTCTAAAAATTTCGAAAAGTAAAATGTTTTAGAAATATATAAAATTTCAAAGTGAAACATTGTCAAACTTAAAAATTAGATGAAACATTACGGCATCCTACACACCAAGACTCCAAACGAAAGCTGAAACAATATATTTATTGATATATATGTTATATGTTATCTGGTGGCCCCTTTTATAAGCCTTGCTTCTCCGGGGTCACCTTACCATCATTGTAATTTCCATTCATTGTTGTTAATTTGTTTGTATTGTTTTTGTATTTGATGGTTAAACAATAAATTGAAAATTGAAATTGAATTGAAATCTATGAAAAGTCAAAATTGTTCCTCCGATTACATCTCCAAATCATTAATTTGAGAATCCATGATGTAATTATAGGAATTTCCCGCCGATTTTGTGAATATTTTGGTAGAACAACTGTTTATCACGTGAGATTATTTGCATCATTGAGAATTTGCTCCGATCCTACATGCCTAGATAGTAGCCTGCCACACAAAGGCATGAGGCCAGTTCGTTTGCAATGTATTGGGTTAGCAAGAAAATCACCGCAGAACTTGCAAAATATTAGTTATCGATTTAATTGGTGTCTCTGCTTCGTCATCTTTGGTTATTCAATGAAAATTCGTCACTTTTAAATGTATTAACTACATTTTGTTCAATGTTCTGAAATACGGGACAAATAGGCGTCCCGGAAAAGGTTTGTCGGGACGCCGGGACAAAGGAGCAAAATACGGGACAATCCCGGGAAATACGGGACGTCTGGTCACCCTGGTTAGGTCTGCTATAGATTATGTCACGAACATCGACGTATCATCATCATGGACCCTCTCTGTACACCTACATGGTACTATCTATCATGTGGTAATTGAAATATGTACTTCCTTTCAATCCAAAAATCACATATTTCTAAATACTTGGTGTCCATTTATTATGAATAAACTGAATTACTTAAAGTAAACTAAACTCTACAGTTCATTAAACCTTACAAGAACAAGAACATTTAATCATGACATTACTGTCGTGCACATTTTACAAATCTAAAAATACGTACATGTACGTACCCCTGTATGCTCACACAGAGTGGGTATAATTTTCAATCTACTCACCAAACTCACTCATTTATAATATTGAAAATACGTACCTGAAATTCGGTGACGAAACGAGCTGAATATTATAGTGTATAAAAGAAAACCATTCCCTTGTAGTTACTACACGTACTTCAGAAGAAAGGGAAGGGTCGAAGGAACTTAGTTGAGCCGGTGAGGATCAACTATACTTTCAGGGTCATGAAATAATGATTTCAGCTTCATGAGTTAACCCAACGGCCTCTAAAGCAAGTTGAAGTTTCTTAACCTGTTCACTAGGTCGGACACGCTTTCTCCAGTCTTGAAGCATCTCTTTAAAACCAGATTTTGAAACACTGCTAGCTGATGAATCTGCCCTGACAAGGTACTTCTCCACCTGTGAGTGGGAGAAACTGAGCTTGTAGCCAAGCTCACGAGCATCCTTTGCTTCATAGACTAAATCAATCAACACCTCTATCATGTCGTTCGAAACGAACTTCATTCGGCCTCTTCTTAAATAAGAAATGGAAAGAGAGAGAAACAATATTACTGTTATGAGTTAAACTAAATGGAACGCATCAACTGATTTCATTAAAGCAACAACATCTTTAAATTCCAGGAAAATTTTCACATAATGACAAAAATAATGATCTACCGTGTGAGTCCAAAAAAAATTGACACCGCAAAATCCCTAATTTATGGATGAAATATGTCTGAGTTTGTTCTCCAAAAAATAAAGAAACAATATTTATGTTGTATGTCTTCTCGCATGGATAATCAATGGCTATTCTTTGCAATGATCTAAATTAATTTGCGCCTTACTAAGGCATGACTGCTATTAATGAATCCAGATGCCGGTGATGTCAGAATCCTACATGAGTTAGTAAATATATTGGCTAATCCCTATTCATTGACATTAACTTGAGAATTGATGCTATAAGGTGTTTATTACGCATATATAATGTAAATTACTGACAATGCGTGTGGAAATGGATTGTAATGCAACCCGTATAGGATTATGACATCATTGACATATGGAGTCATTCATTGCAGTCATGCATTACTTTGGCGCAAATCAAAATTTACATCACTGCAATCGTCAAAGCGTTAACGGATACCACATTAATGTGGTATCAAATTATTCTAAAGAACCTTGGAGAACACACTCTTTCAGGCCATATATAATTATTACGTGTTCATGACATATTTCTTCCTTAAATTGGGGGATTTGTGAGATGTCAATTTTTTTTTTTTACTCACACAAGCACGCCACCAATCGACAATATTTACACTATTTGTTTGGGGAAACCCGAATCATTTTAGACATAGTTATGTGTCATAGAAATGGCATGAAGGGTTACTTCATTGGATTTGTACAAACTAATTCTTGTCATCACGACTGGAAAATGTTTTTAATCTCCGCGATCTAGCTTCGTTATGTCAAAAGCCTGACCAAACAGTTTGGAAACTGCACATAACGTAATAGCAAGGATTTTTAAGACTCGGGTCTCAAAAAAAGAATCATAAATTCAGGAAAAGAAATTGTAATCAATAATTTTTCATGGCATCTGCTCATAACTCTAACTTACGCATTTTCTACCAGAACCATTTTGCACACATGTTTCATCCCTTAAAAAAGGGAAAAATCTCGGATGGTCATTTGATTGCATGCATATGTGAAATGCAATTTCTATGATATTTTTATAGTCATGATAGAATAAAGATGATCCGTTAGTCCACTATTAATATACATTATATTTTAATATTTTGCGATTTTTATTTTGTTTTAAATTCATCACATTTCTTTTCGGATAACCTAAATTATGCAGTATGCAGAAAGAATGACATTCCTTACCTTTGATTTTTTTCATAGTCAGGTTCCACTGTTTAAAGAACAAACAACAAAAGCAACCAAAAAGAATAAATAAACTGTAATAATTCATGTACTAAAAGAGTTTTTTTTAAAGCAATATGACATTTTTTAATGAAATTATTATTTACCAGATGATAATTATTCGATTCACTTCTGATAGTTTTTGTTTGACGTGATACCGGGCAAATGGCATGTAAATCGATATGATTGTTTGAGTAATTCTGTTCTCAAAGTACAATTGACGGAATTTCTTTCTAATGAATATACATTTATTCATTTTCGACTGAATGTATTTTATGTCCTTTTTAATCACCCGTCTTTCTCAAGGTAAGATGATCTTTCCCTTTTCACATACCTTCTCTTGAGATATTAATTTCTTGTTCTGCTAATGTTGACGGGCCCTGCTCAATGCAAACACGAACACTCTTGTTATCAGTAGAGCGCGGTAGATTGACGTGTATAGTATTACAACCTCCAGATAATAGAGAACGCGTATGAACCTTTAAAATGAAACAATGGAATCTGAGTCATGAATATTTATTAATAGGTTTAGGATAAAACATATAATTTTGATGTAACATTCATCATCAAACTTGTTTCGATACAACACGTTCCAGCATCTAATTGTCATTCTTGAACATTTTCGGTGAGTGTTGATATTTTATTTTCCCTTTTTACTTGCTTTTGTTCGAAGAATTTCACTGTCAACTATACACACACAGATAAAAGTGAGTCATGTGACTCATTTATATATAACATTTGTGAGTCAGGCGAAACTTGACTCACTAACAAAATTAAATGAGTCATAGTTGACTCATTTGTAATTAACAAGTGAGTCAATAACGAAATGACTCACTTGCAGAAAGCCCCGACTGACTCACATAGTTGTAAAAAGTGAGTCAAGATCGGCGATTGACTCATTTACAAAAAAAATGAGTCAATGAGAAGCCTGTGCGCGCATGCGCTACTTGCACGCAATGACGTCAACCATCGCGCGAACCATTCCCGTTTGACAAGAAACTGACTTTGGTAATTAATTTATTTGTGACATGAACTCAAAGAGGGATGACATAAAAACAAATATACAAAAAAGAGTTATTCAGATGCTTACAGCTTTTTGGGTCTTCTCCGAGCCAGAAAGACATGACAGCTTGATGTCATCTTCAGCAGATGCTAGACAGAATTTAATTACAGTCGTTACTCCGTAGAATGGTTCCGATAAGCTGTAATTCTGTCCTCTTACAAACTGGAAAGAAACGTTGATAATATCTAGATGTCATGTGAGTCACTGTTTGGATAAAATGAATGCATTTTCTTTCTCAAGTAAGACGCATTCATTGCAGCATGAATCAATATACAGTGCCTATCAATAAAAAATTTACACTTTGAAAAATTTCAGGGAATATAAAAAAATATACAGTGCGTATCAAAAAAAGTTAACACTTAGAAAAAATCCTGTAAAATTATATATTTGTAATATCCTGACGATTTTTCCACATTTTAGCATTGGTACAGATCCATTTAAGCAAGTGACGATATAACTGTCGAAAAATATTTCCGCTTGAGTGAGCACCACTTACTTTTGAAAAGTTGGTGAAAAATGATTTGTGCAGAACTTTGAAATAGTTATGCGAATAAAAGTAGACCTTAATCATGAAAAACACGTGGAAATTAGCTAGTAAAATTGATTTGAAGATATCTTTTACCTTTTTAAACTTGTTTCCTTGCCCAAAACAGTTCGAAGAGTGCATTGCCCCACCCCACTCCCCCACACACCGAGTCCATCGTGACGATATTTGCTTTACACTGAGCTGTGATTTACATGAAATGGCTTAGGCTTGATTTTCATTTTGTTAATCATTGCCAAGCTTGGGAAAAGTGTGGAGAAACAAGTATCAAATGAAAAATGAAATGTAAACCAACTTTAAATGATAAAAACTTAGTAAAAAAATGCTGGAGATGTCTGATATAAAATTTTGTTCAGATTCAGTTATGTCCTCAGATCTAGCTGGCACAAAAGGGGTAAATGTTGTGCTTACTAAGTGTTGAAATTTCAAATTTGGGCGGCAAAATTGTTACAAAATGCTTGAATGTATCCATTTTATTTCAATTGGCTAAAAGTGCTAGGGAAATTTATGAGAAATGCTTCGCAGGTTTAGTTTGATTTCGCCCTTTCCCCTTGATACAGCGTGAAAACAAGCATTTCTGCGAGCTTTACAAAAATGGACAGTGCTCACTCAAGTGTAACATTCTGTCAAAACTTTTACTTTCATTGGATAGATGAGACCCAAACCCATAATTATATGTGAAAAAATTACCCACATGTTGTATATTTTTTAATTCCCAGGGCTTTTTCAAAGTGTAAACTTTTTTTTTTGATACGTACTGTATACAATATTGGGATATTTTTGTCTCACCTGCATAGCAGAGTGAGACTTATAGGCGCTACCTTTCCGACGACGGCGTCAAAAATCAAGTTAGGTTTTTGAAATGACAGCGTAACTTAGAAAGTATATGGACCTAGTTCATGAAACCTAAACATAGGGTTTATCAAGTATTACTTAACATTCTGGCTGAGTTTTAGGTAACATGACCAAGGTCAAAGGTCATTTAGGGTCAATAAACCTAGACCATGTTGGGGGAAACAACATCAAAATCTTAACCCAAGGTTAAGTTTTTGACATTTTGTCATAACTTCGAAAGTATATAAACCTAGTTCATGAAATGTAGCCATAAAAGTAATCAAGTATTATTGTACACCCTGCCTGAGTTGCAAGTCATATGGCAAAGGTCAATTAGGGTCAATGAACTTTGACCAGGTTGGGAGTGTATGTTGAATTACTATCATAACTTTGAAAGTTTAGGAATCCGATTCATCTAACTTAGACATAAGACTAGTCAAGTATCACCGAACATCCTGTGCGAGTTTCAGGTCACATAATCAAGGTCAAAGGCCATTTAAGGTCAATGAAATTTTGCAGAGTTTGGGTATTTGCTGAATTACCATGATAACTTCAAAAGTTCATGGATCTGATTCATAAAACTGTAAGTGTATTGGTCTAGTTGATATAACTTGAACATAATAGTAATCAAGTATCACTGAACATCTCATGCGAGTTTCAGGTCATATGACTAAAGTCAAAAGTCATTTTAGGTAAATGAACTTTGGTCATGTCGGAGGTAATTATTAGATTGCTGTCATAACTTTCAAAGTTTATAGATATAGTTTATAAAATGGGGATACAGGGGCGATCAAGTATAGGGGCGATCAAGTATCACTGACGACAAGTCTTACGGGTCGCATGATCAAGGTCAAATGTCATTTATTTTTCAATGAACATAGTATTGTATCATTATATGAATTGTGTTTTTTGTGAATAATTATTTAATAGTAGTTTACAAAGTCAGCACTGCTGCTATATTGAATCGCGTGATGCAGGTGAGACTGCCGGAGGCGCTCCACTTGTTATCATATATATTCTTGGGTTTGGGTCTCATTTATCAAATGAAAGTAAACATTTTGGCAGAATGTTACATTTGAGTGGGCACTGTCCATTTTTGAAAAGCTCGCAGGAATCAGTTTGTGCAGAAATGCTCATTTTCACGTTGTGTCAAGGAAAAAAAGGCTGAAAGAAACTGACCGTGCGGTACATTTTTAGCAAATCTCACATTTAAACATTTTTAGCAACTTTGCCAACCAAAATAATATATTTTTTTTCATAGGTAATAACAACCTTTCCCTTTTTGCTAGCTGGATCTGAGGATATAACTGAATGAAAACAAAAATATATATATATATATATATTTCAGATATCTTCAGCATTATTTCACTAAGTTTTTATCATTTAAAGTGGGACAGCATTTCATAGTTCATTTAATGCTTGTTTCTCCACACTTTTCCCGAGCTTGACAATGATTAACAAAACGAAAATCGAGCCTAAGCAATTTCACGTGAATCACAGCTCCCTGTATTAAAAGCAGATATCATCATGATGGCTTCGGTGTGTGGGGAGGAGAGGGAAGCGCAATTGCGCTACATGTATATGAAGTGTTTTGTGCAACAAAACAGGTTAAAGGTAAAAGATATCTTTAAATTAA
Source organism: Lytechinus variegatus (assembly GCF_018143015.1). Classification (NCBI taxonomy): domain Eukaryota; kingdom Metazoa; phylum Echinodermata; class Echinoidea; order Temnopleuroida; family Toxopneustidae; genus Lytechinus; species Lytechinus variegatus. The sequence goes on along the minus strand of NC_054745.1, from coordinate 17,775,291 downwards.
TCTTCCTAGCTAAAGTCCATGTCTCTTTCATGACTAACGTCTACTTTTATTCATAACAATTTTCCAAGCTCTACGCATATCATTTATACAAACTTATAAAGAGTAAGCGGTGCCCGATGTTTAAATGTGGAAAAAGCCTCAGGATATAACATATGATTTTACAGGATTATGTTTAAGTGTGAACTTTTTTTGTATACACACTATGCAAATCCACCCACAATAGTTTTCCATTTTTTCCCTTTTTTGATATGTTTACATGTTCAGGTTATCCTATGATGTAATAATGCATCGAACGCTACTCTTGCCAATCAACCTAGCACCTGTACATACTGTAGAGTCTATTTTATAAGGATGTGCGATGCAGATTCGCAGAGTGGGGTGTGAGGAGTTGCTGATGAAAAGAGACTGTGATACTTCACAAATGAATTGAACTCCATGGATGTCGTTTGAAGAAAAAGCGAAGTATTGAAGATGACGCGTTGAGAAGGTAAGCTTGTCTTCTGAGATCCAAAAATCTCTTGTCGATTCAGGAAGCAAAGTCCTGTACCCATATTCTCCTAGAATATGCAACGATAGACGAGAAAAATACTTCATGTTAAAGCCAGTTTATCGCGTTGACAGCCATGTTAAGTAATAAAAATGAATTATGTTATTGACCTTATATACTTCATGAGTCATACATTATGTTAACTTGCTATACATTCATCCATACCATAAAGCATTACTGCATTTTTATGTTTCATTTCTGGTGCACAAAAGAAAAGCAAAAAGGCGACTGAATGTGAATTTTAAAAGTTACACATCGACTCCCCAAATTTGACATCACACAATACAAGCTATTCCGATCACAAAAGCGTATACTATATAAACATTACCTGGTCCTATTTTGCTATACAGCTTCATACACAAGTCTTGCTTCTTCTGCTGGTATCGATTTGGAGGAATGTAGTGTGGAATCGCTATAGTGGCAGGTTTGAGAAGATCATGGTCGAAGGAACATCGGATGGTCGGTGTTATAAGAACTTCAGCAGGATCCAGTGGAAACTCTGATGAACTTCCGTGTAAGATAGTGAGAGTAACAAGTGATTTCATTCCTTTGGGGATCGCTCCTGAAGGAATAGATACCCAGATATCAGGTTCGTCTAGCTTCAGGTCTCCACCATCATGATCAATGATGCCATGTGTGAAAGTGTCCAAGAAACCTGGGTGGTTTGGTATTGCTGTTTATTGGGAAGTACAACATGTCGGGTCAGCAAGCAGATATTGCGGATTTTTAAAATGTGTTACATTCGATGATTAAAACTAGAAATAGCATAATTATAATAAAATGAGACATCAATATGCTGTCTCCTAATTGAATTACAAAAGTCGAATAATTACATGTTGTACGTTTCCTAACATTGAAATGTACACTCAAGAAATAAACATGGATGAAGATACATGTTTCATTTGCTTTCGACATGCTCGAGTTTTATAGTTGAGTGCACACGTATTAATAAAGAACAAAAATATTGTGCGTCTTTGCTAAAAGAAGCATACTTATGATTTTTAAAATACACTTTTGATTTTAATATTTTCGTCCCTTGACTGCTTAAACCTACCTCGAGCTATGTGTTCTGCAGCATCGTTGAAATTAAAAGCTTGAACCATTTCAAGCAACCTCAGCCTTGTTCCTCCTTGTTTGACCCATTTCTGAAGCATTTGTAGTACCACCCGACGTATCGAAGCAGTTTCAAAAGTCAAAAATGAAGCCATCACCTGAAGAATTTCAGAAGCTGACAGATCCAACCTTTGAGAGAGGTCGATGAGGTCTGGAGTTGTACGAATTTTGGCAGAGATTTCACCAATACCTTTTTTAGGAAACATAATCACATTGCAAGTTCATAATGAATGACAACTCCTGTTTCCATATTGCCAAAACACATAGTTCTACAATAACATTATATAAAATATTTTGGCTATAGTTTTCTATTCCATCCGACTTTCTACAAAACGTGTTGTAAACAATACCAAAAGCGAGTTTAATAAAATTCAAGCTGTGATCATACCTGCTTGAGTGTCTTCGATGTAGTATCCTTGAAGAAGCGCAGACACTTTCTCTTCCTTCTCATGTCTTCCTAGACGTCTACACCATTGATGAAGGAGTTTCCATGCCAGTCTCTCCATTAATGCAGGGTCGCGAGGTGCAATGAGAACTATGATGTCACTAACGTCCAAACGAAGAGCTTTGGCCAGTTCTAAGGCCAACGTGACATTCGCCACCCGACGAACGACTGTACACAGTTCTGAATTACTAGGTGAACCTCCATACCCGTCGATGTCGACAACGGTTTCATCTTTGTCTACGATTTAATAATATATGGTTGGGTGAATGTTATGAGAAGTTTGAATAAAGATCTGCCAGTACTATATCGATACAACGTGGTGCATTTTTTGTCTATCAGTTTTCGTTCTATCGAAAACACGTCTGATACATATATACCTTTGATTCGTTACTATGGCTTTTTCCTCTTTTTGTTCTATCCCCCCCTCTCTCTCTATCCCCCTTCATCCACACCCTCGCTTATTATTCATTCCTACCTGACACTGAGTATTCGATGATCTTCCAATCTTCATTCTCTTCATCTTCATCCGATTCTGTCTCTTGAGGTGATGGGTCATAATTCACATCCGGGTCAAGAGGAGTCACGTCATCACTATTCTCGTCATCTGCATGATATGATTTATAGCCAGAGGGTTTTGTTGCATTAAATAAAAAGCTTACCTGATAATAACCATTGAAAACTCACCACTTGTGCCGTAAGAAAGTAATAGTTCGGTGTGTTTACGCAACCCTTCCCTAAATATTATAGTTTTCATCGCATGTGCAGGTAATATAAATTTTTTTATAACTCTTGATTTTTTACCAGGCAAATTTTTACCAATTCTACTTCTTTGGTCAACCATTCCTGTCAACGAGAACGAAATATATGACAAGTTGACAATAAAAGTCAATCCCAAACCAACCTTCAAAGTTTATACGGGCTGGCTTTTCAGTTATGATGCGTGTTATTTTTTACCTAAAAGCACCAAGTAACATTTAAATGTATAAATTAGCATGTTATTTTATTCATGCTGTAACAAGTGATCTTTTAATTGAACCGTTAATACGTTACTGAACCAAATCGACTACTAAAAGAAATTGTCTTCACATTTTTCGTTTTGTGTGCAATCCATTTTCGTTAAATAGTTTCAAATACCATTCGTGTCCGTCTTTTTTGAAGCCTCATTCAAAGATTTCCAGACAGTCTTCAATTTCTCATCCGGTTTATCCGATGATATTTGAGATGATTTCCACATCGAGAGCATTTGAATGTTAGCATCCTTTCTATTGTACAGGGATCGATGCTCGATGTGATGTAACTCTATGTCGTCAAATCCCAGTTGCTTGCCAATCTCATAGAATTTTTCTTTGTTAATGTGACGGGAAAATTGTAATAGCGTGTAGTCAGGAATCTCTCTGTATCATTGGATTGATATCATGAAATTCACTATCAGTAATTCATACCAACATGACATGCATTATCTTTTATAAACAAAACTTTCAGAAAACTGACAATTGTACGTTATTATAAATAAAAGGAAAATTAGTGTTTTAACTAATTAGATTTAATCTTCAATGTTCTCAGTAGAGCAAAAATAGTAACACAATGAAGGTGCTGTTTCTTTTTCATTTGTCTACAATAAAACGTATTGCATACTGAAGAAACTTACTCAGTCGGGTCAGTATCTTGATGGACGTAGCCAAATCCGAGGTGAGCGCAATGTTAAGAAAAGAGAAAATAGATTTATGGAAGAAAAAAATCATCGATGAACTTAATCATTAGTAGGCTGCATAGATATTACCAAGTATTTCGTTCCTCCTACAAACCTATACGATCTTTAGATGCAAACGAGATAAAGAATCTTGCAACTCAATTTGCATGTAATAATATAAGAGTTACTGTAGTAAATTATTACTCATCTCTACGGACGGGGAAGAACTAGACTAAATCCATAGTTTAATCCACAAACCATAATCAAGAATAACGCTACTCAATTTGCATGTTATTATCAACTATTTTTTTATGATAAAGGAAAAGGAAATCAATACTTCAAAAATATGTACTGTTAAGAAATTGTCAGATATTCGTAATCTCCATTTTACAGCAATGTTTCTGAGCTTTTACAAATGAAGATGCAATTATGTAATCATGCAGCTGAAAGTAATTATTCTGAAACTAGTAACACACATAATTCTTATTAATCTACTTAGATACGACAAGTATCATAAAAACAAAGACTGAAACAAAATTAAAATCAATAAACACTAAGTCAAACCTAGGAAATTTGTATCATTTGAAGATAAGTTGAATGATTCTATAATTGTGATGAGAGTATTCCTCGCTGCTTGTGTAGATGCTTGTCTCCCTCTCCATGCCAGTAGCAAGTCAAAGGTAGCTTGCTGCCTATCTCTGAATCTCCTATACTCTACCCGATCCAACTCAGCTATGGTGAAACCAAGAGCTATGCCCAAATCATAGAACTGATTTACGTCCATTGTCTGGGCTATTGTTAGGACGTCTACGTCCGATTGTAGGTCACTGTTCTTTACTTCTTCTAGTGTCCTAGACGATAGATTGAAAAAAAAGCAAAAAGGCATGGCTGAAATATCAAGGAACTGTTGTTCAGTATTAATAAATCTAAATTACTCCATTTTAAAACCGTTTTCCTTCGTATATCGCATATACATTAATGACGTGGCAATGTAATTTTAAAAGCCTTCGTCGAAACGTTGCCGATATGCGAACCTGACTGAAAGTTCACGATCATAATTATTATTGATGTCTTCATCCTTCTATCGAGTCAACAAACATAATACCTGAAATGAAATAATTCTTTATTTTTTGTTTTGAGCTTCCTCGAAAAAGAAAACCTGTTAACCGATGGAAACTTTTTCAATTCAATTCAATTCTTTTATTTCATTTCCATTCAAATCATAATACAAAGTAATATAAAACAATACAAATCAAATACAATTTTACAGAAGGGCATTCTTCATAAAAAAACAGTATAATATAGAGCATAAATGGATATGGAAATGGAAACTTACCTAGTGATGTCTGTCTGTTCGGAGTGAAATTGGCACACAGGTCCATCTATTACAGAGAGAAAATGGAGAGAGAATTGGACATTAAATGAACATTCCTCTGCGTTTTCTGTGTACAATGATAATACTTCCCTTATTTCATAATTCAAAAAATTACCTTCGGCATTAACAGATCATATAAAGTCTGCTTATGCTGTCAGCGATAGTGTCAAAGGATGTATATGTTTACCTTGCTATGATAAATGATTTAATACCGTTCATTTAGTTCATGGAGCTGAATGGCATCGTGGACATGGCGGGTAATTCTTGAATCCATACCCTTATCCAAGTCTTTGGTGATTAAAATAAGAAACATAACATTTTATCATTGAATTATCAAACATGAAATTCTACCTGTATATCTGATGACAAAGGCAATAGATCGTGATATCCCAAGCTTCCCAGCCTGTGTAATTGTTATGGTAATCACCGCAAAGTTTAGATCGTCCTCACTGGGTGGTACGTATATCGATATACATTGGCTTATCTTGGCTAGAAGGTCCCTAAGAGAAGCGATCTGTTGGGAAAAAATACAGCAGCAGAATAGAAATGCATAAACCACCAAGAGGCTGTGCCGTTCAGCAGGCCTTCATCCACCCAAAAAAATGTATTTAAACGGGGGGGGGGGGGGTACTAGGCAGGTGGCTAGAGTAAAAATCATTTACTAACGTATATGCTTACTCTCCACGGAGCCAGGAATCCCTGCCCATTCATGTACGTGTACCGCAAAAAAAAATCAGAAACTTTCGCCCCCGAGATTTTGACCTTCCTTCTAAAAGAACTAGCCCTAAATCATGTAAGTGGGATATAACTTCGCCAAGGGTTAATAAAGTAAGACTTAAGTAAATAAACTAGACAACTTTGAGGTTACGTGTGACTGTCTTTAATGACCATGGCCAAGAGACCAACACAAGGTGGCGCGCTTACAATTTGCGGTTGCAACATCGAATCATCATCATCATCATATCAGCCATGTTCAGCCCACTGCAGGGCGAAGGCCTCCTCAAGTTGGTGCCAAAGGTGCTTGTCTTATGCTGACGCAATCCAATTTATACCAATGAATTTTGTGAGCTCGTCACTCCATCTCAATTTCTGTCTACCCCGATTTCGTGATCCTAGCCATGGTCTCCATTCTGTGATGCGTTTGGTCCACCTATTATCATGTGATCTTGCAAGGTGGCCAGCCCATCTCCATTTCATTGATTTAATTGCTTTGATTATGTCTATTACTTTAGTCTGGTTCCTAATCCATTGTATGGTTATTCCTATCGCGTTTTGATATCCCTAGCATTATACGTTCCATACTGTGTTGAGTGGTTTTTAATTTCTGTTCCATTTTCTTTGTTACAGACCAGGTTTCGGAACTATAGGTCATTGCCGGTATAACACAATGATTAAAGACTTTTCTTTTAAGGCAAATTGGCATATTGCTCTTCACAATGTCATTGAAATTCCCAAAAGCGATCCATCCAGCTCTTGTCCTCCTTTTAACTTCTTCCAGTTGTTCATGATCCATTCTGACATGTTGCCCAAGGTAGATATAATGATCTACTGTCTCGATTTCAGAATTATCCATTATGATTCTTTGCTCTGTAGCAAATTTGTTGAACATTACTTTTGTCTTTTTCATGTTGATCTTCAGCCCTACTTTGTTACTTTCAGTGTTGAGATCGTTAAGCATATTTTCTAGCTTGAGGCCATCATCAGTGATTAGAATGATATCATCGGCAAACCTTAGGTGATGGAGACACTCGCCATCAATGTTTAGCCCTGTACTTTCCCAGTCTATTTTACGTATTATTTCCTCCAGTGCAGCGTTGAACAGTTTGGGTGAAATGGTATCTCCCTGTCGCACTCCTCTGTTAATGGGGAATTCATCACTGTCTTTGTGCAGGTGAATGGTTGCAGTTGCTTGGCTATACATTTCCTGAATTAGTTTAATGTAGCTATGGTGCACACCTTGTACCTGTAAGGCTGTTATTACTGCCTGAAATTCTACACTATCAAAAGCTTGTGCAAAGTCTACAAATGCCACACACAAGGGTTGTCTGTATTCGCAAGTCTTCTCTAATAATTGGTTTAGTGTGTGGAGATGGTCTGTAGTAGAGAAACCACTTCTGAATCCGGCTTGTTCCCTCGGTTGATTAAAATCTAGAGTTCCAGTGATTCTGTTTGTTAGAACTTTTGTAAATAATTTGTAGGTGTTTGAAAGTAAGCTAATTGGCCTATAGTTTTTAATATCCTTTATGTCTCCTTTCTTGTGGATGAGGATTATGATTGCATTGTTCCAGCTGTCTGGTGTTTGTGTTTTTACTAAACAGAGTGTAAACAGCTTGGCCAGCTGTTCTAAGATGACATCGCCTCCATCTTTAAGGACATCCACCAGCACCTCATCGCTGCCTGGTGCTTTACCACGCTTCATTTCTTGTAAGGCTTTAGCAACCTCATCTACTCCTACTGGAGTTATGTCCTCATCTGCATCTAGAGCAATGATTGGTGCATCAACATGGACCTTGCTGGAGTACAAGTGTTGAAAGAAAATCTTCACATGATTAATTATCTGGTCTCTGTCATGAATAACACTTCCATCCTCCCCTTTAATAGCTATCAGTTGTGATTTCCCACTGGAGAGTTTACGTTTGGTTGCTTTATAGCTGCTATTATTTGTTATTGTCTCTTGGACTTTCTTTATGTTGAAGCTGCGAATTTCACTTTTCATACGTTTTCTTATTGTTTTACACAATTCTGTATACTCTATGCTATCCTTCTGTGTTGATACCTTCATCCGTCTCCTTTTTCCCATCAGATCGAGTGTCTCCTTTGTGATCTTGTCAGTTGTTTGATTTTCCCTTTTGCCTGCTATCTCAAGAGCACAAGTTTGGACAGTGTGAGAAAATTTATTGTAGATATCATTTATATCTTCCTGGTTTACTTCATCCTGAAGCACTTGGAATCTGTTCCTTAGCTGTAATTGAAACTCATCCTTACGTTGTTTAAGTTTGTCCACATTTAGGCTGGCATTCTTCTTCCTTATTAGTTTACTTCTTTCTAGCTTGAAATTGACATGCATTTTAGCTCTCACAAGCCTGTGGTCACTTCCAGTATTGAAACGATTTAGCACGGAAACGTCTGTAATGATGTCCGGTCTGTTTGTTAGAATAAGATCGATTTCGTTCCTGGTAGTGCCATTTGGGCTTTGCCAAGTCCATTTTCGATGTTCCTTTTTCTTGAAGAAAGAGTTCATTACCTTAAGACCTCTGCTTGAAGCAAATTCCAGTAGACGATCTCCCCTATCATTCCTAGTGCCTATTCCAAATTTACCTAGCATCATCTCACAATTATCTTCCCTTTTACCAACTTTAGCATTGAAATCTCCCATAACTATAGTAAAATTTGCTTTGTCTTCATCAAGTAGTTTAGCAATTTCCTCATAGACCATATCAACCTCTTCGTCCGCATGGCTAGAAGTTGGAAGGTATACTTGGATGATTTTCATGGTTTGTTTCTTGGAGATTTTTAGGATAATCTGGGATACTCTGTCTGAAGTGCTCTTGTAGCTAATGACATTGGATGCTATGGTCTTGTGAATAAGGAAACCCACCCCTCCTATGCTACTTTCCTCCTTTCCCCTTGTGTACAGCAAATGACCATTTTTTAGTTGTTGTAGATGTTCCCCACGGCGTCTAACCTCACACAATCCGACTATGTCCCATGTGATGTTGCCTAGTTCTTTTTCCAGATCATATAGCCTATCCTCTCCTAAAAGGGAACGTACATTATATGTACAGATGGTCACATCCTTTAAGGAGCCTGTCCTAGCCCAGAGATTCTTAGCACCCTCTGCTCCTTCCTTACCACAACCGCTCCCGTAGCTGGGCAATCCAGAGCTGCTGGGGACTGAGGGCCATTTCTTTCTTTGTGCTGCCAGAGTCTTGAGGGGGTGTGGCCTTGACTCACCATGCTGGCCACAGTTGCATGTTGGTGAGTTGTGGATGCCGTTGACCAATTATGATTCCTCCGCCTTTAGATGGCATTTCCTCCATCAGGGTCCCACTACCCTCTCAGGTTACCTGAGTTGGCCAGGTTATTTTCCGCCGCCTGGGGCTCGGCGTTGGCGTTTGCTGGCAGTACTGGCTCACTGAGTGTATCAGTGTAACGCCACAGTAGCAGTCAGGTTCTAATACCCCTCCTGAGGTCATGACCTCACTGGCCAGACATTAGTCATGACCTCACTGGCCAGACATTAGTCATGACCTCACTGGCCCGAATCATCATTATTTACTAATACAACATACTGGCGTGACTGCCTTTTACTTTTCTCTCCTGTATAACAAAATCATGATGATTCGTAACTAGCTCACTATTAAATAAAAAGGGTTAGATCTCCGTTGGTGTAAGACTCTGATAAATCTAGACACCAATGTATCATAACGAGTTGAATACTAAACGAACATATTAATAGATCAAAGGTCACAATTCAAATAACACTACATGGCATCACCACTTCCCATCTCCCTCCATCATCCAGAATGGGGAAAAACACATTAATGGGCTTAAAAAGTGGCTAACAACATCATCCCTATCTAGGCAGCAAAAATCCGACCCAAATCCACTCAAAAATACAAGGCGCAATTAAGGTTGTGCACTAAAAACAATTATATACACAAATCAATCGACCATAATCCTGCCACAAAAAAAACATACATATTGGCGAATACTTCAAGTAATGAAACAAGAGCAATATAGTGACCTCAGAATAACATGTCCACATAACAATTAAGTGCACAGTTCGACACTCTCACCCTAATAGCAATGACATTATTTTGTGGATCATCAAAAAGGATGGCACAAAAAGACAAAAAATACTAAATTATAAGCAGTCTCATACCATCTCAATGAATTCAAAAAGCCCGCAAAAAAGGAAATAAACCAAATACAAAAAACAGCGACTTACCCACAGTTTATGATTGTTCAACATTACTAGGCATAACGCATGATACACATAAATGTATACACAATGTTTGTCAAGCATATAAATCTTTATGTAAAACAAAAGTACAGAAATATCAGAACGAAACAGAAATCACTTTCTCAAATATCACTGAGGCACATGTATACTGTATACATGAAAGGATTATATTAGCAAATGTCAAATAATCATCACCAGCATAAAATCATAAGAACATACATTCATGAAATCAACAAAACTCACAACTGGCAAAATCACTCACCCAAAATACACCACACAAATCAACGACAAACATCATAAAGCTGTTTATTGTAATCAACCAAAATCACTTATCAAAATGCAATCCTGTAACATAAAATTACCTAAAAAAAGAAAAATTTCGACATAAAATCACAATCAAAATCACTATCAATAATATAGAGAAAGCATTTTAAAGCCAGTTGATCGCAGCGAAATATACCTGCAAATAAACATAACACAAATCAACATGGTAATCTGTATAGAAAATCAATTAGGCAACAGTTGACAACTCAAAAGATAAATCCAAATAAAGCAATAAAACTCCTGTTAGTCCATTCCTCATGATCACATGGTAAAATTGGGAGTCCAATCAAAATAAACACATATTGTTCACATCTGTAATGGTCATTATCAGACACAGAGGGCCTGTAAATGCTTGGGAAAGCTAGCCGAGCAGAACTGGGCTCAAGTAACAAATGTCTCTGTACCATCAATAGTTAGGTGATGGAGGCCTAAACCGCGAAGCGCTTCCACTGGGAGAGACAGACCAGCAGGACCATGCCCTAGGTTAGCATGGGGCCATGCAGTCTGGTGGACGAGTGCGACGACAGCCTTCAGGCAGACAGACCAGCAGGACCATGCCCTGGATTAGCATGGGGCTGATCTGGCGGACGAGCACATCCTTCAGGAACAGACAGATCAGCAGGACCATGCCCTGGAATAGCATGGGGCTGATCTGGCGGACGAGCATGATGACATCCTTCAGGAGTGGACAGTTCAGCAGGGCCAAGCTCTAAGGCAGCAATGGGCTGATCTGGAGGACGAGTATGGCAAGCGACATCCGTCCAGATGGACTGAACTTGCTTACTAGCGATCGAGATGCTAGCCGAGTACGGACATTCAGTTGAAAGTGACGCTTGCAGGGTGAACGACTGAAAGTTCTGCGAAATCAACCCTTCAACGATAAATTGTACCCTTGCGAGATAGATAGCTTGCAAAGTAGAGCTACAGCTACTGCTGCTGACGTTAGCCGGGCACAGAGGCATAGCGGTTACCCCAGTGTTTGCTCTGTGGCCGTGACTCGCGACGAAGGGTAACACCGAATCGGCCGATGCTGTAACGGTAACGGACATGCTATCAACACATCCAGGAGTGTCAAACCTTTGATCATGAGGCAGCACGGTACCTCCACGGTCAACGACACGGTTGCTACCAATGCAACGATCCAGTAGCATATCAGGCGACATGTTAGGCAAAGTCAGGTTAGGCAATACCGTCACGTCAGGCAAAGTTGTCACATCGGGCAAAGTTAAGGTAGACGTAACTGTCACATCAGACAAAGAGTGAGAAACATAGTTCAGACTAAGATCAAAATCAAGGGACTCTGTGAAACTATAGATCACGTTGGATTGGCAACAATCCCAAAGTAACAAAGACTGAAAATCATCGGCAGAAAGTGGAGAGCGACTCGAAGTAGGAGAGGCAACATTGCCATGCCAACAATCAATGCAATGAAGTGAAGAAGACATTCTGAAATCATGCAAACGCAAAACTGGATGAGGACATGAACTGCTTTCATGAGTGTCTGCAACTCTACACTCTTGGAACAATGAAGGCTCACTGGCCTTGATATCATGACCAGTTACTTCACTGATATTCAACACTATGACATTTTTCTTTGTTTCATTCGCACCTGTTATGTGATCAATAGGCACATCATCTCCATTAGCATTATTAATCACACCAACATTAGCTTCATGTCCATTTTCCTCATTACATTGTTTTACATCACCTTTGTCACTTTCATAAACCAAACCATCACAAGCTGCATACTCAACCTCTTCATTCCATCCTTTCATGTCAGCATGTTTGTTACATTCACCTCATCATCACTAGTCATGTATCCATCATCTGCATTACATTGTTTCACATCAACTATGTTAGCGTCATGACCTTCACCATAACTACTCTCATAACCATCATCTACATTGCATGGTTTCATTTCACCTTTGCTAGTTTCATGCACCTCACCATCACTAGTCTCATCCCTTCGGTCTTCATTCCGAGATTTACAACAATTACTTTTAGCTTCATTCATCTCTCTATCACTAGTCTCATATCGAACATCTTCTTTGTGTATGTTAGTGTTTACTGTTGTGACCGTGATCCCTAATGTAACATGATTGTTAAATGCATGTCTATCAGTCATTTTACTCTCATTCTCTTCACGTTCCCGATCAATGAGAGTGTGCGTTGGAATTGAATGTATGCCGGCGAGATCAACATCACGAAAACATGGCAGAGCCGCTTGCGATGAGGAAGCATAGCAGAAAGTAGCACTGTCTCCAAACATGATCAACTGCTTGGAGGGGCGAACCGAAATATCGTTCTGCTCCATAAATGGAGCCCCGGCGACAATACTGCGAGAACCACGCAAGTAGTCATCATTGACTACCACACCATCAAACCAAAGTTCACAACCATCATAGAATAATGTGAACTGAGTCACACCCACAATGTGGGTCTGATCGACGAGACTAACAATGGAAACATCATCAACATAGTAATCATCAAAACCGAAATCATCAATAAGAATCTCAACACCAATATCATCTGCTACAGATTCAGTGATTAAATTGAGCTGTGATCCGCTCTTCAATTCCACATTAATCCGCAAATTATCAATTGTACGGGCACAAAAACAAGGTTTATTCAACATCTGCCTGTTAGCAGAAAACTGGCGCAACCCTGATGGTTGCGACGACCTGCTAGCCGCATCGTGAACGGCTGCCGCGGAGGTCAACGCGGCCCTGGCCATGGTATATATGTGGGACTACACAAATTTATCTTCCGACTTCGGGAAGTAACCCAACCTCTCGTCTACCACCGATAATATAAAACACGGCGTGCCTAGCCCCTATTTACAGGGTTAAATTAAACTTAGGAAGGCTTATTCATAATCGATGGGTGGATAGGATACAGCTGCCACCACGCCAAGGGTTAATAAAGTAAGACTTAAGTAAATAAACTAGACAACTTTGAGGTTACGTGTGACTGTCTTTAATGACCATGGCCAAGAGACCAACACAAGGTGGCGCGCTTACAATTTGCGGTTGCAACATCGAATCATCATTATTTACTAATACAACATACTGGCGCTTCATTTCCGACGTTCCTACCCTATCGATTTCATTTTTAAACAATAATTCATTTTAAAAACGAGGAAAATATGAAAAGACGGGGGGGGGGGACTTGACGCTGCCGTCTTCTTTCTCATTGTTCTTTGCCAACGTTACGGATGCATGCATCCGTAACGTTATTTTAATGAATTCTTGTTTAAACATGAAATGTTTTACTTTAATTGGTAAATATCATTAATTGTACATGCCTCAATTTGTTTTGTCTGTATATGTTCATTGTAATTATTTCGCCACATTTGTTCTGTTGAAAATGAAATGAATTGCATTGAAACTGAATTGAAATCGATAACGTAGAATTGTCGGAAATAAAGTTGCATCCCATTTAAATGATTTAGGGCCAGATCTTTTAGAAGGAAAGTAGAAATCTCGGGAGCGAAAGTTTCTTGTTTTTTGGCGCTACGTGCAGATGAATAGGAAGGAATCCCTGGCTCTGTGGAAAGTAAGCATACGTTAGTAAATGATTTCTACTCTCTAGGAGCCCCCTTGCAAGGGGATCTACTTAGAATTGGTTAGGACGGGGAAGTGCGGCTGAAGGTTCAAAACCCATACCCATATTTACGGGTTATTTTGGCTAAAAGGGTACCCATTATAAGGGGTTTATTAAAATTTGACAAGCAAAAATTAAACATTAATAAAAGAAGTTTTCACCCAAATTTGGAAGAGAATGTGGACCCATGTTTAGGGCCAGTATCTAAAGATTGGGGCAATGGACCCATGTTCAAGGCCAGAATATAAAAATTGGGGCAATGTTTAGGGAATTTCCAGCATAAAACCATACCGAATGTTTAGGGGGGGGGGGTTCCAAAAAAAAACCGGCCCATTCTAGCGGCACATCCCCGTATGCCTTATTTTGTGAGTACTTTAAATCGCTTTGGAATCAGTTTCATGCTAACAAGGAGCCTGATTGATAAGAGCACCTTATTTGTTTTACGATTATCAAATAAGTTCTGAAGCTTAATTACCTGGCTCTCAATATCTCCTCCCTCACGATGACACGTGATTGTGACGTCACCAGCCTTTGTTTCAACATTGAAAGGGACCGAGCGATGACATCTGTGGTAAGATTGTTGTCTCGACTCCTCTTGTGTTGCCTACAAAGATGATTGCGATTTTATTTTATTTCAATTATTGAAAAATTAGAAAAAATATCAAAATCCATATTTTATAATTCTAACTAGAAATCTGAAGTACAAAAACTCCGAAGACTAATTTTGCCTGTCCAATTGACCTTCGGCGCGGCAGCGCTATATATTTGTCTGACGCGGCCGGAGCTCCCGACTTCCCGCCGGTTGTGAATCGGACACTCTACCAGCTGAGCCAACACAACCGTTGAAATGATTGATATGGTGTATTGACGTTATTACCAACATGTAATTACAGATGTGAAAAGTTTACTTTACTTGAGGTAATTGTAAAAAAATCCTGGTTTTTATTTACAACGGTTCTAATATCTTTAAGCAGAATTATCTTAAATAATTTTGATGATAAGAGCAATACTGATTATGTCAGTGATAATTATATTAAAAATGATGATAATAATAATATTATCAATAATGGTGATATGGTTCAGAGCGCTTAAATCATCACGTCAACCAATAGCATTCAAGTAATTTTGTTCTACCCGCAAACATTCACCTCATCTGGCTGGAGGGTGGAAAATTTTCAATCAACAATTTCTCAAATGATAAAGGTCTTCGGGTTTTCAGAGCTGTTTTTATTTAGCGAATGAATGATAATTCTGAACTTATATACATGTATAGCGACGATGTTTAATACTGACCGCTTCGTTTCCAGGTAGGTCGTTACACAACTGAAGATTAACTGCAAACTCTTGTCCTCTTTCGATCCTGTCTGGGACGTATGGAGTACAAATAAGTTGCTGTCGGATCACCTGTTGTTCAAGAGGAATCAGAACCCACCACTCTGCACAGTGGCCAATGTACAGCTCAAGATGTCTTTCGTAAAGTCTGCAGTATGGTGGTGTGTCTGGTGAGCTGGATGATTGCTTCCTTAGCGTTTTTGGTAGATCTTGTTTTACCAATGCCGAAAAGAGAAAAGATCAATGGAATGCTCATCACGACTTTCAGAAAGTCATAATGGTTATAAACTGTATAAATATCAGGAACGGTATTATAAGTGAAATATCTACCTGCTTAAGGAAGCTCATATATTGAATGATGACAATGCGGTGTTATTTTTTTTCTATAACAAACACATGTACACATTATCAATAATGCACAAAGCATTTTCATTTCTTTGATGCAAGATACTAAGAAATGCATAGAAATGCGCCTTTGTCAATTAAGGGCCGTGCCAGCTGGGAATCGAGCCCCGGACTTTCAATGTGTAGTCGGGCGGCTTAGACCACTCGGCCGGCACCACGCCGTTAATAGTGAGAATGATTAAGATCGCTGCCACTTGTAATTTTACTGATTGTAGTGATGATCTTAAAAATGTCAAATTTGATATTTGGTATATATATATATATATATATATATATATATATAGGTTAGTATCAAAGTCAATTTAAGAAGAAAAAAAACCTAAATGATTTACTGTACAAGTTACCAATAATACGTATATTACTTTACTCCAATATCAATCTTCATAGACTTACCCTTGATTGAGTCCCACACACGACAAACGATGTCTGGTTTTACTTGCTCTGGATTGACGACCAAAGAAGAGTGTGGTATAGTGATCTTAACAGGTTGGTTGAAGATCAAGGGTTGAGGGTCACACTTGATCCCATAGCAGGCCATTGATTCACCTTCAGTGATTACACAGGTATTTTCTCTAATGATGGATAGGGTGATCTGACAAGAAACATCAGGTGGAACCGCTCCAGGAGGAAGGTACATTGATATTCCATGGTCTTCTAGATTGATTTCTTGACTGGAATTTCTGATGACTTTGACAGTGGCAACGTTAGAGTTCGATGGCCGATCTGTGATATATGCACGAATACAAGGTGAACAAAAAGGTCACGGTACACAAAATGTAGAGGAACAAACCTGTATTTCAGCCAATGAAATTGAATAATAATCAAACAATTTTACAATGTATATAAGCCTATCAAAAGTTAACTAAGCGTTGTGTTGTGATCTCGGTTATTCAAATTCAGTTAAAACTTGTTTATTTTTAGATTAAAGAATCAATCGAGGCATAAAGACGAATGACAAACGTTTTAACATCAATAAGGCATAGCATATTGTACAGTAAAACCCAACACAAAAGCAATGATTATCACATAGCATAAGATGAACGATTACAGAACATTGACCATACGACACGACGTCATCGACCACAATCAAAGAAAATAGCATTTAAAAATCCGCTAATATATAAGCGACAAAGTTTTAGAATCAATATGATTCATAAGTAGTCAGATACATGAATTATGCAAAAAAATCAATGTTTAAATCAGAACATTGATTTCCAGATCGTAAAAAAGTATTAAGAATGGGAATGAATAGGAATGAGAGACAGAAGGCGGAGTTGATAGGAATATGGGGAAAGATAAAGGAAATGCATTGAGAGATTTGATATAAAATTACAAAGAGGTAAAGAATTATGATTAATGTATAGGTAGAATAACGAGAGCGAGAAGAATAAGAACGAAAAGAGAAGAAGTGGAAGGGTAAGAAGAATAAAAGGTGGAAGAACAATACCATAATAAACGAGAGGAAAAGAGAGCTATAATGGGGGAAAAAATAAATAAAAAATAAATATACATAATTAGAGTAAAAATAGCAACCCTCTTGTTCCTAAAGTAGACAAATGGAATGTTTTTCCATGAACGATCAGTCGGTCAACAAGATATATATTAACGTGCAGTCATCTGCGACGAATTCGGTGACGATTTCTTGTTTCATATTTCAGGGATGTTCTTACCTCTAGTAGACTGTACACCATCCAAGGAAGGTGATCTGCAGTAAGCAATTAATACAAAATCATTCAACTTCTAATATCTTGAATTATATTTACTACATAAACTGCATTAAAATCATTGAGAACATTCAAAGAAAACCGTTACTTTTCGATGGACTTCTGATATGTTTAAGAAATTTTCGGCATTATTCCTATTTGTTTAAGATCAGTATGCTCGATCTGTAATGAAAATCATAAGATCAGTATGCTCGATCTGTATGAAAATCATAAATCATAAGTCAGAAAAAATTGGAACCAGTGGGATTCGAACCTGCCATCTACTGCTTTCCGGGCAGCGACTCAACCACCAGGCTATTCTGGTTCACGGCAAAGCCACGATGAACTGGAATTCAAATACCCTCGATCCTCTTCTTTCTGACACATTACTATTCAAATGCCGTCCGCCGTGGACAATAGATAGTAAATTAAGAGGCTTTTATAGGAGGAAATTATAATTTGTTTAACAAATTTTCGGCATTACTCCTATTTGTTTAAGATCAGTATGCTCGATCTGTAATGAAAATCATAAGATCAGTATGCTCGATCTGTATGAAAATCATCAATCATAAGTAAGAAAAAATTGGAACCAGTGGGATTCGAACCTGCCATCTACTGCTTTCCGGGCAGCGACTCAACCACCAGGCTATTCTGGTTCACGGCTAAGCCACGATGAAATGGAATTCAGACTTCTGATAATAATACATCAGTGAATATTTAATCAAAATGGGTTTGAAATAAGGTTTTATCTATTAAAGTTTCGCTCGATTAAAAAATAACATTTGTACAATATGCACATTCTAGTCGGTATGCAAAAGAGGGGACTGATGATGTCACCCACTTGCTATTTCCTCTGTATTTCATGATATAAAATATTCTAGTTTTTCTCTTCATTCTCATATGAAGCAAGGTTTCATTCCACCCTGAGCGTGTGGTATTACCATTGCTTTAACGATTTTATGGTTCAGTCAAGATGGTCCTCTTTGTTAAATCTGTTAAATTGAAATATTACACATTTCATACAATAGAAATATAAAAGGAAGCGTTAGGAACATCATCGACTCTTTCATTTACATGTCACTGATTTGTGCATATAGATTTTATTATTTTTTTTAATGAAAAATAAGCAAAACTTAAAAATATCATATAATTTTACATGCGATTGTGATGAAATTTCCAATGTTGTGCTTGTTTGATTTTCCTCTGATTTGTTTTTTCTGGAGTGGACTTGATCTTTGACTTGAAAATACATGTATATCAGAATCCGTTTGTACCGGAAATTTATTTTAAAGAAAGTAATTGTTCACCTTGCCAATATCATCTGTCTGATCATTTCATCATTTGCATAGTGGATTGGTAGGCAACCTGCTTCATCCTTGATATCAATCCTGGCTCTATTTTCTAAGAGATAGAACACCAATGCCTTTTCAGGAGATAACCTGCCACTGTAGTATTCTTCGGATACCTGCAAAGAATAATTAACTAATTTTATGGGATAATTATATATACAACATTCAAATTCCCCGTCCTTGTTTTGTTATTTAAGTACAAATTATAGTATTTAAACCTTATTAGTCCATAAAGTGTTTGATGTCATTAATATTTCTTATAGGCTCAATGATTAAAAAAAATTATGGTATGAATTGAAAATTAACTTCTCACAAATTTAATTAAGTGTAAAATAGTCATATGATTTTTCGTTATATATTTGTAAGTTCGTATCGTATTGCAATTAGCAGCGGATGCCGGAAATGCCATGATGATTGTACTCAGTTGACTTAAATGTTATAAAATCCAAGTGTATACTGAAACTGAGGCAAATGTCTTTTTCAAGACTAACCTTTCTGAGTGTTTCGGTGTCTTCAACATTCCTTTTCCTTTGGTAGCATAATTTGATAGCTTTATGAAGACATGTCTGACCGTCATTAGACTGTACATTGATATCAGATCGTTTAGCAATCATCCTCTCAATGATGGATGTATGTCCGTGCATCACAGCTAGATGGATGGCCACTGAATCACTCTGGATTGACAGAATTATGTAAACGTAGTTAGAAAAGTAAGCGTTCTTGTATATTGTAGGGAAATCAGCATTTATTTTACCTATGCCATACAGTTTATTTTACAGAAATCAGTTCATTTGGTAAAATCTTCCTTGAATACCAAACTGAAATTATTAACTTTTATTTTTGTAATGGTAATCAAAGTACTCTTTTTCCCGTTGTACTGTTTTCATCAATATTCTATACAGTTTAAAAGATTCATTCATTGGCAGTTGCAGAATGACAAACGGCACCATTTCAGCTATTTATAACTCCATCAAAGAACATTATAGGATGTATGTATCGCCTACCTTAGCATCCCTGTTGTCAACTAGAACATCAGCAATATCTCTGTACCCGAGGGTTATGGTTTGGTGTAAGGGTGTCTGGCCGTGAATGTCTTCTGTATCACATCGCGCTCCACCCGTAAGTAGGACTTTAACAACCTCAGTGTAACCATTCTGAACGGCGATATGTAAGGCAGTTGTCCCTTCCTTGTCGCCCTTATTGACATCACATCGTTGACTGATCAAATGTTTGACGACGTGAATATTACCATTCTCAGCAGCATTGTGTAATGCAGTTCGCTCATCGTTATCCTCCTTATTGACCTCACCTCCCTCACTGATCAGATATTTGATGAAGTCAATACGACCATTCTTAGCAGCAATGTGCAATGCAGTCTCACCATTATTATCCTCCTTATTGACCTCAGCTCCCCCATTGATCAGATATTTGCTGATGTCAATATGACCATTGTTAGCAGCATGGTGTAATGCAGTCTGACCATCATTATCCACCTTATTGATATCAGCTTTCTCACTGATCAGATATATGACGTCAATATGACCAATGTTAGCAGCATGGTGTAATGCAGTCAAACCATCATTATCCTCCTTATTGACCTCAGCTCCCTCACTGAACAGATATTTGATGACGTCAATATGACCATTCCAAACAGCACGGTGTAATGCAGTTAAACCATCATTATCCACCTTATTGACCTCAGCTCCCCCACTGATCAGATATTTGATGACGTCAATATGACCATTGTTAGCAGCATGGTGTAATGCAGTCAAACCATCATTATCCACCTTATTGAACTCAGCTCCCTCACTGATCAGATATTTGATGACGTCAATATGACCATTGTTAGCAGCACGGTGTAATGCAGTGAAACCATAATTATCCTCCTTATTAACCTCAGCTCCCTTACAGATCAGATATTCGATGACGTCAGTATGACCATTCTTAGCAGCACGGTGTAATGCAGTCCAACCATCATTATCCATCTTATTGACCTCAGCTCCCTCACGGATCAGATATTTGATGATGCCAATATGACCATTCTTAGCAGCACTGTGTAATGCAGTCCAACCATCATTATCCTCCTTATTGACCTCAGCTCCCTCACGGATCAGATATTTGATGATGCCAATATGACCATTCTTAGCAGCACTGTGTAATGCAGTCCAACCATCATTATCCTCCTTATTGACCTCAGCTCCCTCACTGATCAAATATTTGATGATGCCAATATGACCTTTCTTAGCAGCACTGTGTAATGCAGTCCGACCATCATTATCCTCCTTATTGACCTCAGCTCCCTTACTGATCAGATATTTGATGACGTCAATATGACCAATGTTAGTAGCATGGTGTAATGCAGTCAAACCATCATTATCCACCTTATTGACCTCAGCGCCCTCACGGATCAGATATTTGATGACATCAATATGACCATCATTCCAAACAGCACGGTGTAATGCAGTGAAACCATAATTATCCACCTTATTGACCTCAGCTCCCTTAAGGATCAGATATCTGATGACGTGAATATGATCATCGTTAACAGCACAGTGTAATGCAGTCAAACCATCATTATCCTCCTTATTGACCTCAGCTCCCTCACTGATCAGATATTTGATGACGTCAATATGATAATTGTTAGCAGCATGGTGTAATGCAGTCAAACCATCATTATCCACCTTATTGACCTCAGCTCCCTCACTGATCAGACATATGATGGTGTCAATATGACCAGTGTTAGCAGCACGGTGTAATGGAGACCAAACCATACCTGTAGCTCCGAGAAAATTAAAATGTTTAATTCTACAACAATTGTAAATTATTTGTTTTTGGTTGGATGGATGAACTGCCTTTTAGAAAGGAATTATCTCAGATATACATGGACATCACAATAATACATTTTTTAAGGAACTATTAGCACAGTATCACATCACTAGATAAAGATGCTACCAGTGTTGTAGTCAAGGCTCAAGCCTCCAAGGCCAAGGCTTCAATAACCAAGGCCGAGGCCAAGGCATGGAAACACAGGGCCAAGGCCAAGGCATTTTCAAACTTTCAATATACGGAACAATGAGGCAACATATTCATTAGATGGGCTGATGATGTCACACTTTCCATTTTCTTATGTTATTACATACATGTAAAATCATATTTTATGAATATTCATGATGACTGTGTTCACAAAATATTGCTAAGATTTAAAATTCAATAACTTTGTTATTTGTTATCCGATTTTGATGAAATTTTATGCATTTTGCTCAGTGAATTCTACTCTACTTGTTAAACTATAAATACTTTCAGTCCGGATCATTCCTTTAAGACTTATACCATTCTTGTTGGTCAAAGACAATAATACAAGGAAAACCCTATAATGTAATAGAAATCAACCTTGTTATCATTCCTTAGAGTTAGCCATTGTCATTTTTGTCTCACCTGCGAAGCAGAGTGAGACTATAGGCGCCGCTTTTCCGACGGCGGCGTCAACATCAAATCTTAACCTGAGGTTAAGTTTTTGAAATGACATCATAACTTAGAAAGTATATGGACCTAGTTAATAAAACTTGGCCATAAGGTTAATCAAGTATTACTGAACATCCTATTAGAGTTTCATGTCACATGACCAAGGTCAAAGGTCATTTAGGGTCAATGAACTTAGACCATGTTGGAGGGATCAACATCGAAATCTTAACCTGAGGTTAAGTTTTTGAAATGTCATCATAACTTAGAAAATATATGAACCTAGTTCATGAAACTTGGACATAAGGTTAATCAAGTATCACTAAACATCCTGCACGAGTTTCACGTCACATGATCAAGGTCAAAGGTCATTTAGGGTCAATGAACTTTGGCCGGATTGGGGATATCTGTTGAATTCCCATCATAACTTTGAAAGTTTATGGATCTGATTCATGAAACTTGGACATAATAGTAATCAAGCATCACTGAACATTTTGTGCAAGTTTCAGGTCTCATGATTAAGGTCAAAGGTCATTTAGGGTCAATGAACTTTGACCGAATGGGGGTATCTGTTGAATTACCATCATAACTTTGAAAGTTTATTGGTCTAGTACATTAAACTTGGACATTAGAGTAATCAAGTATCTCTGAACATCCTGTGCGCGTTTCAGGTCACATGACCAAGGTCAAAGGTCAATGAACTTTGGCCGAATTGGGTGTATCTGTTGAATTACCATCATAACTTTGAAAGTTTATGGATCTGATTCATGAAACTTGTACATAAGAGTAATCAAGTATCACTGAACATCCTGTGCGAGTTTCAAGTCACATGATCAAGGTCAAAGGTCATGTAAGGTCAATGAACTTTGGCCATGTTGGGTTTTTTTGTTGAATAACCATCACATCTCTGTAAGTTTATTGGTCTAGTTCATAAAAAGTGGACATAAGAGTAACCATGTATCACTGAACATCTTGTGCGAGTTAGAGTAGTATTCAAAGTCAGCACTGCTGCTATATTGAACCGCGTGATGCATGTGAGACGGCCAGAGGCATTCCACTTGTTTATTCAAGCAATCTGCTTATGATGAAAATCCTTCTGCAAATTGTGAATATCATATAGTTAATCATTTTTGTCTGGAATTATTTTTAGGTACTCTTTATTTATGATTCATGCCAAAAATGCTAGCATACTATGTTATGAATAACGTATTATACGAATGTTATGGATGCAGAAGAAAACGATAAATCAAATCGAATTTTTAAAGTCTGAAAATTTTTGTCAAAATTGCATTTAGATCTACGGTCAGAATTATTCCTGTGATAAAATGACTATAATCTTTATCATAATCATTTTTATCATTATTATTGATATTGTCACAAAATGGGTTTTATTTCGTGTTAGAAAATTGTATTTAGTTGATTTATAATGATTTTGTCGTAGCTGGCGATATTACATGCATGTTTCTACACTAGTAATGACGTAGATAAGAACATGAAAGTTATGCATGTTTTGAACCGTTTTTATGGAATAACAATTTTCTGGAGGTGTTTAACTGGTTAATTTGGGTATCACTAGCTTGATCTAAATAAATGTTTTAATTTGATATGTCATTCATGCATATCCTGTTTTGGAAATCAAAGTTATAACTGTTCTAAGATTGTAACAGAGGTTAACTATAACAGATATTGTATAAATAATGTATAGGTACAGTAAGTTTACGTACTCGCGAGGCTTTGCCGATGATCTGTTGAAGTACGGCGTCCACGGGGTGCATTGCACGTAAAGTATGCAGATCGATTTGGATTCGCTATCCAATAAATAAAGTTGGTGGATGCGATCGAAATGATTTATATGATCGTTCGCATGTCTTTCCACGGGGAAACCTAGAATCCTAGGCGACGACTGTGGTTAGATTTCCTTGTATGTTGGGTCTTTTGCACGCCAGCAAGAGACTATACCAGGACTTGCACTTTTGGTAGTCTGGTTGGTCTGGAAGCGGACGGGTTGGTCTTAAGCGGATGGTTGCTGGTCTGGAAGCAGACGGTCGGAGGTCCGGAGCAGACAACGGGGAAAACTACAAGTAGAGCAGAGCCAATGGGTATGGTTGTGGGAGCCTGACTGCAGAAGGACCCTTACATATGGTCGAAGAACCAGACGTCGTTTCCGGTACTGAACAGAGGTCACTGGTTGCAGTACGGTAACAGACGTGGTTGCGGTACTCAACAGACGTGGTTGCAGTACGGAATCAGACGTGCATGGTTGCAGTACTGAACAGATGTCAGTGGTTGCAGTACGGACTCAGACGTGGTCGTGGTACTGAACAGACATGGTTGCAGTACTGAACAGATGTCAGTGGTTGCAGTACGGACTCAGACGTGGTCGTGGTACTGAACAGACGTGGTTGCAGTACGGAAATTCAGACGTGGTTGCAGTACGGAGCAGACGTGCGTGGTTGCAGTACTGAACAGATGTCAGTGGTTGCAGTACGGACTCAGACGTGGTCGTGGTACTGAACAGACGTGGTTGCAGTGCTGAACAGACGTTGTTGCAGTACGGTATCAGACGTGGTCGCGTACTGAACAGACGTGGTTGCAGTACGGAAATTCAGACGTGGTTGCAGTACGGAGCAGACGTGGTTGCTGTACTGAACAGACGTAGTAGCTGGTCGTAAGCAGACGACGGAGGAAATTAACAGAGTCCATGGGTATGGTCGTAGGAGTTTAACTACAGAGAAACCCATACCTATGGTCGAGAGAGCTTAACTACAGGAATCAGATGCATATGGTCGGGTGAGCTTTTGGAGCTGACAACAAAGAGTGAAGCCGTCTGGAGGTTGCCTGGTTGTGGTACTGGCAGGATCGAGGCGTGTGCAAGTGTCAACTGCGGCAGTATATCTCTGCCAAACGGATCCACGACTAAAAGTTTGGAAATCGACGTGGCGACACCACGCCGGCGGCAGGCATCCTGACAAGAGCGAGCTGTCGGCGGACCGAGGAACTCGCCCCGCCGAGCGATTCCGTCACAATATTGTCAATATCATCATTATTCATGATTACCAATAAATAATGTTATTTTCATTCCTTCTCTTTGTTACATAATTATGTGACGATAATTCTTGATAATGGTGACAATCACAATTGATGGCTCTGCTACTACATTTGCTACTACAGCTGCTGCTGCTACTACTGACTGGTAGTATTGACCATTTGTGTCATTAGATATACAGAACAATTGAAACATTATATAAAAGCAAATAAAGTACAAAATACAAAATGCCTTAAAAAAGCCTTGGAATTTCAAGGTTCAAAATCTTCAAGGCCAAGGCTTCGAAAAAGTAGGCCTTAAGGCCAAGGCCAAGCGTCAAGGCACTACAACACTGGATGCTATGTCAGTCATGTTGTCAGATGTTACCCCGAGTCATCATGTTTTGGTCGATGGAATGTTTAACGATGTTAGGAGGAGGTAATTTTTACTTCATTTTCAGAGTTAGAATATAACTTCTATTTTAGAAACCAAAATTTGTTTACCCCCCCTGTATCCAGTGCTAGCCAGGACTAACATGTAGTCATTTACATGGATATTAACCCGATACGACATACACAAACTTTTATAGACCCAGAACAGAGCTACAAGCTAAATCTAAGAATGGACAATTCATAGGCCACAAAAGGCTTACAACGTAAACTCAACTAATCAGGTCACGGTGCGCGTTCGCGTTCAGTCCAAACTTACACAAATAACTCCTGAAGACGGACAGTCAACCTGTCCGAAACGTCGAGTCTCTCTACTACTCATCATCTCTACTCGCCGACTCAAGCCAGCATCTCCTCATCAGCTCTACTACTCAATCTGTTCTCACTCACCATTCCTTCTGGTTTACAGTCCTTTTCAGGACTACCTTCAAGAAAGAATACTCTACTCTCAAATCTCCACTTTCTCGCATATCCATTTCTTCCTTTCTTCTGTCCACTGTTTCTCCCGGGGGGGGGGGGGACTTCCATTCACGAGTGGATACCATGAGCGAACATGGGGTTTCGAAAAGCACCCTAAACACGTAATTTTAGTATTCTGAAAATGCACCCCTTAACAAGTAGTGGCGTGTGAAACCCTACCCTTAACAAGTGTTGGAAACAAAACGATACGGCGATACCCTTGGCAAATATTCCGTGAAATGAACCCCTAAACAAGTACAGGATTGTTTTATTGTTACGGGTCCTTCGGTCGTCGGCTTTACCTTATTTACCCAACCTTCTACACCTCGCGCAAATTGGACTCTAAACACGAAGTGTTGGGCAGAAAGTACATCCTTTATAAAGCATTTTAAGTTTGTTTTATCATCCCCGCAAATTCGACCCTAAACACGTAGTTTTCCGAGCGAAATAGGTACCCTTTTGTCATTACTTTTGTGTTTCTGACACCCTTATCACGTTACGTACGTAACGTGCCCTATCGTGAAAAAGACATCCTTTTTGCATGTTTTTTAAGTCGCGCATGGTATCTGCTCGTCAATGTAAGAGGCCCCCGGGCTGTTTCTATAACACTCCGCATGGTGTACCGTAAGCCACATCAGCAATTACACAAATAAACTATGAAAAAGAAGGTTCTTTCTTCTGTCAAGCATGTGCGAAATTTTTCCCTACAAAACGGGGCCTCGGAACGATTTTGAAAATGGGGGAGGGGGGGGGGGGGGCTGAGACAAAATCGGGTGCTGACCATGCACTCTAAAAACAAATCAGTCAAAAATGACTAGTTAGTAGGGTCAGCTCGGTGCAAGTGTTATTTTAGTCGTTTTTTACTAGAACAGAGTTGTTTCTGACTAGAACAGTGTGCACATATCAATTCGTTTGCGCTCCTTTTCGTAGATTATGCAGCTGCGCGCATTTTTATATTACATGAAATATTGTAAAATTATCGACATCTCTTTACTCTTTCCTCTATTGATAAATTTTGAAAGGGGGTACCATATCCTCGTCCTCGATATAAGAAGAAGAGAACAGTTCCCTTCCATTCCATATTAATTCATGCCCTTACTTGAAAAAAACCTTCGTCACTGTTAGGTTAAACTTTGCAATCCAATGAACTTTTTGTACTTATCACGCATAATTTACACTTGATTAGTCGCTCTGCGCACGATTGTCTTCTAGTAAGTATGCCTATCAAATTTTTACTCTTTCCTTTCCTATTAAAAATTGAAAGGATGTACAGTATCCTCGTCCTAGATATAAGAAGAAGAGAACATTTCCTTTTCATTCCATACAAAATCATTCCCTTACTTGAAAAGAAAACCTTCGTCACTTTTAGGTTAAACTTTACCATGCAATTAGCTTTTCGTTCTTATCATGCACAATATCCATTACTCGGTCGCACGGTGCTCGATTGGATTTTGGTATACGATGTTCAACTTGGCAGCAGCGCGTTTTGTGTTAGATTTGGAAATCCTCCTTTCCAGACAGAGATATGTACATGTAACATATAAGCTTTTCATACATATAGAATTCATATTGATTAAATGTTATTTAGCTCCGTCAATTTTCATGTTAAATCATGCTTGTCTCATTTTTAGAAGCCAGATCCAGCGATGAACAATGTGTGCATACGTGCAGCGCATGAACGGGGTGTATACACCACAAAGAATATAATACGCCGAATACATCTCTATGCAATAATCACGTACACACACAGGGCGAGCAGTAGTAAACAATGCGTCGCTAAGACAAATGAATCTGACCTCGGGAGTGTATCGAGGGAAGGAGCACAGAATCAGAGAAAATTATTGCAACTTTTTGGTCAGAATTTTTTTTCCTTATATGACTATATCTTAACATAAACTGAAGCTGCTCCGTTATCCTTATGTGGTACCATATCAGTCAATATCAATAAACAATATCATAAACAAATTACAATGATTTATTCTATTATGTCACAATAAACCTAATTAGGCCAATTTATGCACCACAAAGAAGTAGCGCTTACGTATGGTGGCCCTGAAGGGACGTCGCATATAGACCAAATCGCGAATATTCACGACGTCGCCAATTTCGTTGTCAATTTGATATTCACGACGAAATTCGCGACATCGTGAATTTCGGCGCGAATTATTCACGACGAAATTCACGACGTCGGGAATTTCTTCGCCAATTTCGTCGTGAATTTGTTTTGCTTGCCTGGGTGGTATGCCGCCGGTTTGAAACCAACTCGCCTGCGCTAATTCGTCCACTCATAACAGGGTCTACATTCATTTAGTATAATGCAAGTCTGTCCATTAACTTTTCGCCTGACAACCATGGTCCAATAACCATTTGGTCCAGTCATCACATCGTCTTATCACCATGTCTTTGACCATTTCGTCTCATAACTAGTTGGTCTAATATCAATTTTATTTTCCTTAATTTCGCCCAATTAACACTTAGTTCAATTAGACCAAATGGCACATGGAATAAATGGCAGTTGGACCAACTTGGTTATTAGACGAAATGGCAGGTTAGACCATGGGGATAGTGGACGAACTGATGGTAGACTAAATGATAGCAGACGAGTTGGCATTAGACCAATTGGAAGTAAACCATTGAAACGACAGAAAGATGTCTACTGCTATACATATGCATAGGCGGATCCATGGGGGAGGGGGCCGAGGGGCCCGCCTCCCCTCCCCCTATTGGCGGAGCAATAAAACATGAAAAAGGGAAGAAAGAAATAAAGAAAAAACAGAGGGAATTAAAAGAGAGGAGAAAAGAAGGTTCAAGGTTTTTATTCATATCAAGCATACCACACTTTCAACAGTGTCAACAATAATATTATACAAAACAAACAATTATCATACAATACAAGTTATTATAGGTAAGCATAAATAAATGTCGTGAAATATGAAAAGTATACTTAATATGTTACAAAAAAAGTACTCAAATGCATTCTTGTAAATTGTTGTAATATAATGACAGTGAAAGAAAATGTGAGGTGAAGATATGGGGAGCCAATAGTAAAAGCAGAGCTTGTTGGTTGAAGGCTCCAAGGAAAATGCAGTGAGAGTCCCGTAAAAATATCAATACGACAAGAGGGAAAAATAAAAGGGCAAATGAAAAGTAAACAAAAACTAGGGATACACAAATACATAAATGATGAGTAGGAAGAAATAAGAGTAGAAAGCAACAAATTGAATTGACTTCGAGCCTGTAGGAAAATGGAAATAAACATTGCTAAGAGTGGGAAATGGAAAATTTATGGCATAAGGCAGCAATAAGATGAATGGACATCTTCCGAGGATTAAGACAACCCACGCGCAACGACGATAGAGGAGCAATGAACGAATAAGACATAAAAAAAAATGAATTTGGTATAAACCAGTAGAGCAAATGGAATGAGACTATAACTAATTAAAAAGGTACACAACTGTGTTCGTGCTAAGTATAGTCCTTGAGAAGATGGTGTTTCAGCTTTCGTCGAAAGACATATATTGAGGGTGAATGTAATAGATCATCATAGAGGGCATTCCAAAATTTAGGGCCTGTAAAAGTGATATTCCTTTTGGCAAATAAAGTTCTTACACAAGGAAGATGAAACAGATTACTTTGCCGAGTAGGATATCCATGGACACTACTATTTTTTGAAAAAAGGGAGGCAATAACAGAAGGTATATCATTGGCATTTAACTGATACATAAAGATTCCTAAGTTATAGGTATAAAGATCAGTAATACGGAGTAGTTTGTTTTTTAGAAATAATGGAAATGTATGAGATAGGTAACCAACACAGTTAATATTTCTGATTGCACGCTTCTGGAGTAATAAAATCCTATCAAGCAGGAATTTTGCCCCATTGCCCCAGGCTAAAATACCATAGTTGAGGTAGGATGATATGAGAGTAAAGTATAGTGATAATAGAATATGGTGAGGAAATTCATGTTTCAGTTTATTTAAAACTCCCGCGTTTCGAGACAGCAACTTACATAAGTAGTTCACGTGAGTCTTTCACGATAAATTGGAATATATATATATATGCCAAGGAATTTTGTTGACTCAACTAGGTCAAGAGGAGTATCATGTATAAATAAATTGCCAGGAAGTGTTGAGAGTGAATTACTGAAGAGCATGTAGTGAGTTTTATTAACATTTAGAGATAGTTTATTGGCATTTATCCAACTTTGAACCATTTTTAACTCTTCATTAACAGTATCAAGGAGAGTTTGAGGGTTGTGATGGGAGTAGAATATGTTGGAGTCATCCGCAAAGAGGATGAATGACATGATTTCAGAACAATATTGAAAGTCGTTTATATAAAGAATAAAGAGCAAAGGCCCCAACAGCGATCCCTGTGGAACGCCACAGGATATTTGTCTTGAGTAGGAATCCTCACCATTAATACTCACAAATTGGTTGCGGTCCGTTAGGTAGCTCCTGAACCACTCCAAGGCCTTTCCTCGTACACCATAATTGCTCAGTTTGTACAATAATATATCATGGTTGATGGTATCAAAGGCCTTGGAAAAGTCCAGGAAAATTCCAACGGTATGAAAAGATTTATCGATTGCGCGGCTAACTTTATCCAAAAATAGAAGAAGGGCATGAGTTGTAGAGTGATTTTGTCGAAAACCAAATTGGGTATCGGATAAGATTTCATACTTTGTGGAGGGCGCCCTTGATCTCAGAAGAATGTGATCGTATTTTTATTTTCGGACAGTTTTTTAGGTAAATATACACAGCTTTTCCCATGTAATCCGTGTTTCTTTATGACTTTTAAATCATTACGGTGTTGAGAACGAGATATGGATCAGAAAAGGCAGGCTGATTGCATAACCCCTTCTAAATCAGATGCAAAGCGTATGGCTGTTGATGGCGTTAACCGTGCGGGTGTTGCGGGCGAGTCCCGGGGCAAGCCGGCCCAGTTGGCTGCTCCACGTTCGCTGGATTTTCCGAATGTTGCCGGTGATGATGACCCTCCCCCCACTTGGTTTTTGCGGTTTTTCCAGGCCTTTGAACGACGCATGGATGAAAAGATTACCTTCAAATTGAATGAGCTGTGTGTTAAAGTTAAAGAACATGATGAATTCATTGCAGCTTGCAAGTTAGAGATGGAGAGTCTCCAGGATGAAATCAAAGTGTTGAGAAAAGACAAGTCTAACCTAGTAGAAAAGCTGGATGATCTGGAAAACAGGAGTAGGAGGTGCAACCTCGTTTTCCATGGAGTCCCGGAGTCAAAGAAACCGGAGAAGGAGGATTGTCTCGCTGTTGTGGAGGAGTTACTCACAGGGTTTGTTGGCCTACCAAAGCAAGATTATGTGATCGAGAGATGTCACAGAACCCCGAGCTATCCCCTTAGCCCCAGACAGGATCAGAAGATGCCTCCTCGTATAATCCATGTTGCCTTCGCTTCTTACCCCACCAAAGAGCGGGTACGAAAAGCTTGTATCGCCAAGTTTAAGTCCACATCTTTTAAGGGTAGCAAGGTTTACGTGAGTGATGACTTTTCCAAAAGAGTTATCCAGCTTAGGAAGGAAAGGATGAGCAAATTCAAGAGCCTCAAGGAGGAGAACAAGAAGCCTTTCTTTCTCCACCGAGATCGCCTAGCATATAGAGGACTTGAAGGAAAGCTGATCTTTGTTTGAACAGTGACTGAGCTAGGTACACATTTTGTTTTGTATTGCTTCGCATTCTTGAGAGGAAGTTTTTTTTTCATTGTTACATTTGTTTTTTTTTTTTTAAATAATAATACATATGTACAGTACAAGTATGATAGTTGTTTTTATATTACTCTGACCTATTTTTGTATAAATTCTTACATATTTTGTAGAAATCTGGTTTGTTGTTTATCTGTTTCAATTGTTACATGGATGGTGTAGCTTTGTTTACTATCTTAATCTTGCCTAAGAGACTGTCTGAATATATATATTTTTTCCCATTCCCCATTTGTTTGCTGTGCTAGTAGAGCCGTTTGTTGATTTGAGGCTTTGCTTCCAACTGGTGCAGCTGTGCGCTCCCCCTTTTCTTCTTGTTTTTGATGCCCCCCCCCCCCCCCCTTTTAGTGATGATTTTAATACATGTAAGTAGCAGAATACTCTTTTGTTTGTGTGATTATTATGGCCTATTTCTCAATATCTTTATTTACTACTCTTTTTACTGTTCTACTGCATTTTCATGCATTGTGAATGTATTTTCATGGTTATGGCTTTGTAGTAATGGATATTGTACCTTAACAGTGTTTTTATATGTATTATGTATATAAATTTACATTCTTTTAACTGTCGAGGGTTGCAGGACTATACTAAGCGAAGAAAAATTTTTCATTATTTTCGTTCCCTGAATTGTGATATTTTGTTTCTTCAAGAAACTCATTCTGGAAGTGATGATGAAAGATTGTGGCAAACTCAATGGGGGGGGGGACATGCTTTCTTTGCAAGCTTTGCGTCAAATAGTCGTGGTGTAGCAATACTAATTAGAAACTCGATCAATCTGAAGGTGAAATCCCTATTTAAAGATCCAGATGGTAGATTTTTAATCTTGAATGCTATATTAAATGAACTTCCGTTAACTCTTGTAAATGTTTATGCTCCAAATAATGATGATGCCGATTTTTTACTACAAGTATTTGCTGAAATTGATAACCATGAATTTTCTTCTTTGCTAGTAGCTGGTGATTTTAACACTGTGATTGGCCATCTTGATTATCAAGGTTCCAGACTCCAGCACTCCAATTCGAAATCTCGTGAAATGCTTTCTGTGATAATGGAAGAATATGGTTTATGTGACGTGTGGAGATCCTTCAACCCGGCCTTAAAGAAGTACACAAGACATCAAAAAATCCCTCGAGTTTTATCAAGATTGGATTTTATCTTGGTTTCAGACAATTTCTTTAACAACTGTAAAAAATCAAATATTTTGCCGGGTATCCAATCTGACCATTCAGCTGTTTCTTTGCAATTTTCTGATAATCAACACCCAAAGGCAGGGGCTACTGGAAATTGAATACTCATTATTTACACCATGACAATGATTTTATCAATTTATTAAAGGAAAATATAAAGTTATTTAAGTCCATACATATAAACTCCCAATGCGATGCTAATGTTATATGGGACTCTTTTAAATGTTTTATTACGGGGGTTGCTATCGAATACTCGGCAAGAAAGAAAAAAGATAGGAATAAAGAAAAAAATGAATTAATAGAGGGCATCAACAAAATTAAAACACAATTATCAACAAATAGCTCAATCCTTGCTGATGAACATATGTTCGTACAGCTTGAATAACTGGAAGACAAATTAAATAAAATCTATGAGTTTGAAACCAAAGGTCTGATAATTAGATCTAGGGTAAGATGGTTGGAGGAAGGAGAGAAGAGTAGCAAATATTTTTGTAACCTTGAAAATAGGTCATGGCAAAAGAAAAATATCAATAAACTGAAAGATAATGATGAAAACTTGATAACAGATCCTAAAGTTATTTTAAAAAACATTCATAATTTCTATAGTAAGTTGTATTCTGTCCCCAACAATATATCCCAAACAAATAATTTTGACCATAGTGCTCGTAATGAATACCTTGACGGTATTAACATACCTAAGTTAAATGAGGATGATAAGAAATTTTTGGAGTCTCCTCTTTCCAAAAATGAATTGTTTAATGTCCTAAAATCTATGACTTTGAATAAAACCCCTGGTTTGGATGGATTACCTGCTGAGTTTTATATTGTTTTCTGGTCCGATATTTCTGACTTGTTAATGGATTCATTTAACTTTTCCCTGCAAAATGGTGTTATGTCTTCTTCCCAAAGAAATGGTGTAGTTACTCTTCTACCCAAGAAGGATAAAGATCCCCTTTATATTAAAAATTATAGACCTATTACCCTTTTGACAACTGATTATAAAATTCTAGCCAAATGCATTGCAAACCGTCTGAAAAAGTGTCTACATTATCTTATCCATGCTGATCAATCTGGTTTTATGCAGGGTAGAAACATTGGTCATAATATAAGATTTATTTTAGACATTATTGAGTATGTTGATGCTAATGATACTCCTGGTTCTATTATTTTACTAGATATTGAGAAGGCTTTTGACAGTGTTTGCCACAATTTTTTATTTCACACCCTAGAAAAATTCAATTTTGGACATAAATTTATTGATTCCATCAAAACTTTGTATTCGGGTCGCCAAAGCTATGTTCTAAATAATGGTAATTTGTCAGAACGTTTTTCAATGAAAAGAGGCATTTTTCAAGGTTGCCCAATTTCTCCCTACCTTTTTCTACTAGTCATTGAGATTATGGCACTTTCTGTGCGTCAAAACAATTTAATAATGGGTATTCCTTATCTGGATGATGAAGCCAAAATTTCTTTATACGCTGATGACTCAGTTTGTTTCACAGATGGGTCATTCAACTCCTTTTCCCAACTTTTTTCAACAATATTCAAGTTTGGCCAATTTTCTGGATGTAAACTTAATTTTAGTAAAACAGAAGCTGTATGGATTGGCTCTAAGAAAGGGTGCCAGAATTTCCCCTTTACTAATCTTGGTATATCTTGGAAAAGGTCTGAATTTAAATGTCTGGGGGTTAACTTTTCATTAAATGTTGACCAATTGTTTATTCTAAATTACAAAGATAAATTGAAAAGAATTGAGCAAACGGTAAATTGTTGGCGTATGAGGAACCTATCTTTAATTGGCAAAGTATGTGTTATAAAAACATTGGTATTACCTCAACTTATATTTCTTTTTTCGGTGCTCTGTATCAAAATTCCCATTTCCTTTTTCAAAGAGTTGAATAGAATATTTTTTAAGTTCATTTGGAATGGGGGTAGAGACAGAGTTCAGAGAAAGATTATGTGCAATGATTATACTGAATGTGGTCTGAAAATGATTGACCCTGTTGCATTTGCAAATGCACAAAAAATGGTGTGGGTGAAAAATATTTTAGATGTAAACTATGTTGCCCCTTGGAAACATATTGAACTTTATTTTTTATTTAAATTTAATGCTGATGTTTCTATCTTGTGGAATTCTTTTGCTCCAGAATCTATTCTTAAGTCATTGGGTAATATACAAATTGCTGAATCACTTCGTGTTTGGTATTTATATAGAGAAGAAGCAACAGTAGAATTTTATGGTCATAAGTTTTCTGACTTAAGTGCCTGTCAATGTCTATGGTTTAACAGATTAATTCGTTCAAAATCCAAACCATACTTCTTTTTTCAAACTTGGTTTGATAAAAACATCATTACTCTTTCTGATTTGTTTAACCCTCCACTTCCTGGCCATAAATTATTTGAAGAGCTTGTATTAGATTTTGATATTTCTTCCGGTGATAGAAAGAAATACAATTTTTTGATTAAAAATATACCTGAAAAGTGGATTAAAAATTTTGACATTGATATATTTGGTGTTCATGTTACCATAGTGCACAAGCTTTTAACCATGAAAAGAGTCCCCAAGATTGTGTATAATACCCTGTTGGGTCGTCATGCTCCTGAAAAGAGATATTTTTATTGGTGTAATGTTTTACCTGTACAATCTGTTATTTGAAACTGGGAAAAAATACATGTTACCAATTTTTTTTGTACAATCGATTCAAAATTAAGATCATTTTACTTTAAATTGTTCCATAAGACTATAGCTCTCAATGACTTTTTACATAAAATCAATAGAAGAGACTCGCCAATCTGTTCATTTTGTGACAAAGAGATTGAAACATTGGTTCATTTATTTTGCGAGTGCGACAAAGTCACTCCGATTTGGATTGACATGTTAGATGTCATTTCCCAGAAATGTGGAATAAGTATTAATGTAACAAATTTTGAAAAAATGTTTGGAATTTGCAGTGATAATTTTCTTTCATATTTGTTTTTGCTTTTGAAATACTACATCTATACTTGTAAATTTAAAGGCAATCTTCCAAATTTTATTGCATTTAAATGTTTTGTCAAGAAACAAAGGGAGATTGAATATATGTCAGCCAAAAAGAGAAATAAATTGCCAATTCACTTTAAGAAATGGCGTTTCACCTTTTAAACTTCCTGCATATTCGATGCATTTCTAAGGTTTTTTTCTATCATCTATATCCCATATATTTTGTTTACTTTGTGAATTTTAATGCTTTATCTCCCTTGTCTAAGACTTATTACGCAACTTTCGATAG
The DNA here is from genome assembly GCF_018143015.1 of Lytechinus variegatus. Taxonomy (NCBI): domain Eukaryota; kingdom Metazoa; phylum Echinodermata; class Echinoidea; order Temnopleuroida; family Toxopneustidae; genus Lytechinus; species Lytechinus variegatus. Next base: position 17,738,856 of record NC_054745.1, on the reverse strand, counting down.
CTGAAATTCCAGTCATAATATTTTACCTGCTATTGTTGTACATGTACGGTTATACATTCACTCTTCTTTCATTGTTCTTTATTGTTATGAACTCTTCCTAAAAGAAATTGGCCTTTTACTTCGATTTTGTATATATATATATCTGCTACTTGTCTATTCTTTTTCGATGTAACTTTTTTATCTTTTGTCAATCAGACAAATTGTTTGTAAATTTTGTGATTTGACATTGATTTCCTAATAAAACATATAATTATAAAAAAAAAAAAAAAAAAAAAAAGATTTCATACTTTGTAAGAAATTTCACTGTGCGAGAATAAATCAATTTTTCCAAAATCTTGGAAAGTGCAGTTAAAAGTGATATTGGGCGGTAGTTTCCGAGGTCTTCTTTACTACCCTTTTTAAAAATAGGTATAACTTTTGCAGTTTTCATTTTTTTTTCGGCACAGTTTCATTAGAGAATGATAAATTAAAAACATATGTTAGGGGAGATAAAATTTCTGTAATTGTTTTTTTAAGCAAAGAGTTGGATATACTATCGAAACCAGCACTTTTGTTTATTTTCAGATTGTTCACTATGTCTAAGACTTCATGCTCAAGAATTGGATCTAGAAACAGCGTTTGAGGGTTTGGCGTTTTTAAGAACTGTTTGAAATTACAATTAGGTTCAGAGACATTTAGCGCCAAATTTGGACCAATGTTGACGAAATAGTTGTTGAATTCCTCAGCAATTGCAAGGGGATCCTGTACTTCGGTTTCGTTATATAGAATTCTGGAAATAGGAGTTGAGACTACCTTGGTTTTCAAGACATCATTTATAATTTTCCACGTCTTTTTTAAATCGCCTTTGTGAGCATCGAATTGTGAGGAGTAATAGTTCTTTTTAGCTAGTCGCAATGAAGTTGTTAGAATATTACGATATCTAGTATACTTGGATTTGGTTGTGGTGTTTGGAGTAGTTTTGTATTTATAAAAGAGGTTGTTTTTTTTATTTATAGATTTGAGTAGCGATTTGGTAATCCACGGAAGCTTAGGAGTTTTTTATAGTTAGAAACACGGCTTCTGCGGAATGGAATAGAAGAATTGAGGTTATGCATGAAGATATCCATAAAGTTATCTAAAGACGAATCACCATTGTCTGTGGCATATACAGAGTTCCATTCAGCAACAGCAAGTGCCCTAATAAAATTGTTAACGTTATCCTCCGAAAAGTTGCGAGTCTTAATGTTGTTGGCTGATGCAGGCAGACAGGATGAGATTGGATATGATATTAAGTTATAAACAGGAAAATGGTCCGAAATGTCGCTGACTATAATCCCAGATTTTACGTTATTCGTTTTGTTAACAAAAATATTGTCAGTTAGAGTGGCTGATGATTCAGTTATTCTAGTAGGTTTAGTAATAGTTGGGACGAATGAATAAGCAAGTAGCAAGTTAAGGAAGTCTTGACAGTCTGAGTTTTCATGATGCTGGAGGAGATTAAGATTAAAATCACCCATAATTACACAGGATTTGTTAGTAAGAGAGCAGGAAGATAATATATGGTGTACAGATTCAATGAATTTGCTAGAATTAGAACGTGGAGGTCTATATACTACTCCAACTATCATATTACCCTTGTTTTTTAATTTAATTTCAATGAAGATAGTTTCTAGTGCATCAGATATTTGCGTCAACTCTCCGATGACTTCAAAGTTAAAATCAACCGGGATATAAATTCCCACTCCACCACCTCTTTTGCCAATGCGACTAGAAGAAACAAAGTTAAAACCATTCATAGAAAAATAAGAGGATGGCGTGTCTTTAAGCCAAGTCTCACTAATTCCTAAGATAGAATGATTGAACTTTAGCTGCTTTGTGAAAAAATCCAAACGATCAAAGTTTTTGTTGAGACTTCTGATGTTAAAATGTAAAAAGAGAATATCATTGCCGGAAACAGATTCCAAAGTTGAGAAAAAATGTTCTCTGTTACATGGTTTGATGAAAAGGAATCGAATGGAGTGTCTTCTACATCAAAGTCAAAAAGAAGTTCAGGTGTTTCAAAGTTAAGAGAGCTGTTGTCAAGCGAATTACTAGAGGACTGGTTAGTATGCATATACGGTACATTAGTTGAGGTACTACACATGGATGTGTAAGAAAAATTTGTCAGTTTTAAAAGTTGTAAATTGAAGGAAATCTATAACTAAATGGACAGAAGTAAAAAGAAGTCCATTCGCAATATACGGGGATGTTATCACGAACATATCGTGGCGCGTGGGAAGTAAAGTTCCTAAAGTTTTGCTACATGGACGCCGTTGTGTGAACAACTACTTCGACAGCTCCGGGCTGATTTGTTTCATTTTACTTCCAATTTCACATATTATATTCATCATATTCCGGATTTTAACAGCTCAAGAACTTTGCCTTGGTATTCAAGCATACATTGGACCCATTTTGGTAGGATATTCCTCACTTATTTTCTGTGTTTTTATGACATTAGAGAGAACAGCACAAGGTAAAATGCCTCGCGACCTACGCTCGCAATCGAACCCTAAAACCAATGAGCGAATCCACGCTGCTGACCCCGGTGCTATTGAGACTTCGGGTACTCACAACGTTCCCGTACGCGCAACTACTGATAGTACATCGAATGCCAATGGGTCGCTATCACTTATGGATGTGAACAAAAACATGGAATCATCGTTCTCAAGGGTTTTCGAAAAGCTGGACTATCTTACAGCTGATATTGCTGCTATCAAAACAAAAGTTAATGATATGGAAGGAGCTGTTGAGTTCAATTCGGGAAAAGTTATGGAGATCGAGAAGGATATTATCCCGAATATTACGGCCAACCTGGAGTCTCGAATTGCTGACTTGCAAAATCAGCTCACTTCGATGGAGATTTACAACCGCCGTTCCAACTTGCTCATCTACGGTCTACATGAGGATCCTAACGAGAACATCTTCCAAGTCATCCGCAAGTGCATCGTTGATCTCGGAATTGCCGCTGACGAAGCGGCCAACATGGCGTTCGTCAACGCTCATCGTCTTCATCGACGCGCAACCCAAGATGCACGCAACCATACTCAACCCACAGCTCCCAGCCCAATAATCGTTAAATTTGTCTTCATGACTGACCGAAACAAAGTTCTATCTGCCTTCGAGAATAGAGATCGACGACCACGACCCAACGTGCAACATCCTGCCGGTACTCCAACTCGCATCTCGATCCGCACGGACCTCCCCCCTGCTCTCAAGGCTAGGCGTGGTCATCTCGCTAAGATTGCATACGACATGAGGAAAAAGGATGGTGTGTCGACCAAAATATTGCTAAAAAACAACAAGGTTTGTCTTCAGTGGAAACAAAAAGGAGCATCTACTTGGAATGACTACCAACTTCATGATGAGTAAAGTATAATCTTCTTCTAGTCAATTTATGCACTTTTCAAAGAAAAGAAAAAAAATGTTATCGAGAAGAACCTATATAGAAAAAAAATCCTTTGTGATACTCTGATGAAAATTCACAGTCATTCCTATATTAATTTCGAGATCTCCCAACTGGCTTTCTTCATTCCCTAAGGTCTCTTGAAGAATGAGAAAAAGATACCTGTATTTACGGTCGAATCTACCAGTCGCTTCGTTTACTCCAATTATTTCCTGAGCATTTCTTATCTGTCGACATTTCATTGGAGTCTACCTTGTTAGTGTTAATGACCTGTTCTTAAATCTTATTAGTCAAACTTTTCTGAATGATCATTGATTCGATATGTCTCTGTGATAATTAAACAAACTCTACGTCAGTTGAGTTCATATTACTCTCCGTTACTATTTTTGGAATTATTTTACTTGTTTGATACAGTGAGAAGTAAGCTATAGTATTTTTGGTATCAGATATTCCCCTTTTCATATTTTTCTCACATTTCACAGGGGTATACCATTTTGTAATGACTATACATTTTGACTCATTTTGTCAGTGACAATTTGACAGCTCGATAATAACATAACAACTTAGTCAATTAAAATGAAATGTAGTTGTTTATTCTACTCCCCATTTGAGATCAAAGTTGTCTACTAAATAAATTCATGTAACTTCAGTCACAACTTTTTTTTCGATATTTCAGGAAACTGTTACTTTCTGATATTTCATAGGAGTCAACCTCGTGATTATAATAGGTTGAATCGAGAATCTAGATGTTCTTATTCCTAAAATGTTGTCCAAGCTTTTCCCACCTTTTGATGGGTCTCATAATTTATTTTCTCTGCGATAATGACAGTGTCTCTCTTTATGTCTGTTAACTTATCCTTTTTTTGAAGATTTTGAAGACTGCATTCTCATGATTCACATTAATGATAATTTTGCCACAAGTATATCAATTATATTTGCAACTTTCGTCTGAAGTTCACTGATTAGGATTATTACCAGTTGTAAATGGGATGGGAGATAGTAAAATTTGTATCAGATTGACAAATGGCTTAATAATTTACTTTGCATATTAACGTTGGATGATGAAGAGCATTCATGTATAGCCCACCTTGTCAGTGAGAAATTTTCATTTTATAGACTTTATTGGCAGCTCGTGAATGTCAAATCATCTTACGACACTAACATTCAATTTATAAAATTTCTCCCCTAGTAAAGCTTGATTTCGTTCACAATTTTTACACACCAATATGGTTTGTGATCTTCTTTTTGGTGTTTCAAAAAAAATTTTCCTTCTGTACTTTCAACTAAGTTTTTAGCCATTTTGTCTAAAGCTCACTGGTATACATATAGCGGACAGAATCTAGGGTCAAATTTGAATCTGATTGTGGCTTATTGATATACTTTGCATATTGATAATCATTTTATTTTTTTAACATGAAGAACCATTTTTTTACCGTAGACCTGAATTGGGTATGCAAAAATTTATGTTTTACACTGATTACTATTCTAACTAAGAAAGGGAGATGCATGCATAATTTATTTTTTATATAGGAGTCAATTTCGTGATTCCAGTTGACATACGCTTACATTGTCGCCCAGGCTTAGTCTTCCATCACTTCTCTATTTTTTATCAGATGGAAACTGCAATTCATTTTCTGTCAACATGATAGCCTATTCTGGTCATTGCAAAAACTTCTGAATCTAATTTCACTATGAATCGAAGATTTTCCATTTCCACTTTAAGATAAATCTTATGTTAGATGTATCGCACCAAAAATAGGAATTTACTTTAACTGCACTCAACATTATTTTGCCTGCCTGATTATGTGCTTTATATTTCTTATAATTATTTTGAACTTTAATCTTTCGATACAGTCATAAGTAGATGAACCTGGAACAGATTAGGCTCAAATTTATATACGATTTGTCATGTAGGGCCTACTGTACATCATGCATGGATAAAGATACAAACCTTGTTTTTTGTCCTACATTATGAGAAAAACAAATTACCATGCACGGCAATAAGCATGAATATACAGTGTGAATTACCCCTTAAAGATGATTTTATATACAGACAGAATATCATATTTGAATAACCTGTTGGTTATTACTTTTAGAATTATTGTTTTAACTCGTTTTATCTAACTTTAATACCCAATAAGTATTTTCCATATTCTTCTGATCAGTTCACTGGCGAGTACACCGGTCTATAGTTAAGATCTTGAGAATCGCTTAATTCTTGTTAATGTATATTTATTTCAATAGTCATGTTGTAGTACAAAGTCTGGTTGATATAAACTGGGATTTTGTTTCAGCTAGAATTTATGTAAAATCATTTCCTGAATTTCATAATAATTACTGTTTCATTGCTATAATATGAGAATCATTCGCATTCACTTCAACTATCTGTAATACAAATACAGCAATCTTCTCTGTGTTAAGTTCTTAGCTTTTAAATATGCAAGAATTTTATCATGTCCATGAAAGTCTATTCAATCCATCGTCATTACTGTCTTATTTGACACATCATTGATTACAGATAAAGTTTACTGATATCAGTCCACCATTATTCATATTATGTGAGCCCTTTTTGGAAGTCATTCAGATGGTATGCATGTTTCTGCTTTATAACTGCTGTCCATACATTAATCAACGTCATACTTTATGAGTCTGATGTTTACCAAAGGATGCATACCTATTTCAGAACCCTTAATTAAACAGTTGTATAGGGTAACAGATACATCTATACGGACCTTTACAATGTTGAATTATATACATTGTACCCCCTCAATTTATTCTGTTCACATCTACAATCTACCAAATATTTTGCTTACAATGATCTTTTGTTAGTAATCTATGCACGTATTATGTTTATGTGTAGTCTACGGGACAGGTGAACATCTAGATTTAGCCATACAGCTAATTTGTATTCAAATGAGAAGTCTTAACCTAGAGATTGATGCATTCATTGAAAGTAAAGTATCAATCGAGATTATTGCATTCCATAATACACGTGTCTGATGTCTAAATTTGAATTTTGCGGTCACGATTGCATGCACTGTACTTATTATGTCATTGTACATATTCCCACGTTTCATTTAGAGTCAGTCTGCTTTCATAGACCATTGGAACTTCTATTACTGTATGTACCAAATTTCTTTGCAAGGTTCAACGAATCCCGGATGATTTCTTTTATTTCTCCTATTTCTCCCCTTTTCACTCGATTTGTCACTCAGCAGCCCGGAGTCTGTTCGTCACACTAGTGTACGCGCACCCAATCAGACACATCCTTATATTAAGCAAATACACTACACCCACCTGCACGCACCTTTCACCCTAAATTCAACACACCGTATTGGTAACAGAAATTTCAGCCATTTATGAACCTGGATGACGTTTTAAACGACGCTTTATTTACACCTCAGTGTAAATACTACACTGCAAACGAATTTAATATAGCTTTTAATACCACCAAAATCGATAAACCAATCAACTTTAGCTTTATGCACGTTAATATTAGAAGCTTGCAAAAAAACTTCGATACTTTCAGTGAGTTTTTATCCATATTGAATACTTTTCCATTTTCTTTGATCGCAATGTCAGAAACCTGGTTACATTCAACAACTCCAAACATTTTCAATATTGACAATTATACTTTAAAACATAACGATCGTAAACATGGAATGGGAGGAGGTGTCGCTTTTTACATTCATAATGATCTACATTTCAAAATGAGACATGATATTAAACTTGAAGGTATAGAATCGTTATTCATAGAAATTGTTGAGGACAATAAAAAAAATAAAATAGCTGGTATTATCTATAGACCACCAAATAACATCACTAACACATTTTTGGACAGACTGGAAACATGCCTCGAAAAGATATCACGCGAAAACAAGGACATTTATTTCATGGGTGATTTCAATATAGACATTTCAAAGCCTTACACTCCACTTAGTCAACAGTTTATTGATTTATTTTCCTCATTTTCTTTTAAATCACTCATTAATAAACCAACGCGGATAACTAGCACAACACATACAATACTAGATAATATTTTTTCCAATGTAGATACTTTGAATGATAAAGACAACAACGGTATAATTTACTATGACATTTCAGATCATTTACCCATATTCACGATATGTCAAGATGACAAACACTTACCAAAACAACAAAATAACGAAAAAATTACTCGACGAAAAGAAACTAAACGTAACATACAATCTCTCAAAACTGATTTGAGTGCAGAGGGTTGGGAAGATGTTTATAGAGAAGACAATATCAATAAATCATATGACATATTTTTAAATAAACTTCTTTACTATTATGGCAAAAATGTACCACTGACAAGAATCAAACCCCATAAAAATAAGAATAAACAACCATGGATCACCCAAGGTATAATTCAATCAATATTCACCCGTAATCGATTATATAAGATATCGCTTAAATCACCAACTCATGAACATCAAAACAAATACAAGAAATACCGTAATAAATTAACCTCAATAATCCGCTTGGCTCGAAGATCGTACTTTTCTAATAAAATTGAAAACAATAAGGATAATAACAAAACATTGTGGCGTACAGTAAATGAAATGTTAAATAAAAATACGCATGATTTTAACAATGTCGATTTCCTTTTAAACGGGCATAAAACGCAAGACCCTTCCGAAATTGCAAATGCATTTAATTCTTTTTTTACCAATGTTGGTCCTAACCTTGCATCTAAAATTGCATCTAATGCCAATGACTTTTCGACATATTTAAGTAATCATGCCGAACATTCTTTATTTTTTAACCCTACCAATACTCATGAAATCATAGAAATTGTTCGGTCTTTTAAATCTACCAAATCCAGTGGCCATGACGGTATCAGTGTATGTTTACTTAAAGAAATAATTCATTTTTTAGCTTCTCCGCTTTCTTATATATTTAATTTATCTCTATCAAATGGAATTTTCCCGGATCAACTAAAAATTGCAAAAATAATTCATATTTACAAAAAAGAAGACCCTTGCCAAATCTCTAACTACCGTCCCATTTCATTATTACCCAGCATATCAAAATACTTGAAAAAATTGTTTATACACGATTATACTCTTTTCTGGACACAAATAAATTGTTAATCTCAAATCAATATGGCTTTAGGAAAAATCATTCAACCGACTATGCAATCTTACAACTACATGACAAAATAATAGATTCACTTTCTAAAAATGAACACACCGTTGGGGTCTTTATGGATCTATCAAAGGCATTTGACACTATGGATCACCATATTCTTTTGTGTAAATTAAAGACTTACGGAATAAGAGGTATTGTTTTATCATGGTTTACTGATTATTTATCCAACAGACGTCAGTATGTTAATTTTCATTATAAATCATCCCAAGTTTGTACCGTTAAGTGTGGGGTACCACAGGGCTCCATCCTAGGCCCACTGTTATTTCTAATTTATATGAATGATATAATTAATGCATCACCTGTACTTACCTATGTTCTCTTTGCTGATGACACTAATGTATTTTATTCTCACAAAAACTTAGACATGCTTGAAACAATATTTAATCACGAATTAGATAAATTGTCTATATGGTTTAAGTCGAATAAACTCTCCTTGAATATTAACAAAACAAATTTCATATACTTTAAACACCTTAATTCTAAACATACATTTCGTGGTTCCATTAAAATTAATAACATAAGTCTCGTTGAAAAACAAGAGACAAAATTTTTAGGGGTAATAATCGATTCTAATTTAACTTGGAACAGCCACATTCATAATGTTAGCACACTAGTTGCCAGAGGTATTGGTATATTATATAAACTCAAATATTGTCTTTCCCAAAGATCACTATTCATGTTGTGCAATTCTTTTATTTTATCACACATTTCATATAGCAATATATTGTGGGGTAACAGCAATAAAACAAAAATAGATTCAATTCTGCGCCTCCAAAAAAAGGCACTCCGTATTTGCTCCCACTCGCAATATTTAGCTCACTCTGATCCCATTTTTCGGAAACTCAAAACGTTGAAAATAAACGATATCCATACTTTACAATCTGCCATTTTTATGTACAAATTCTCAATCAATGCTATACCTACATCCTTTCAAAACATTTTTACTTACAATAGGGACATTCATTCATATCCTACACGTCACTCATCAGACTTTCATTTGACAAACCCGAAAATAATTTTAGCACAGAAAACAATTAGACACCACGGCCCAGATATATGGAACAACATACCCAATCATATCAAACTCACTGCATCTGTCTTTTCTTTTAAAGCTTTATTCAAAAAATACCTTTTATCCAGATATTCATAAATCTCCCAACTGCACTTGCACCCACTAGCACACACTAGCACACACTTCATTTTTCAATTTCTACTTTTTTTCCCTTGGTTTGATGATTCGTGACATTAATTTTTTTTACAGACACAATTAATTTCTTAGGTTTCCATGTAGCCCTTCCCTTTTTTGGCTGCTATGCTTCAAGCCTGTATTTGCTTTTATAGTTTGCCTCTGCATTTTTTACTCATTATATATATATATATTTTTAATGTATTCATGTCTTCAGTCACTACATATAAGATTGTCACTTGGTTATGTACTTTATGCTATATTATGATTATGTTTCAAGCATTGTTAATTTGTTATGTATATTATTTCAATAAATGCAGAAAATCCTGCAAAAAAAAAAGTAAATTGTGAGTAAGCAATTGGCAGTGTTAAGAAGAGTTGCTTTTCCGTAACGAAAGAAGGACGTCGATACTCAAATAGAGGGAAGGGGGCAGGCTGAAATAAACATAGCGAAGTATACTTGAACAAAGAATAAGATGAATAAAATGGTACTAAAAATAAGATCGTGAATAAGTAAAAATATTGGTATTGATATAAATAGCAGGACAAGCACTGCATATTGAGTGATGGCGCACTCTAATTCAAGCACGAGCTGGACTACTGCCATTAAGAATAAATTATTAGATGATAATTGTTACGATACTGCAACAAATAACAAGTAGATTTTAAAATATAAAGTTTAAATTTTCCTTTTTTTTATTACAGGAAATTGATCATGTACTTAAACAAAATAAAACCAAATAATCTTACATTAATCTCTTGAAGTGTCTGATGTACAATCCAGGGTTATAGTTCACTGTTATAGTCCAATATATATATTCCAGGTAGGCTGGGAAGATTCCTTACGATGGCGATGATGAAACTGATGTTGAAGTCCGATGAATAATAAAAGTCACTGTAACGAGTTGAAATGTCCGTGAAGACGATGTTGATGATGATTAACAGTCAATTTCAGCAATCCATGGGTTGAAGCGTGTTCATTGAACAGGTTGATGATGTTGATGATCTCGATGAGAACTGATAATTTCTCTCTCAAAATAACTGCAAACAGTTCATTGATGGTGGGCATAAACTGCTCTGATCTGATCTGGTGAAGTGATCTCATATGATGTGATGTGATCTCCTGCTCTCATATGATGTGATGATGATCTTGAAAAATCTGCAGCTTTATACTAATTACAAGTGTTCTAGATCATTCTCAAATTTCAACTAATCTACAAGCTTCTAGAATTCACTCTTCTGGAAGCTTCTTTATTTCTAAAACATTCTTGAATGACCTCATTGAAATCAACATGTGTAAACAAAATACCTAAGCCTATTCATTTCCACTACCAATACAATTCTATTGTTTGGCTTTTCCCTATTCAACAATAAAACTCCTTGGCCTTTAAATAGGCAAGGCCTGCATAATAAAAAGACATTCTGGAAAGTTCTTTACAAACATGCTGTGGAATGTACTTGATCATTCTAGGCTATTCTTAAAGAGGAAATAACTAATAGATTAATGTAACTGCTTTCACAATTCTTCTACAATTATTCTTATATATAACATAATAACACGCATTATACACTGCAAAAGAAAAGAACGAAGTGCCAACCCGGCATCCACAGCGCCTGCATAACGACTGCACCGCGAGCGCCGATCCGCCAGCTCAGAAATTTAAAGGGAAACCAAACCATTGGAACGAGCCGGCCCGTGCCGAAAAGGAGAAATCAGAGAACGAGAACCAGGAAAGTGCGAGAAAAAGCGGAGGAGGAAGACGAGTGAATAAAATTAGATGAGAGGAAGACATGGAAATAAGAAGAATCTTTCATGTCACTATATCAAATTTTCGCTCGCGCTTACATTGCCTGTAAGTGTTCCAGGGGCGGATCCAGCCTATTGTGTTTGTTTAGGCCTCCATGCATTGGCATATTGTCATCATTTCCCAGCAGCAGACTTTTCCCTGGGTTAGCACATTCCATCCATTACCCTATCTAATCTGTTCACATGGTTACCCTCACCACCCTGTAGAGAGTTATACCCTGGACCCTGCGTGGTACCACATGTTTCATATGTAGGAAAAAAACACTTGTTTCTTGACCAGCAGAGAGAGCAGTGCCAGTCATGTGTGCAACAGTGTTATAGTAATGAACGCAAAACAGCCTTCGCCAATAGGGGGGGGGGAATCATTTTTCAGTCATATTTTCCCCGATCGGCCGCTCGAAGACGATTTGTGGTTTCTGTGGAGAGGGAGTCTTCTTAGCTTTATTCTTATAAATCAACATAAATATATAATATCATAATCCTTGTTTATATAATGTGAGCGCGATACGCGAGCTCATTTTTTGGAAATTTTATGTATTTTTTCCTAAAATGTTAACATTCTTTGCAATGTTTGTTTTCCTAAAAAAGATGTGCATGCAATTAATTAGTACGAACGTGAAGTGCGAGCAGAAATGAAATATAATAATGGTATTTTATTCAAAGACTGTTCGCAGCAAGAGCTGAATTGTACAGAACTTTTACATAAAAAACAGCATTAAACATAACAGTATCAAAATAGAATTATAAAAATACACAAAGCATAAAAAATCTACTATCATTAATACTTTGGGGTTAATATGAATCAACAGAATATTTTCAAATATAAGTAACTGCAGAGGTTTCAAATTTTGCTTAAGATATAGTACATGTATACGAGAAAGCGGATTGGAAGGATTTATGATGTAAGTTAATTGGATTGGATAAAATTGACTTGAGGATATCGAGATTTTGAATTAGTGACGTATTCAGAGTAATAGGAGAAATGGAAGTGGGTAACAATGGGTAAATAATTAGAATAAAATTTTATATACAGAGAGTTTTGTATACTTATTTCGTTTTACTGAATCATTACAGATTATTCGAATTCTACTGAAACATTACAGATTATTCGAATTCAATAATAATAATAATTATAAATCACATTGCATGGTGAGAGAAAGAAATTGAGAGAATGATGGAGGAGGGAAAGAGAGAGAGAGAGAGAGAGAAAGATAAAGAGATGGATGGGGAGATAGAAAAGGAAGAAAGAGAGAGAGAGAGGAGATATTAAAAGAAAAAAAAATTAGGAAGAGGTCATAATACAGATCATAACATATTGTCTTCTTTATCTAGGATTCATTCAATAAGCTAATTAGATATGGGATTGGACTTAGTTTGTACCTTTGTGTTCTGCATTTAATCTGATCGTAGGCGGCAATTCTTCGGAGTGATTTTGTGTTTAGTCTAGGATTAGGCAACCAGGATCTGAAGGTGGGTGAGTTTTGTATTGACTTGGCAAATTTGATACACAGGTCCTGTCGTCTTAATTCTAGTGATTTCAGGTTTGTGATTTGTAGGGCATTCTCATAGGTTATGTACATTGGGCCAAGAATGATTCGGAGAGATCGTTTCTGTATTCTTTCGATTCGTGCTCGCTGTTGGGTAGTCAGGCCTGGGTGCCAAACTGGCACAGCATACTCCACCAAAGGCCTCACGTAACCAGTATAAATGGTCAGTAGATCACCCTGTTGGAGTTTAAAAGGTCTGAGCTGCCTCAACATGTAAATTCGCCTGTTAGCCTTAGCTATCATTGAACTAATGTGGTCATTCCATTTCAGGTCTGATTGGACAGAGATACCAAGTATTTTCATCACATTTACTTCGTTCAGGGTCTGGTTGCCTATTTCAACAATCAGTGGTGGGAGTGGATTTTTCCCAAAGTCCACTCTCATCACTTGACATTTACTGGCATTCAAGTTCATTTTATTTGTATTACACCATACATTTAGCTCATCAAGAGTGTCTTGTACCTCACTGGCTGCACCCCTCGTTTTCACTTCACCTAGTGTCATATCATCTACATATTTCCACAACTCCATTTTGGATGATGCTAGAGCATCGTTGATAAGAACTAGGAAGAGCACCGGGCCAAGCCGTGTACCTTGTGGTACACCTGCGCTCATAGGAGTAATGTCTGACATGACACCTTGGTAGCGGACGCACTGGGTACGACCAGTGAGGAAGTCTATGATCCATGGGATGATACATGGACGACAGCAGAGATATATAAGCTTCGAAATGACAATAGAATGGTCTACTCGGTCAAAAGCCTTTGAAAAGTCGGTTGTGACTAGTGTAACAGAAGTTGATAACTTATCGGTATGTTTGGCTAGGAAGTTCAAAATGTCAACAAGACAGTGGGTTGTTGATCTTCCTGGCCTACTTCCAAACTGTTTCACATCAAGGACTTGTGATATATCAGTCATTAGCCACTTCGTGATGAACAATTCTGCAACCTTCGCGAAGTGGTCGGTGAGAGCTATGGGTCTCAGCTTGTCGATTCTGGCAGGTTGTTCTTTAGGAACTGGCACTACTATTGCCTGTTTCCATCTAGCAGGCACTACACCCTCCGCATACGAACTGTTCAAGATGCTGCATAATGGAGAACTGAGTTCACAGGCAAACATCTTGATCAATCTTGCAGGAATGCCATCTGGACCTGACGACTTTCCTGGTTTGATACATTGTATGTTTAAGTTCACGATACACTTCCCACGGTTGGACAACAGGGGGCGCCGTTTGTGATGGGAGGAAGGTTGGTATTTTCGAAAGATCCAGTTGAGGAATGTCAGCAGCAACTTGGGAAAAGTGCCTGTTGATGGCGTTAGCTACCTTTACAGTTTCCAGCTGATTGATCCCTGGAGCTTGAATTGTTTGACTGGACTTTTGTTGGGAGGTCATGACCTTGATATGCCTATACCAAGAAGCAGGGTCATCGGTCTTAAGTTGTGCAATACGATCATGGTAGAAACGAGCCTTTGCTGCTTTGATGGATCTTATGACTCTGTTTCTGCAGGCTTTCCAGTCTTTCTCCGGGCCACTAGCAAAAAGGTGCTGACGTCTTGTTATGAGGGATTTGATCTCGGGTGTAACCCAAGGTTTATCCCTGACATGAATCTTTACCGTCTTTGAGGGCATGTAAGCATCCATGGCTGAAAAGAGAGATGAATAAAAGGCCTCACATTTTCCTGATGTTGTCAAGGCGTCTGTAACACTTGACCAGTCATTCGACGATATCCACTGGCCAAAAGATCTCAGATCGGAGTCACGCATCGGTCTGACAACACGTGTGGACATTTTGTTTGGCCTATATTCACTTGTTGACGATGGTGTCCACATGATAGAATTATGGTCGCTCATGCCAACAGGTGAGGTAATCACTGGTGAATCGTAGAACTTCGTCATATTCGTCAGTATCTTGTCGAGTATAGCTTCATCCCTCGTTGGTGAATTAACAACCTGGACAAGACTCGTGTTGGAGCAGATCACATCCGTATTAAGTCGGTTGAAATCGCCCATGATAGCAAAACCGGCATCTGGATGATGAGATGTCAACTCGTCAATAGTGCTGATGATGTGATCAACGAGCTCTTGCTCTTTGTCATTGTTGGGGGGTGAATATACAGCAGCGAGATACACTTCAGAAACATCTCTTGGAAGCCGAAGAGGGCGGATTTTACACCACACAACCTCTAAGTCTTCTGGGACGGGCATGGAAACAGTTCTCGGCTGCATGCCGTCACTAATGTACAGAGACACACCCCCTCCTTTGCGATTAGTACGGCATTTTGAGAAATGTAAGAATCCATCCACATTGAAAGAGTTTGCTGTATCCGCTGTGAACCATGTCTCGGTAATGGCGCACACTTCCAGTTTGTTTATTTTGATCAAGGTTTCAAATTCGTCAAACTTGTTCGATAGAGACCTGAGATTAGACATGAAAATACGGGGAAACTCATAGTTTTTATGTTTCTTCTCTTTCTCATTTGTCACATGTAAGGGTGAGATGGATATCAAGTTCGATCGATCGATAGATGATCTCTTTTGGAAGGGATCTCTTAATCCATCGTTTCGACAATTTACGCGCACGGGTATTTTCCGCAGTTTACGAGAGCCCCCTCTTTTTTTGCTCCGCCAATGGGGGGGGGGGGAGCGGGCCCCTCGTCCCCCCCTGGACCCGCCTATGCATATGGATAGCAGTGGACATCGTTCTGTCGTTTAAATGGTTTATTTTCAAGTGGTCTAATGCCAAGGTTATAGTTATGCCAAGTGTTAATTGGGCGAAATTAAGGAAAATAAAAGTGATATTAGACCAACTAGTTATGAGACGAAATGGTCAAAGACGAACTGGTGATAAGACGAAGTGATGACTGGACCAAATGGTTATTGGACCATGGTTGTTAGGCGAAAAGTTAATGGACAGACTTGAATTATACTAAATGAATGTAGACCCTGTTGTGAGTGGACGAATTACCAGCAGGCGAGTTGGTTTCAACCCGGCGGCATACCGCCCAGGCAAGCAAAACAAATTCACGACGAAAATGGCGACGAAATTCACGACGTCGTGAATAATTGGCGACGAGATTGGCGACGAAATTCACGACGAAATTGGCGACCTCGTGAATTTCGTCGTGAATATTCGCGATTTGGTCTATATGCGATGTCCCTTCAGATCCACCTTATTTACGGCCCGGCCTATCTCTACACACAGACTTCGCACAGTTCGGTCAAGGCGGTACGCGTATCATTAATTGCCAAATATACGGAAATTGTGAGGAGCGCTTTTCCTATGAAAGGAATTGATATGAATATCACAATTAGATGGTCATTTTAACTTTTTTGTACTCGGTTTTGGAAAAAGTGGAGTGGGACCGGAGGCCCTCTCACCCCCCCCCCCCCCCGGTTCCGCAGCAGCAGCCCTACAAATTATGGAACCATGTTCGTATGTAGGAATTATATGTACACTGAAGAGTGAAATTGACAAATCAAATACCATTTGAAAGATAATAAGCTACAAACAGGGCAAACGATGCTTTCAGGCTGAGTAATTAGCCTGAGAATAGCCCCGACAATAGGACCTTTATTATGCTTAACACCAGCCTTGACGTCATTATGTGATTCCATTATGTTTGCCAAAAATAATGGATGATTAATATTTTTTTGCTTCACCGATTGCGCTTTTGATGTACCTCACTTCTATAGCATACATAACAAATACTAGATGAAACCTATACACAGCTTTAGACTAGAAATGCTTTCCATGCTTTGTATCGGGGGGGGGGTGCACTTCCCTCTCTAAATTCGGGCGATTATAATTGTAATCAAATAGATTAACTTTTTAATCCAGCTAAGATTGTGTTCCTCATACTACACTCGTTCTACTATACAATTAATTAATATTGCCGCATATATCGTACAGCAATATAGTTTGGGCAACGTGTGCAAAAACTAAAATTAATACAATATACTTATTACAGAAAAAAGCAATTCGAATTTGTACTAATTCGCAATATTTATCACACACAAATCCATTATTCCATAAACTAAAGACTCTAACTATTTTTGACATAAATTCATTTCAAAGCTTACTGCTTATGTCCAAATACGTAAATAAAATGCTCCCACCTTCATTTCACAATTGTTATACTATGAACACATCTATCCATTCATACCCTACGCGGAACTCTTCTAATTTCCATTTAATCAACCCCAAATTGCTTAATGCGCAGAGATCCATAAGACACCATGGTCCTGATTTGTGGAACTCTCTATCAGAATCTATAAAATGATCCACGTCTCTTTACTCATTTAAGGCAAACGTTAATTATGTTGATATCAGAATATTTGAAGTAAAATTTCTGTGTCGATGTGTCATCATTAAAGCATCATCACCATCATCATCCTCTCCGTCGCCTTCATCTTCACCATTTCACCATCATCTTCAACCTTATCATCTCCATCTTCATTGCTCAAATTACATTACTGCTGTTTTTCATTAAATGTACTGTATATCGATTCTGCTGTATTAATGTATTATATTAATCAATGAGTTTTTACCTGGGGTTGTCATTTTTTCAAGCAATCTGTTTATGATGACAATCATTCTCCTGCAAATTGTAAATGTTAACTAATTTGGTATAAGATAAGTTTTGTTTGTAATGATAATTTTAGTACATTTAGTTATGATTCATGCCAAAAAAGTTCTCAATATACTATGTTTGTTATGTTATGGAAAATGTATTATATACGAAAGATGTTATTGCAGAAGTAAACAATAAAATAAAATAAAATCAAAATTATGATGAAATACTAGTAAGTTGCGGTAATAAATAAATAATGCACTTAATTAGTTGTCAATCCAATTGTTTTAGTTCTTGGTACACTGGTAAAACTACTGGTGTTAAAACTGACACCAATTGGTGTTAATAGAGGACCACACCCTGAGGTGTTAAAATTACACCCTTAAGATTGAACACAACACCAAAGAGTGTAAATGTAGCACTCAAAGGTGTTGTAATAACACCTATAGGTGTAAAACTAACACCACCAATTTAACACCGGTGTATTAAAAATAACTGGTGTGGTCATCTATGTACACCGGTTAACACCGCAGTTTTTGCTGTGTAGACAAAACAGTTGAATAAACCTAATTTCATAAAATAAATACAAAATATGACATCATCAGCCCATCTAATGAATAATCATGAAAACATGCCTAGAATTGTTTCACCGGAATGGTGCAAATCTTTAGAATTCAATAACTTCGTTATTTGTTATCCGATTTTGATCGATTTTCCAGCATTTTGCTCTGCGAATTTAACTCTATTTATTGAGTTTTTATATGTCTTTTATCACTAATACGCGGCCCTAAATACCATCGTCAAATTAAGGTACAAAGTATACTGTAATTTACATCAAACAAAGTTTAAAAAATAACATAAAAATTTCTTGCCAACAAGTGAATAGATAAAATATGGATAAATTGTTTGACACCGTACTGTATTCATCAAGCTTGCTGCATGAATCTTAATCTTCCATTATAATGCAGTGATCAACAAACGTTGTCTTACGCATTCCTATAGGCTTTAACGATTGTTTTTCTTTCATAAAAAATAAACATTGATAGGTTTATTTTACATCCTACTCATAGAATATGCAGTGTCATACAACGGTGAATATCATCTTCTTCCATGAGAGTGAGGGGGCAAATTAGCACTGAACTATACCCCTATACCACTACATTGTAATAGGTCCATGGTGCCAATTACCTGCAATTCGGCAAAGGCAAATGATCAAGGCAAACATTCGTGTTGAACCTGAATACAGCTGCATTTGAACATGTTCTGCAGATATCTTCGATGCGGACTTTTACATTGCGCGCCCAGCTGATAATGTAAACACACGTAGACTCTTCACTAGTCGCTTTTTTGCTATTTTTGCGTAGAATGCCTTCGCCAGAGTGTAAAACGGAAACGCGCCTACCTGCCATATAGGAACTCTCCAAATACCCCGGCCTAGATAGGGTTAATTATAGTCATGTGCATAGGCGGAGGAGCAGAGGATTATCTTTTGTGTTGGGGGGGGGGGGGAAGCAACAATAGCCGTCCCCCCAAAACACAAAAGATAATCCTCTGCTCTGCCGCCAATAGTCATGTGTACTCAAATTCATAAATTCCAGAAATAAAAGCCATTTAAACAAAAACTTTCAGATTGTTGTATCAGACCAACAGACACCGTGATTAAGTCTCTGCTGAACTTTGTTCAGTTGAGACAAAAAGAGCAAAATAAATATGAAAATGAACGTTTAACCTTAATCAGACTGGAGTATTTTAGAGGACGGAAATACTGCTGGGGGGGGGGGGTTAAATGCCCTAAAGGTCCCCGCCCAACTCTCGATTTTGTTGATCGCACAATTGCAACAAAAATAGTCATGCACGTCATCCATGACTTAATCTACAAAACTGTATAGTATTTGATTGTTCTAAAATTATTCACATTAATTTGTTATTAATCATCCTAATTTATGCATGAAATTAGAATTTTACTATTTTAAATTATAAGGCCCTTGCACCACTAATCTTTTGTTTAGAGACTCCCTGGGAGATTAGAGATTCTGACCAAATGCACATAAAGAAATAATCAGTATCAAAGATTTTTAAGTATTTAATTGTTTTTGAAATTTCATATGTATTTCTTTGTTTTAGACTTTTTTTTGGATGGAAATTGTCGGCAATAATTTTATGATCTTAAACAACATACAATTAATTGATTTTAATCAGTAAAAGTAAAGAGAACGGTATGAATTTTGCCTACAAACAGAATTTGCATTTTGAGCAATTTTGGGACTTTTGGCACTTACATAAATATGCATAATTTCGGACTGCATACCCAGGCGTCGTAAATTTGGTCTCAAAAGTTGCATGAGATTTACGGACACAGATTTATTGCAAAAAAAATCAAGGGGGGCCTTTCACCCTCCCCCTCCCCAGTCTATTTAGGGTTAAATTTGTCTTTATTTTATGTCTTAATGAAAGAACCTGTAAATTCTGCTTGATTCTTTACCGTATGACTCATGAATAATAAATCACTCTCAGCAGTGTAATATAAAACTATATATCACCTTGTCTTTTAGTTATTTTTGTGAAAAATGTGTCTGCACATCCTCACAAGCAGACCAATATATGTGCCAAATTTCATGAATATTGGTTGGAAACTGAAGTAGTTCGATCCGCAAGATTTTTACCAAATTTTATGCCAATACATGCCGTTACCCCGAAAACGCACAGTTTCCAACACTTAAGCAAAAAATGTGTCTTGCACATCCTCACAACAAGTCTAATCTATGTGCCAATTTTCACGAGTATTGGTTGAAAAATGAGGAAGAAATTCGACCCGCAAGATTTGCAACGGACCGCCCGCCCGACTATACACTGATTACTATATACCCCCTTCAAACTTCGTTTGGCGGGGGTATGATAAACATTTCTTTTTAACCCTTAGGCTCACACCACAAGTACTCAACAAACTCATTTTGTCAGATAACTCAGATAATTTCATACAAGGGCTCATTGTCTGGCATAAAATAACCACTAATTTAGCTTTCACTCCAACCACTACTATCCCGATCGCTTCATTAAAGCTTGAAATAACAACCTTGTACTACTTCTTTGCTCTGCATAATAAATTAGAACTTCTTTCATAAATGGTCTGCACACAAGACTAGCTATATGAACAACAATTTCTCACTCAAAGTATATTTATACCATTTGGAATCTGTACAAAACATCTCTTATTTTCATATTTTATTATTTTCAGATTTATGTACAAAATCCGAAATAACAGCCTTGGAGAAAATATTTTCAGTCATGTTCATATAGACAGCAAAAGTGCTTATGAATTACAAAGGTAAGGTGAGAAGCGTGTTCCCAAAAGTCGCTTGGTTTTGTTGTCCAAGCTACTGCTGGGTTAACTTTAAATTTCGGATCGATAACGTCATACTTATTACAGAGGCTTTGGTATCATATGCCTGCATGACCCTGTACACTTCAGATGCCATGAACTCCCAGAAATTTTGAATTACTTCGGCAAAATGGACTCCAAATACATGATGAAACTTAAAAGGCCTGTCAGTGGCTTCCACCACATTCTGTCCCGCTTCAATCACTACCTTGTCTGCAATCAAGAAGATATATCTTTGGAGTACTAAACTTTTTTATCACAATATATGCCAAGGCACTTCCTTTGATCTCCTCTATGCTCTATGCACCTTTTATATCCCCATCAGTTCCCATTGTTCTGTTCTTATATTCATGGAAGTAATCCCTTCCTATACATGAACCTACTTACTTTCACTGCCACATCCTCCTTCTTTTACCTCAACTCTATTCTTACTATTGTTTTCAATTTCTTTTTTTTAAATACATGTACATAAGTTGTTGTATCTTGTTCTTATCTTCATTCTTTCTCCTGACGACGAGCTGCGCAGTTCAGCTCGGAATGTGGCGTTTCCAACTCTTACATGGTTGAACCGCAAACACCTTCCGAATGGATTTATATTTTACTCTACTTTTTCAAATCATTTGAATTTCAGCCTAGAGTCATTAAAAATGAAAATTTACTCACTGTTGTCACCTTCCTCAAACTGTTGAATCGATTCTTTTACTGCTGGATACCCGCTCAAACCTAATTTTATGATACGGTCTCGGTAGAACGACTCCCACTTTGAAATAAAATTGTCAGAAAGGTGCCCATGTTCTGTTTCAAAGTCCATGTTGATCTTTAAAAGCAAATATATTTTACCTCATAATCAAATATATTTTTGTAAACCTAACTTTCATGCTTGTAAGAGTAGAACATTGGGTCCATGATTCAATGCGTACATTTTGCCTAGTTCATTAAACATGGACATAACCCACATAAGGATAATTAAAGGAAAAAGAAACCCTAGAAACCAGTTGAATTCATATCAAAGTGAAAAATCAAAGAAACATATTGTTGAAAGTTTGAGCCAGATTGGATGAATAATAAGAAAGTTATGAGTATCTGAATATTCAGATCACTAATGCCATGTAGATCCTCCCATTGGCAATGCGACCAAGATCTGTGATGTCACAGACTTACACCCCAATTACTTTAATACTTGCTTAAATTCTCTCTTTTATAGAGTCTATTGCAAGATGAGGTGTTGTTTTATGAGAGGACAAGCACAGAGGTTTCACAGCATTATATCACGGATAATTTGTTTGTCATATCATAAGAATGAGCAAAATGAGACATTTTGGGGTATATTTACAGTGTCCAAAGGGAAGAGTTGCATGTCTGTGACATCACAGATATTGGTCGCATTGCCAATGGCAATGTCTCCATAGCATTAGTGATCTTGAAATTCAAATGCTCATAACTTTCTTATTACTTGCACAATCTTACTCAAACTTTGGTTAATTTGCATGCTGATAGTGTGCGATGTAATCTACAAGGCTGTATGGTAAAATTTTCCAAAATAATTAGATTTTATTTTATATAAGTAATTATGCTGATTTTTGCATAAATCATACTTTTTGCTCTAATTCACTAAGTAAAGCTCCTAGAATGCTTATTTTTTGGTAAAAATATTCTTTGTAGCATTCTTAACAGCAATCGAAAAAAAAACTTTGGTTTGGAAATCAATTTCTTATGTATTTTATTGTTTTATGAATTTCTTATGTATTTCTTTGTTTTTCAACCTTTTGTTTTTCTCACTTTAGACTGTGGAATGGACAAGGAAAATGTCTCTAGTTTTTCATATCCGTGGGGCGGCAAATACAACCACGGTTCTTGGACATGATAATATGTAAAATATTATGAGTGAATACATGCACAATGTTGCCATCGGTAAATTCTGCTCCTGACCTCAAAATTAAAATAATAATATGCAAAATCGTACCATTGACTCGACTGGAAATTCCGCCATTCACCCCGTGTGTTAAGGACTTCCGTGAACGCGCGCAAGCGTGCACAATGCATGTAACCTCGTTCGCGTTTTAATTTTTTTTATTCGCTGTACATGATATACGCTATATACAGAATATACGATGGTGGATAAGATGTCGTCGTCTTCGTCGTGTTTTGACAGCGAAAATGACGATTTATCACTAGAAAATATGTGCTACATGCACGTCTTACCCAAGGAAAGAGGGCCAGTAAATTCCTTTCAAGTAAAGAGCTCGAACAAATTTAAGCCTTTGCTGCATTTGTTGATGTAGACTACCTGGGACTTCAGAATAAAAATAGCTATTTGTGCAGCAGAGAAGTTTGCGATTGACTTGCATGCAACACGGCCCACAGTGCAGGGGGGGGGGGCAAGCTATCCCCCCTGGCGGAGTTCACCGGGAACTTAAAGGGGAAAAAAGAAAAGGGGGAGAATGAAAGGGAAAGGGGAAAAAGAGGAACTGGAAAAGGAAAGAAAGAAGAACAGATAGATTGTCATGAAAAGGTGATTTTATTTTTTTTAAATAAGCATGCAAAATCATAAACAAAATCTTGTTAACCGTGGCGTACAGACCAAGAAAAAAAAAGGAAAAGGAAAGAGAGAAGGGTGAAAAATATGTTATCTTTTTTAACATCATGTCAAAATCTGAAATTGGATTTTTGTAATAAAAATGTATAATTTTTTGCTCACTCGCATTGTTTTTTTTACCCGATACACCATATCGCCCCTCTAAATGTTGCCTCATGACGCTATTGCCTGCCCCCCCCCTTTTGAGAAGCAAAATACTAAAATTTGTAATGTAAATATGCCATTAAAACAAAGGTGTGCCCCCTCTTTTGAAATTGAAGACCCTTTTTTTCGTGTACGAAATATACTTCATTTGTGGGTGAAAACCTTTATTTTTATTTTTTTTTGCTTGCCAATTGGTCGAAAAACTTTTTTTTTTTTTGGGGGGGGGGCTGGTCGAAACTTTCCTCTGAAAAATTAGCCCCCTGTTGGAAAATCATGGATCTGCCCCTGATAAGACCGGATATTTTTTGCTCTTGCCCCTCCTGCATGGCCGCCGACCCGTTACGCTCCTGCCCAGCCCGACCAGAATTGCAGCATGATCCGAATGGATCAAACTAACGTTATAGATGTAACGCGTTACATCTTGCTCAGAGCCAGGTCAAACATCGTTCGTATCACCAGCATTCCAGCAATCAAGCTATCGGAGGTGAAAAAGATACAGAGAATGATTTTGAGATGGTGATCCTTGTTATAGCGATCTTTGTCCATGCCAAAATTGTTTCACTTTGTGCTTTTGCATTTCATTCTCTGCAAAAGTGAAGCAGTACAAGCTTTGATGATTTTTGTATAGGTCTAGATTTCTTAAT
Source organism: Lytechinus variegatus (assembly GCF_018143015.1). NCBI lineage: Eukaryota > Metazoa > Echinodermata > Echinoidea > Temnopleuroida > Toxopneustidae > Lytechinus > Lytechinus variegatus. The sequence continues at coordinate 17,714,388 of NC_054745.1, read as the reverse complement.
TAAATCGATACATAATGTGACTCATGTCATGACTTACTTCACCGCCACATTTACAAGCCTATGAATAGAAGACGAAGTAAGTCATGAGTCACATTATTCATCGACTCAATTAAGAAATCTAGATGTAGACCTATACAAAAATCATCAAAGTTTGCACCGCTTCACTTTTGCAGAGAGTGAAATGCAAGAGCACAAAGTGAAAACAAATTACCTTCGATCGCTTGATTGCTCAATGCTGGTGATACGAACGATGTTTGACCTGGCTCTGGGCAAGATGTAAACGCGGTAGGCCTACATCGAACATCTATATTTATTTTGATCCATTCGGATCTTGCTGAAATGCTGGTCGGACGTCGGGCTGGTCTCCCGGGGCCAGGCTGCATGCAACTTGCAAGTCAATCGCAAACTTCTCTGCTGCACGAATAGCTATTTTTATTCTGAAGTCCCAGGTAGTCTACATCAACGAATGCAGCAAAGGCTTAAATTTGTTCTAGCTCTTTACTTGAAAGGAATTTACTGGCCCTCTTTCCTTGGGTAAGACGTGCATGTAGCATATATTTGCTAGTGATAAATCGTCATTTTCGCTGTCAAAACACGACGAAGACGACGACATCTTATCCGCCATCGTACAATCTGTATTATAACGTATATCATGTACAGCGAATAAAAAAAATAAAACGAGAACGAGGTTACATGCATTGTGCATGCTTGCGCGCGTTCACGGAAGTCCTTAACACACGGGGTGAATGGCGGAATTTCAAGTCGAATCAATGGTACGATTTTGCATATTATTATTTTAATTTTAAGGTCAGGAGCAAAATTTACCGATGGCAACATTGTGCATGTATTCACTCATAATATTTTACATATTATCATGTCCAAGAACCGTGGTTGTATTTGCCGCCCCACGGAGTCACAATTTTTGCGACCATCCCACAGTCTACTTATTGCACAAACTTTTTAAAGAATAATTACGCTAAAATCAATTGATTACAGCTATTTAAAATAAAAATAATCATATCTTTATGAATAAGATGAGAAAACTAAATTTGCATTGACTTTGTACACAAAATCACGTTTTGGAGCAGTTTTTGGTCCGACATGCACTTACAAAATGTTGCGTAATTTCGGAACCACGTACCCGGCGTCGCAAATTTGGTCTCAAAAGATGCGCCAGACTTAAAAGTATAAACTCTGCGAGTGGCGCGGTCAAAAAATTTCGCGCTACGGAATGATCGCAGAAAATGTTGAGGGTTGATTCAACCCCCCCCCCCCCCCGCCGGCCGCGCGTTTCCGTTTTACACCCTGGCGAAGGCATTTTCCGAACAAGTAGCCAAAAAGCGACTAGTGAAGAGTCTACACACGTCGCTGGTTGCATGCAGCGTGTGACACAGGCGAGTCCACCACCGCATGAATTTGCACAGTTACTGATCAGAGCACAGAGTTCCTCGGCACTTCATTTACAGAGAGAGCGGCAGTCAGGAGTGAAATCAATATACATCTCTATGAGTGAAATCCGAACATGCTTTTGCAGTCGCGTTGTTTATGATAGTTTTTTTTTCTAAAAATAAATTACAATGAATAGAATGACAGACAAAATCAAAATAAACAGATACTTATAATGGAAAGACAAATTGAAGTTTGATGGATTGATACACTTAGAAGCTGCCGAAAGATAGATATAGAAGACTGATAAATAGATAGAGACAAGATAGCCAGATAGATAGATAGATAGAGAGAGAGAGAGAGAGAGAGAGGTGGATAGGTAGATAGAAAGAGAGAGAGAGTGAGAGAGAGAGGATGAGAGAGGGGAGAGGGGGGGGAGAGAGTATGTGTGAGAGGAGGGGGATAGTGAGAATAGAAGGGGGGGTAGTGAGAGAGATAGAGAAGGGGGGGGCTAGCGAGAGAGTGTGTGAGAGAGGGAGAGAGAGGGATAGTGTAATACAGAGAAGGGGATAGTGAGAGGAAGAGAGAGATGGATAGTGTGAGATAGAGAGGGAGAGCGAGAGAGAGGGACTGATATTTCCATCTAAACATGATCAAATAAATCCCCCCTCCCTTCCCCCACAAGAAAAAACACCACCACCACATTTTATGCAGGCCTATAAGTATCCAAAAGGAGGGGGCAAGGCCCCCTTTCTTAACTTTAAAGTCATTTCTGTTGATGTTTTTTATCCACTGGCGACGCATTCCTTCATCACGCGGCCTGGAAACCTACGAAGGGAATACGGCTTCACACACAAACAGGCTTCATGAGTCCAAGGCGAGTGAATTTCACATTCACTTTGCTTCCAATCCTGAAGCTTTCTCCAATTGTTGTGGCAATTGAACACAGCACAGCTGCGACCTGAACTTCTCCGATTACTGCTCATTGTGAATCTTACAAGAAATCTGCTCAGTTGGTCCAAAATAAAAAAAAAATCGAACGAATGTACCAAATACCCTATTGACTTGTGTACTATAAAAGTTGATTCGCCCACCGCAGCATGGCGACCAGTCTGCTGCCCTCTCACGTTGTGAAATTGGTCTATACATAATCGGGTGTAAGCGGAGGTCGTAATACTTCCAACTGGATGAGCGATTTGAATAATCGTTGAAGACTTCATTGAGAAGGAATTAGCAGATTTGATAGAACAATAAACTATAGGTCACGACCCAACAGGGTCGGCTAGTTCTCAATATCCAAATTATTTGGAAAGCGAGAACCAAGCGACCATGATGGGTCATGACCCATAGTGAATGTATGAAGTACTGTGCGTAATAGGTTGCAATGATGCGAGGGATCGTATGGAGGCTACCCTCTATTATAAGGAGGATTAGAGTCTTCTGCGCATTGGGCTCGAAATCAATTCCTCATGATAGGAGCGTTTAGAAAGAATAGTTTCAAAAGGAAGGATCATAAAATAACCAGTGAATGTGAAATGTAATGGTGTTAATCTCTTGGACCCGTCCCTAATATATTGTAAAAAAAAAATCCTGAACGAATTCCAGATTGGTATGAGCCTGAGGGCAAAATATGTGGAAAGGAAAGAAGAGTTGATACAAATAATGTGAATACAGCAATGATACTTACTAAGAAATGATTTTTGACAAAATGTTTATTTTCTCGATATTCAAAATGGCCGCCATAATGAGTTTAGACAATATGTTGCACTTTACTCTTAAACATAGGCAATTTCAAGAGTCAAAGTAAATTTGTTTTAAAATTTTCTGTCCCCAGTAACTAATACCTTGGGGCATTGGCGGTCATTTTGAATTTCAAAGTAAGGCATTTATCACCTTCTCGACCAATATGACATGTATTTATTTAGAAATCACATTCAAGACTATATTTTACTTATACATTACAGTTACGTGCATTTTGGGTTCTCATTCTTGTGAAAATTAATTTACCTATCCGCTTAGTAGTCCATAATTTAGTTAGGGCTTGTAGCGGCCATTTTGAAAGTCAACGTGGGAGAGGAAATGATATATTTCATTAAAAAATCACGTTTTCAAATAATATTGGCATACAACAGAATTATATGGAGTCCATAGTCAGGCAAATCCGAATTTTTATAACATTGTCTGTCCCCACTTACATTGCAGATTGTGTATGGATTCCAAGCCTCGCAGCCATACTCTAGTTGGGGGCGCACTTCACATCTGTTGTACTTATAGGACAAACTCCTACGCAGGAGACCAAAAGTACGACTTGCTTTCTGCCGGACGAGTTGGCAATGTTTGTTCAATCGCAGATCAGAAGAAACGGTAACACCCAAGTACTTGTAGATGCTAACTCTTGGGATTACACTATTTGTGAGATGATACTGCTGGAAGTTGGGAGTGCGTTTGCGTGTAACAGTTTACACTACACACTTTTTGATGTTGAAATCCATCATCCATTTTGGAACGTCCAAAGTTTATAAAGAGTAGCGAGCGAGCAAATTTTTTTTTTGCATTTTAATTAAAACGATTCAATTTTGTGAAAGATTTTGACTTGATATTCAGAAGATATCATTTCCGAAAAACTTCCTGAAATTTCTCACTGCACTTTTTGAAGCAATCCTGGGAAAGAGCAAACTTCCTGGAATTTCAGGAAGAGTAGAATGGAAGTACTGCATTGATGTAACACTTGAAGTAGACATAAGGTTTCTCCTACAAAAACATGCATATTTTACTAACGGTATCATGTCAGGATTTTTTAAAATTATATTTTATTATTTTAAAACATTCAAAACAGTATAAATTTTTTTCCCTTTAATTGTAACATGGAAGTTTTATTTTGTTATTTGATTTTTTTTTTAGAAAAAGTATCAAAACATTGTATTTTTATATAAGCAAATGGAGTTAAAAGATTGACAGGCAAAATATTCACCAAGAAAAATTAAGATATTTATAATCGATTACAATGTGATCAGAAATAGCTACAACGGGTGTGATAAATGTTATGAGTATTGATATACTCAAGGTATAATAATAAAAAAAAAAATCTGCTTTCTCAGAAATTGACATTTCATTGATTTATTTTTAGCACGAACCAAAGCCGCTCGCCAAGGACATCACAAATCAAATACTTTTTTTATTCTTTGATGGAATTTTTTCAGACCTTAAGCATACTTTTTTTTTACTCTTTTCTGCTGTTTTTACAGTGAACTTATTGTCAGGTAGAACTTTCCCTTTAAGCCTGCGTTCAGAATCAGCTTCAGTAAATATATGTAAGTCTGCTACAATACAATACAAATAGATCTACTAAAGTATGGCTTTACAAAAGTAAAGTTATAAGCTCAGTCTCCCTCTCACGTCCTTGGTGGGTGTTTCATAAAGCTGTTCGTAAAGTTACGAACGACTTTATGCACGACTGGAACATGTTCTTAGGTCATAAATCAGTGCATACAGTCATTCGTATCTTACGAACAGCATCATGAAACACCCACCAGGGAGGTGTTTCACAAAGATTTAAGTATGACTCAACGAACGTAGAGGACAGCAACACACAAGCGTGTTGCTCTAAGGAAGGTAAACTCGATACGCGCATGCAGCTGAAGTGCGCGCATATTTTATTGTTCATGCCAGCGAAATCAAATGCCGATCAAATACAACAACAAATTAGTAGCATTCAAGAAACGAATATAAAAGAATATGACTACAACGATATCAAACATAACATTAAAAATATGTTGAAGAATATACATACATATAAGAACATACTTTGATATCTAAAACTGTACAAATATAAGTTTCAGGAAACTTAAATCATTACCAAATCGGTGATTGTTGTTATCAGCGATTTCACCAGACGGCTGTAATAGGTGATTTGCGCCGAGACGATTTTGTGACCACTCGCAAAGCATTTCGGGATTGAATACAACCACCTTATTTTCTATGAGCTCTTCGCTGAGCCCATCATCCCTCTATGCTTAAGCTACAATAGGCTCCGTCGTCTGCTTAGATCTCAACCCCTAGTCTAGCACTGGTACTTGTTCTAGGCGTCGATCAGCATTAATCTGCAGCCCAAAGGCCGTGACTTATTTATTTAGCAGAACCGGCAGCAATGCAAATGGGTATTAAAAAAACTTATTCACGTCCATCTATCAGTAGTATGTTATCATTTCTCTTCACCATTTTCCCCAAAACTTCATAAATTTAGAAATACATTCCAATCAGTAATAAGTGAACAGTCAGACTGCAGGTCCCAAGAAAGTGGGTTCTTTCATCCGAATGATATTCATGACTTGAGTTGTTTTGCATATTTAATGATCTTGATGCGGACCAAAACACCTCTTTTCATTCGGTCATTGCTGCTCAAATTGTGCATCATATTTGATGAATTTGGTACCATTGTAAAGAAGAAGAATCATTCTTTTAGGTCATGTGTTTGGATTTATTCAAAGATTTTGTAATATAGGTTAAAATGTTGATCTAAAATATGCTATAAAATAAATATTTTCACCTGACAAAAGTTGCTATTTTCACACTTTATTCATGTTTGAGCCCAAATGATTTTAATATCATGATAAAGCTGAATATGTATGCTTTGAAATGATATAGGTTTCAAAATAAGAATTGGTTTAATCGGGTCAAGATCACACTTTTCATTTGCCAAGTACATAAAGCAGTTTGAAAACAATAATACGGCACTCTGATTGGTCAAAGAGACCACTAAGTGGCAAATTCCAACGGTTCCAGTGCCTGGGTTCGCGGGAAGGTCACACTTCCCATGTGGTAATCTCCTCAAATACCCCGCGCCTGTTGTACTGTGAACCTTATCCAGCCAATCAGGACTATGGATTTCATGCAAGTACAAAATTTCAGAAATCTCTTGTACCTTGGTGGGAAAAGTGTGATCTTGACCCGATTAAAAGGTGCCGCATATCAAGAGTGGCATTGTGACAAAGTACAGAAGTTCAGCTTTATGGTGATATAGATATCATTGAGGCTCAAAATAAAAAGTTTTGCACAATTTGCAAAAGAAAACAGAGGAAGGAAATTCAGTTTTGAGGCACACTTTCAGGCCAGAAATTTACTTATTTAACAAAATATTGTTTACAAAATAAATGACCAATATAAAAGAGTAACTTTTACTCTATCTGATGGTGCAATATTTCATTTAACTTGAGGTTAAAACAGGTAAATTCTTAGAGAAAGAAAATCTCACGAATCACGAGATTTTGCAAGGAGGAGGATTCAGCCACGAGATGATTTGGATGAATCTGGCCTTTTTGCTCATTAGCATAGGGACCTGCGGTTTGACTGAAGTCTAAATTAGATCTTGATCGTGTTGATCGATAGACCAAAATCTTATAGCTTTATTAGAGTAAAATGTCAGAAATTGTTGAATAAATCCCAAGGAACGACGGTTAATCCTGTCTAGTTGATTGATAGACCAAAGTCTAAGACAGATCTAACTTTTCTAACTTTATTAGTCTAACTAGACAAATGCTTTGACCAGTCTCGATCGGTTTGATGAAGATGTTGTTCCACACTGGATATCTTACTAGATCTAGAATAGATCTAGGCCTAGCACGACTTGTTGGTATGAGATAGTCTATGCAAAAATAAAAAAAAAATAATAATAATAAACTCAAAACAGATGGATTCCACCGTCTATATTGAATAGGACGCCTAAACCTAGACCATTTTAGGGTTGGTCCATGCAAGCTAAGTTTGGTTCAATTAAGGCCAGACTGCATGGGCTAGCCGCTAGGTGGTTATGATTTTTTTTTTCGTCCGTTAAATGCCTAGGGCCTGCAGGGTAAATTCCTTGAGTCTAGATCTAGAAGATTATATGGTTGACAAGTTACCGTTAGGCCTTAGCGTTCGACATGAAATCCTTAAAATTCACTTCAGAAAATGCATAGAATCACGACGAGCTCAGTCCCTTTGCTCTTTCGCTTTCGAAATTTCTCGAACAGAAATTACGCGTTCTGCCGGCCAGTCAAAAACTCTGAAATGAATCTGAAATAAAAATTAAGCTTTGTGACATCGCCATCGTCATCAATTTTCCCTTTTTTTTGCACGTCAACGTTTTTGATACGATGTTTTGGTAGAGCACGGTTAAATACATCTACAAGTTCAATTTGGTGGAAATCGGTCCATGGGGGCCTTAGAGATGGCCTCATGAGTAGTCTACACAATTAGTCCCTGAAAATCAATGTATCATGGGCTTGGTCCTAAATATAATAAATCAGGCCAATAATACATTTACTCTGATCATGGGGCTAATTATGTATTCATGAGGTCATATCTAAGGCCCCATGGACAGATTCCTACCAAAAAGATGGTATTACTCTAGATATGGATATGCATCCTCCATGAGTGTAGTGTGGTGCTTATCAGGAAACGACCAAAATCACACATAATATTATACCACACTTTTATGGAATGCCAGTTGTCAACCTACATGTATTTACCAATTCAGATTTATTATCCTACTGCCAAAAAGGTTGTGAAAATTTAATTGTCTTGAAATAGGAAGAATAGGACAATACAAAAGTATCATAAATTTTAATGAATTGATACATTATAATTGCCCCCCAAATACTGAAAAATGTTATGAAAGTCCAGCATTCCATAGAAGTATGGATGAAATTCTAGTTTTGTCTAGGATTAGATATCAGAATGCTGCCAATTAGGGATAAGTTATCCTCACTTTTGCTGCATGTGATAGACTAACATCCCTTTGTTGCCGAGATTTATTCCGAGGATTTATAACTCTTCGAACTGGGTCACAATGTCAATGCCAGTGCTCTCCTAGTAGGTTTCACCACATGTTCCTCATACATTGATATATGCAGTGCAATTAACCAGTCGGAGACAGAATGTGGAAATTTGTGTTATAGCTAAGAGCATTCAGTCTTCAAAAGATTATATTGTCCCCACTTCTTAGTGATCGTCTGTATATGTAATACAGGTGCATCGTGAGATTGTCAATTTTATGAAATAAAAAGAAAGGGAGAGAATAAAAAAAAAGTTTTGGCTTTTAAGTTATAAGCAGCAAGTTATTAAGCCCCTTTCACAATTGGTGATGCGACTGCTTACAACCGTTGCGATTCTTGGCAACATATATTGTGACCAAATGATCGTACGAGCAATTGTGAAAGCCCCTTAAAGATATGAACTATTAACAATTTGTCCAAAATTCAATAGACATGCATGCTTCAGCTTCGTGTATGCTCTATGCACTCTACATAAAGCTAAAGGTATACAGATTGGAATGGGGGAGGGCTTGGACCACGCCCCCCAAAAAAAAGGAAGAAGAATAAAAAACATTGGCACCTAGAGCATACTGAGAGACCAAACAAATTTTTAATTGATCCACTTTGAAAATATTTGTCATTGCTGAAGAAAAAAAACAACAACAAAATAATGGCACGATTTTTGCCGCAATATGTATGAACGTTCCGTGTGCAAAAGGAAGAGCGCATCTTGAAGCGTGCTCATTCTTGCCAACAGTACTATTAGGTCACAATGAACAAACCCCTCATCAACGAAAAAACAGACTAAATCATACAGTGTAAACTAAACTTTGTAATTTTTAGTTTTCCATATTTTGAGTTTTAGATTATGGTCTAAGCTTGACTCGGGAATATGGGCTTGTGAGTTTAATACAGTGGATTGAGGTTCTACGTATTATAGTGGAAATTTCAGCTTTTTTGAAGCATGGTTTTCTGTATTCTTATTTTGCCAACTATAGTTCATTATCATCATGCATTCAGTATAATGGAAATGTCAGCTTGTTAAAGGCATGGGTGAGTAACAATTCTGTACATTGTTTTTATTAATATCATGCCAACTAGTTCATTATTCACATGTTATGTCTTCAATGTCATTTAATATAGTCTTTCATATGTATTTATATAAAGTTTATACATGTTTATTTACAGTTGTAATAGATTTGATAACATAAATATTTGTTCATCTATTTGTCATTAAAGTTTGTATCTTATTTCCTGGAGAAGAAAAAGAGAGGAAAGCAGACCATGAATGCAATTGGGAGAGAGGGAGAAGGAGGTAGAGAGGGGCTCGAGGGGGGGGGAGGGATAGAGAGAGATGGAGAGGAAAGAAAAGGAATTGAGAGAGGGAGATGGAGGCGCTGTTGGCTTTAGGGGCTGTGGCAAGATGAAAAACTCGATATGGCCTGAATTTAAAGAAGTTTGAAGAAAAACTGTTATGTATAAACTGAACGAACACAGATCGATATGTTTCCTGGGGGGGGGGGGGTCAAATATATTGCTATACACATGCATGACAAAGTGACCATGCTCGTTTAAAGGGGTGGGGGTTTTTGTTCAGTTTTTCACGCAGGCCACGCGTGCATTCGTTAACCCTAAATCTCCGGGGTATTTTGATTCTTGTCATTCCGGGGGGGGGGGCCATTATGCCCCCCCTTAAGATCTCGGCCGCCGATCGCGCGAGCGACGCAAAAATTTGCACGCTGGTAGTGTGCGATGTAATCTACAAGGCTGTATGGTAAAATTTTCCAAAATAATGAGATTTTATTTTATATGAATTAATTATGCTAATTTATGCATAAATCATACTTTTTGCTCTAATTCACTAAATAAAGCTCCTAGAATGCTAATTTTTGGTAAAAATTTTCTTTGTAGCATTCTTAACAATCGTAATTCAAAAAAACTTTGGTTTGGAAATAAATTTCTTATGTATTTTATTGTTTTATGAATTTCTTATGTATTTCTTTGTTTTTTATTGTTTTTTTCAATGGAAATTGTTCCAGACATAATTCTGATCATAAACAAGGCAAAATTAATTAAGTTTAATCAGTAAAAGTAGAAATAATGATACATTTATGAATTTTGGCTTAATACGCAATTTGCATTGGATTTGTACATGAAATCACGTTTATGAGCAATTTTGGGTCTGACATGCACTTGCATAATGTTGCGTAATGTCGTAACCGTGTACCCGGGCTTCACAACTTTGGTCTCAAAATTTGCGCGAGACTTGAATGTAAAAAGTCAGTGAGCTGCGAGGTGAAAAAATTTCGCGCAGCAGATATATCGCGAAAATTTTTGGGGGGCCATTATGGCCCCCGGGAGAATTAGGGTTAAGGGTATAAAAACACTTATTTTCAAGAAAAGGGGTGGTTTTGAAAGACTGGTCAATGGTCATTCGCGGGGGTCAATAGGGTATATTTTTTTTTTTGGGGGGGGGACTAGCCAAACGTGTTTCGGATGTTTTTCCCCAAGCTTTTCCACAGGGTCATATTCTGGCGACAACCTGTCTAGAGGCCATAATGTGTAAATAAAGCCCTTGAAAAACTTGTTTAAGGGTTATTTTGCACACAGAAAAAACTCATGTAGGGGGTGTTTGGAAAGAATTTGGTCACGCATGTGTACAGCAATGCAGTTAACTCCCACCCCGGGGTTTCCTTATTGATTTGGAGATGGCTTCTATCTGAAGAATACTGATCCGTCTGTGCTAAATCAAGTGAGTTTTAACTGCGACATATTAACATCTACAGAATGAGCAACATTTGGAAAAAAATGTCCGGTTCATTACAAGACGTACGGTGAGTTTTTTCCATTGTATCATAATGCATTAGCTTAAGAAATATTAATCATGCAACTCTTTATTTTGTTCGTATATTATTATCTTCAACAAAAAATTCCCCTTGACAGATAGTATTTCTAAATATTTATATTAATATATTATGGAAAAAAATGTTCCTAAAAGGAAATAATTATTACATCTAAAATAAGAATTGATATGAGACGATAAATGAAAATGATTAAAGACTCCCTACCTCTAGATCACCCTGACTATCATCAACTCATATTCCCACAGGCACGGGGAATGACCAATCTATACTGAGCTCATTCAGCAGCGGTGTGAGAGTTCAGACGGAGTTCAGATTTTTAGCTGATATCAGATTTTTTTCGTTTTGATTTCAGCTAAATTTCAGCTTATTTTTGTCTTTCCTCTGTATACAAAGTATGGGAGCTCTTTCTATATCAGACTTTTTTTTTACACTGTTCAGCCTTTTTCCAGATCTTTTCATTTGTGACCACTCACACCCCTGATCCAGGTAATAAGAGTAGCACTGGCATATATTTTTTGTGGGGGGGGGGGCAAGACTCCCTAAAAGAGATTTGCAACTCATCGGGTGATTTAAGGACAATCATAAATTAGGCCTCTTTATGTAGTTTTCTTTCTACTTTATTGTCTTCTCCTCTGTCACCATGGTTATTCATTTTGGACGTAATTAATGTGAAACATAGAGTGCAAGATCGCCGGGGAGGGGTCAGCTGTTTCGCTCCACGACTGTGAGTATAAGACTCATTTTAAACGGGTTGCCTATCAATACATTGCAACTCTGAGTAATTCCTTGTTTTCTTCTTTTGGACCGAATTTTAGAAATATTAACATGCAAACAAATGAATACACAGGCATATGGGCATTAGTCATCAACCTTATCCAAGATATTATTTTTTTTTAGATCAGACCAATAACTCAGATAAAGCATGACATCTCAATAATCTTTTTTTTTCAAGGCCCTTTTTCAATATCAATTATTGTAATAATTGTTATTCTTCATGTACTTAGTTTTTTTACCGAGAAGCAATGTAGTTTGCTCTTAACGAGTACGCGGTTACAATAGACGATGTTTATCGTTTCAGCATGCATACCGAATCCTTGTCTACATGGAGGCTCATGTGAGGAAACATTTGCTGATTTTGATTGTAACTATACTGCACTAAAAAAAAACAATACCTGTATTTGTTGTATTAATTAGGAACAATTAGTTTAAAACATGAGTATAGGCCCATATTGTTTCTTATAAAAAAAATGCATTTGCTTCTTAGTAGGAAAATTGAAAGAAAATACAAAAACTAATCGCAAAGCAAAGTATTACACATTGCCAATTTATAAAGCGAACTGAATTAAAAACAAATTTAAATATCCAAGTGTGTAGGATGGGTATTTCAACTGATTAACGTGAAATGTTTAAGGATCGTAACATCTGTGTTTCAAAAATGGTAAGAACTTAATAGGCAATAATGTCTCTGGTATCGAGAGCCGCATGGATGAAAATGAATGAAATCATTTACATTTTATACATATCATAACAAGTAACAACATATGAGCTGTGTGACAATTAGCTCTCTTTTTTCGGAGACATCAAACTTCTCGATATCAGATCGCCAAGGAATAGTCTCATTCTAGGCAATCGAAGAAGACTCTCCATGGCAGATCATGAACCTCTGGATCTGTGAACCTCTGTGACCTCTAACTTCGTATGTAAATATCTTAGCTCTCCTGGAGTATACTCAACCATAGATTGCGTTGTATTCAATAGTTTACCAGAGAGAGCCATCCTCTTTGCCAAGGTTATAATGTGTCCCGGTGATGCAATGCATATCATGAATGGTTGGCTTGATGATGATATTCCACTGGAGGGAACGGGAGTGGTGTTTTACGTTGCAAAGCATATTCATTGTCCACTCAAAACGACACTACACGTAATCAAGCAGGCGCTGCCTTTAGGCACTCTATGCACAACAATCCAAACATTTAATTCTGGACCATCACTTGAACAAATCTGAGAACGTTTCGTTCAAATTTCCCTTCAAAGCTTTCTTTTGATTTTACATGACTTGCTCGGATGGTAACCAGACTTGTTCGTATACTTAGACAAATATTTGGGTTCTGAAGAGTCGAATAAAACACAAAAACAAATAAAGGAGACAGAGAGAGGGAGGGAGATGGGTATATGGTAGTGTTTTTTTTTTCTTAATTTAAAAGCAAATAGAACTGACTTCTGTTAGTGAAGAAGATAAGAAAATGTATACTGATCAATTTTAAAACATCCCTTATCAGGTGGGATACGCATACACATTTCTTGCGATTTCATTCACAGATTATGAGTGTACCAGTCCAGGAATTCCTCTTGGCCTTCAAGTTGAAAATAGTGACGTCATAGATGCACAGATCACAGCATCCAGTGAGGATCAGACGTACAAGTCAGCCACTGCAAGATTACACGGACCACAGTACTGGCAACGTTTAATTCATGGCAAGGTGCAGTGGTTACAAATCGACTGATAAACATCCTCATCGTTACTGGTCTCTCCATGCAGGGGAGGGTTGATGAAGATTATTTTGCCACAGCTTTTAATTTAAATTACTTCCTTATAGGCCCAGTATGAAAGTCTCCAAAGATGAACTTGAACAAGTTAAGGTGATGTATTTATCTTCCTGCTCTTGTTTGTTTGTGATATTGAGATGGAGTAAAGCAGATGCTTTTATTGATACTACTTCAATGAAGGTTGAAAAAAAAGTAATCAGTACTCAATTCCATGCCCAAAGCAATACATTTGTGTGTATGGCTGTATTTATTATTGCCATTATTTAGATTAACTACTGGTTTCATACAAAATTCAGTATTCTAATTTGAGTCTGGCGACTGCTAATAAAGTTACTGTTCTGAATAGTCTGAAATACAGTGGCTACGACCTAGTTGGGTACACTTCTGTAGAATCGAATAGGTGCACATAGAAGTGCCATTCTCCTAATCCTATCTTTTGCTCTCTTTGATGTTTCCTATTATTTTCCAGGTAACGGTGATGGCTCCTGTAACGGCACATTTTGGTAAATTATTACCAAAATGTGGGAAGAGTGTTGGGGATCTTCATGTCTATGTTTCTAACAACATGACCGTCTTGACATCAGAGCATTTACTGTTTGCTAGGTCAATCAAGGTGATCGCTGCTGAGGTAAGTAATCTTGGAATAGAATTCGCTTAGATTGTGTTGTGAGCCTATTCATCCATGAAACACATCACACTCATTTAATTGCTTTAAACGCTGTTGCTCCCCTCGTCTTGTCATAAATTGACAGAACAAGGAAATATTAGACTGCAAAAGCACCGGTGTTGATTTCACACCAGCCCGGAATCTATACACAACAAAAAAAGTAAGTCCCCCTAAATAAAATTGCTGTAACTTTTGAACCGAATTAGTTTGAGATATGATATTTCATAGGTGGTTTTCTGCACTCATTAAACAACTCCTGGGGAAAAATGACATCGATCAGTGAAGTCATGCATGAGTGATTAAAGATTGAATTAAAAATGACCATTTTCAAGAGTCACAAGAGTCGTTTTTAGTTTGTTCAAATACAAAGTTGGGAAAGTTGTTTTCAGGTGAATTTTTTGGTGTTATGCTGTTTTACTGTCCATCATTCAATCACTTCAGACCAGATTTTGGTATTGTATGTTCATGGTTGAGTGAGCACAATGTATTGCAGGGGCTGCGGAAGCGGGGGGGGGGGGTGGGCATCAGCCCCAACTTTTTTCCAAAAGCATGTACAAAAATGTAAAAATGACCATACGGTTTTGATTTTTTGCATGATCAGCCCCCCCCCCCCTCCCACTATGAAAAACGTTCCGCGGCCCCTGAATTGTGACATATCATCAGAGGGGCTTATGGTAGTATCTACTACAACTTGTTAGATCATGTTAAAATTTGAAAATGTTAGTGGCTTTACCGATTATAGGCCCCTCCCTCATTTTAAAATTTTGGATTCTCCACTGATTTGTCCATACATTCAACTGATCCTGAGAAATTGTTAGGAAAAGAATACATTTATGCAGTATAAAGAGTATTCATTCCTAAGTTTTCGATTGTGCTCGCTCAACCATGAAAATGTTTAAAATTCGGAAAGTGTGTGGTGATAGAAATGATGGATGATAAAAACAACAGCAATTAAAGTCACATTTGAAACCGAATTTGCCCCCAATATTACACTACACCATTTTACTTTCGGTCTAACACCAAATAGGTGTTTATACAACACCAATTAGTATTAGAACTTCATGGGTTTGATTCCAAACTGGTGTTGTTTCAATACTTCTCTGGTGTGGACATTATTGATTCCGAGCTGGTGTTAAATCAACACCCGAGTTTTTGCAGTATCAAAATATCACAAAAACATGCTATGAACACAAGCATATCGAGTTGTATATAAATGCTTTTATTTCCAAATGTATTATAGCAGTTTATCATAGAGATACAGAGGTCAAGTTTTTCAAAGATGACAGGACATCAATCAATCACTAAAACGTACGACGTTAAAGCTTACATGATTGTTTTTGCCTCTATATTCTCAATATGTGAGTTTATGATCGAATTTCCAAATCTTGAAAAAAGGTTTTTGTTATACGTTCAGTCTCATAACTTTGTTGTTGACTTTGTTTGATCCTAAATGACTACTACACAAATATTCTTACTCCGTTAGCATCATAATTACACTAAGAAAAATACATGAACACAATTTTAAACTACTTCAAACACAAGTCAAACCAATCGTAAAAAATATTTTTCAAAAAGTAATCAGATATAAGCGTCTGACTCACCTCAAACTCATGTTACATACCCAAAATTATATGTATTGAAAAGATTTTCGAATCAATTTATATGTACTTGTAAATGATATGGATTGTCTTGATATGTAATTATTATCATTACGATACAGCTTTTACAGAAAATACAATTGAACCATCGTCGCAGAAGCTTTATCAACATAATAATAATTTTATATACGTAATGTAATGCATGGTTAATGCATAAGATATCATATCAACTGCAGTACACATTTCTACATAGCTTGTCTCTACAACTTCGCGAAGCATATATAACAAGGCAAATGACAAGCGTTGTTTCGCCTGCATAATGCAGTCATGAAGAGAATGTATGTCAAAACTATGCTATATGACTTCCGAGGCTGTCAGCAGTTTAGGGGGTGAATTGTGGTTCTGACAGTTTACATATGCAATAATGCTATAGGCCTACTTTATCCCTAGGAAATGAGATAACACTAAGAATGCTGTTAATACTATGAAGCTATAATGATTTCCATGGAAGTAAGGAAATGAATGTTAGTGAAAAAGAATGTAATTCATAATAATGAGAGTGAAAACTTTGACAGCTTTTCTATTGTACCTTTGGCAAATTTGTGTGAATATTATAAATGGTGCCAAGAACTATAGCTCATTAAATAAATAACAACAACAGCTTTTAAAGAATAAACAAGTAAAATACAAAATCTGGTTCAAGTATAGAGAGTACTGAGTTCTGAAGTAAAATGTTCATTGACCTTTGACCTTAATCAAATTCAACTCACATTCGAACTTGACCTGCACCTTCAAAAGATGGACCTCTTGTATGAATTTGGCAATCCTACCTCGAAGCTGTAGAAAGTTATTGGGTGTACAACACAGCACAATGCGAGTCATAGAAAGTTCATTTGACCTCATTCAAATTCGACTCATATTCGAACTTGACCTGCGCCTTCAGAAGATGGACCTCTGGTATGTATTTGGTGATCCCACCTCGAAGCTGTAGAAAGTTATTGGGTGTACAACACAGCACAGTGCCAGTCATGGAAAGTTCATTGACCTTTGACCTTTAACCTTATTCAAATTCGACTCATATTCGAACTTGACCTGTGCCTTCAGGAGATGGACCTCTGGTATGAATTTGGCGATCCCATCTCGAAGCTGTAGAAAGTTATTGGATGTACAGCACAGCACAGTGCCAGTCATGGAAAGTTCATTGACCTTTGACCTTATTCAAATTCGACTCATATTCGAACTTGACCTGTGCCTTCAGGAGATGGACCTCTGGTATGAATTTGGTGATCCCACCTCGAAGCTGTAGAAAGTTATTGGGTGTACAACATAGCACAGTGCCAGTCATGGAAAGTTCATTGACCTTTGACCTTATTCAAATTCATGGACCTCTGGTATGAATTTGGTGAATTTGGTGATCCCACCTCGAAGCTGTAGAAAGTTATTGGGTGTACAACATAGCACAGTGCCAGTCATGGAAAGTTCATTGACCTTTGACCTTATTCAAATTCAACTCATATTCGAACTTGACCTGTGCTTTCACGAGATGGACCTCTGGTATGAATTTGGTGATCCCACCTCGAAGCTGTAGAAAGTTATTGGGTGTACAACACAATTGTTGACGACGCCGACGCCACCGACGCCGCCGCCGACACCGGAAACAGTGATACCTATGTCTCGCTCCGCTACGCAGGCGAGACAAAAATACCTATATTATGTTCACAAGTAATTTTGGATACGCAACTGTATTTGATTTTGATTGTCGATCGACTGTCAATTTCCCTTTTTCCCCAAATATTAGATATACCTATGGGGTACTTTTCATGTAAACAAGGATAACCATAAAACACATTACGCTATACTTTTTTTTAATATGAGGTATGAATAAAAGAGAGCAAACAAATTGCATGCGACATCCTTTGTTTTGGAAATCCCCTCATTGTTTTGTCAGCTATTCTAGTTCATACTCTATGAACGTTGTTTGTCTTGTTTGGATGGTACAGAATAAAGACGCGTCTAGTGGATGTATATTTCTATGAAATGTTTTCATCACGTTCATAATGATTTTTTTTCTTGTCTTGTTGATATAAAATGACTCAGCAAGTGTGGAATGACCTGAAGATGAAAGGAAATAATCTTTGCTTATATCTTTCTGATAGGCTATCACTAGTAAGTCGTAAGAATATTTTATTTGACTTTGAAAACATGAATAACCAAGAGTGTGTGATAACTATTTACAAAAGCAGCATCGAAATATCTACAAAGAAACAATATAACCGTTTTTCTCTAAGGTTTGTATGCTCGCTTATAATTTTAGTCAAGTTCTAGTTCTAGTTTTACTTTTCATTTCCATTGTCAACATCATAAGGAAATACAAACCAATGCTATACAACTTTCTTAGATTTAGAAAGAGTTACCTTAATTATGAGCTCTGTATCTACTTTAGATGTAATACATTACGACTAGTAAGGTGTTGGATATACTATACACTTCATGATAAATAGTTGCATGCATACACAGGGGGCATTCAAACTTCCATACAAACATTCTCATAGTATTGGTCAATGTATAATACTCAACATGGTATGCAATTATTTTAATTTTCTGTCATTTCAAAATCAGTTATTTTTTTTGTTTACTTTATTATTTTATTGTCTTATATTGTAACCAGTATTACAGGTTGAACAAACCACTGATTTCCATTATTACTGTTATAATCATTCTTTTCATGTTATACGCATTGTTAAGCTACATGTATGCTTGTCCCCCTCTGATAAGCCCTCTGCTTTTTAGGGGCTCACATTTTATGGATAGATGCTTAATTAAATTGTGAAACCTAAACATGCATACACACACACACAAACACACATATACACACACACATGAAGGTGGACCAAATGAAATGAATAAATGTTGTAATTCTAACATTGTATGTACATATAATTCTCTGCATAATATGAGTTTTCCCATTTGGAGATTATGTCTGACAAAGATATCAATTTTGGCACAGAAAATACTATTCAACATCATATTAAATATTATTTATACTTGCAGCTACAAAATAATTCATTCACAACCTTTGCCAACCACAAGCGAATGATTGAATGAAGCTACTTGTTGCTATAACACTTTATAGAATATGTCAACGAAATTATTTGAGCCTATGGGGATCGACTACACTCTAACATGTCTAAGTGTTGTGAAATATGATTTCAGCTTCATTTCTTAACCCAACGGTCTCTAAAGCAAGTTGAAGTTTCTTAACCTGTTCACTAGGTCGGACGCTTTTTCTCCAGTCTTTAAGCATCTCTTTAAGACCTGCATTTGAGACAATACTTGCGGAAGAGTCTGCTCTGGAAAGGTACTTGATGACCATCGAGTGGGAGAAACCCAGCTGGTAACCAAGCTCACTTGCATCCTTCATTCCACTGACTAAATCAGTCAACACCTGTATCATGTTGTTCGAAACGAACCTCATTCGGCCTCTTCTGAATGTGGATTAAACAAAGTGCAGTCTGAGCTCAGTCAAGTTAGAGTAGACATTTCAAATAACTAATTTCATTAAAAATACTTTAAATTCAAGGTCAATTTTTCACATAATCATCAAAAATCTTGATCTGATACGTTCAGTTTAACATTTCAAACGAACGCAAAAGGTGAACACGCTGAGAATTGTCAACATATGATATATAGGCACATATGGGACTGTTTTTTTTTGTTTGGCGAAAAACATATTTAACCAGCAGCAGCAGCAATAAAATTCTTAATTTGGTAATTGGTAAGCAAAAACGCATTTACTACCAGAAGCATTTTGCGCAATTTTTGATCCGCACAATCTGCATCGTTATGTAAAATTTTGGAGCTACTATATAATTGAAATACGGACAAAATTCAACATCCGATTTTATTAAGGAAAAAGTAATCATAAAATCAATGGTACAAAATACCAATCCATGATTTCATGGAATCTGTTCATACTCTTTTTCATCAACTTGGCAATTTGTAACGAAATTATTTAGCATATATTTTCCATCTTAAAAAAAAGATTGAAAAAATATGTAGGTGATCATAAAATTACATTTGTGAAATTTCATGTTTTTTTTTAATTTTGAAGAACAATTTTTTTTGGCAGAGGTATTTATTGAAAAAAAGAACAAAACATTCTTAACTGCTAAAAGATGATTCATTGGTCACCCTTTTCCCCAAATTGTCTCCAACTATTTTCTTCTGATAACTTTGTAAAATTCTAACCTCATACGTGTTAAAAGATTTACATTCTCTTACCTTTGTGTTTTTTCGTAATCAGGTTCCACTGTTAAAGAAAAAAAGAAAGCAAACATAGTTCTTCTGGATTTAAGTACTCCACAAGCTTATAAATGCACCATAAAAAAATTAATTTATCTTAATTGAATGATGTATTCCAAAGTTGATTTCAGTATGGATTTTTTTTTTGTCAAGTCAAGAACATGATGCCTGATACATCATTAGCATTCCTTTTGACGTGATATCATGCAAATAAGGATGGAAATCAATATGATTGTTTCAGTACTCTTATATTTAAAGTGCAATTAGCAAAATTTCTTTCTTCCGAATACCTACATAATACTATATATATATATATAAATATATACATATATATCTATGTACATAAATATATACATGCATTATATATACACACACACACACACACATATATACAGTGCGTCCCAGAATAAACGAAACCGAGATTTAGCGTTCATTTATCATAACTTAATCATAAATAGAATAGACAAATGACCTACCAATTTAAAGCTTAGAATCTCCTCTTTCATCTGATATTACTTAGGTTATTTCTTATTCACGCATGAGCGAGCAAAAACAATTTGAAGAAAGGATACCGAAAACTCATTTGGCGGGGGTTATCTGGGTTTCAAAAAGAAAACCACATTTCTGAAAAGTTCAATATCTGCTCTTTAATTTGGTACCAAAATTACAAAAAATGGTCAAAAAATAAAAAAGTTCTGTTCATTTGAAATAAGGCTTGCATTTCCATAATTTCATGAGATAAACGTGTTTTCACCGGTTTCCCACAGAAGCTTTCGATGGTGAACAAAAGATTTAATGCATGGCTGATCGTCAACAAAACAGAGTGTCGAGAGAGTTTGAAAGCCATCCTGGAGAACCTCTTCATTTTATGAAATTATTGAAATTCAAGCCTTATTTCAAATGACCAGAACTTTGTTATTTCGTGACCATTTTCTGTAATTTAGGTATCAAATTAAAGAGGAGATATTGAACTTTTCAAAAATGTGGGTTTCTTTTTGAAACGCAGATACCCCCCACCAAATGAGATTTTGATATCCTTTCTTCAAATTGCATTTGCTCACTCATGCGTGAATGAGAAATAATCTAAATAATATCAGATGAAAGAGGAGATTCTAAGCTTTAAATTGGTAGGTCATTTGGCTATAATATTTATGATTAAGTAATGATAAATGATCGCTAAATCTCGGTTTCGTTTTTTCTGGGACGCACTGTATATATATATAATCTTTGCACGTAAACAAAAAAAGTAAGTCCCCCTAAATCAAACTGCTGTAACTTTTGAACCCAATTATTTTGAGATATGATATTTCATAGGTGGTTTTATACACTCATTCAGCAACTCCTGGGGAAAAATGAGATTGATCGGTTGAGTCATGCATGAGTAATTAAAGATTGAATTAAAAATGACCATTTTTGAAAGTCACAAGAGTCGTTTTACAGATTGTGCAAATACAAAGTTGAGCAAAAATTGTTTTTGGGTGAACTTTATAGTGTTATGCTGTTTTACTATCCATCATTTAACCATTTCAGACCAAATTTTGGTATCGTATGTTCATGGTTGAGTGAGCACGATGTAATGCAGGGGCCGCGGAAGCGGGGAGGGGGGGGGGGCTGGGAGGCTTTAGCCCCCCTACTTTTTATGTAATACGATTGTGATTTTTGGCATGGTCAGCCCCCCCCCCCCCCACTTTGAAAACTGCTCTGCGGCCCCTGTATTATGACGTGTCATCAAAGGGTTTTGGGGGTATTATCTTTTACAACTTGTTAGATCATGTTAAAATTTGAAAATGTTGATGGCTCCCCCGATTATAGGACCCCCACCCATTTAAAATTCTGGATCCACCACTGATCTGTCCATACATTCAACTGATCCTGAGAAATTGTTAGGAAAAGAATACAATTATGCAGTATAAAGAGTATTAATTCCTAAATTTTCGAATGTGCTCGCTCAACCATGAAATGGTTAAAGTTCGGAAAGTGTGTGGTGATAGAAATGGATGATAAAAACAACAGCAATTAAAGACACCTTTCAAACCAAATTTGCCCCCAATATTCACTTTATTACCCTTTAAAATGAGTCTGTGACATTGAAAATACAATTTTTCCCACTTTGATGCGTGCACACTCATCCATAAACAAACAAATCGATTTCATTTTTGCACAGAATTCTGGCCATAGGTTGATAAACATTACCGCCAAATGACATTGCTAAAGACAGTCTTGAAAAAAAGTTTCACCCTATTGAATAAGGGGTTTACATATGCTTAAACATATCCACCCATAATGTACACAAGTCTATGAGAGAGGAAGTCAAAATTTTAACAAATATGAAATGAGGGTTTGTTTCATGGACGGTTTTTATTACTTCTGCCAACAGTTATTTCATGAAACTTCGCACATGGCTTCAGATTAACACTATCCTAAATGTGCGCACACCAAAATAACCATTCGATTCGGTACAGAGTGGGGCCAAGGCCTTGAACTTTCTTCTCATTTGCATAATTTTCGAATATTGTGTGCTCACTGATGCATTAAACATCGGGATTTTCATAAAAATCAAATCAAATGAACTGTGCAAGGAGTTGTGTGACAGATATCCATAGTTACAAATTGCAGTTTTTCCAATAACGTAAAAAAGAGCTAATCACATTCCACATGTTCATTCAAGCGTAAATGTTTAATTTGACACCTTTGAATCATTGAAGCATGTTAATTGGTCATGAACATAACAAAAAAGTTGAGAAAAGATCATTTTCAGTTAGAAAAATGAAGCAATACTTGCCTACGATATTTGAAAATCGCATTTTTTGTTTCCAATAAATGTTCATTGAACCGTGAAACGGTGAATATTGTTGGAGATAGTCTTCCCCAAAATAACTGTCACCATATTCTAGCATTTTTTTATTGAAAGAAATGTGTAAAAATCCAATTAAAGCAAATTTGGACTTGAGTTTATTCAACCGTGAAATTTAGCTAAAAAAAGTTGTATCGTCTTTTAGAAAGTACCCTTTCCAAGCCTTCTGACTAGTTTTCATGATGAGAATGTGGTATTAGTTCCAATACAATGGAATCAAAGTCGTGATATTTTGCTTGTGACTTTTGAAAAGTGACATTTTTGCCTTCTGACGGTGCTCACTGAAGCATGACGTAAGATACATCCACAACATTTACTCATAGGGTAGCTTATAAAATTACCTACACGCTCATGTAAAAATATATTAAAAACTCGCATTGGTTCGGAAATTATTGATGCTTTTTTAGGGGGGACTTACTATTTTTGTTGTGTATATACTATATGAATATATATTAACTATATTAAGTTTAGAAGTCTGACTTTGAGGTTTTAGTATTAATGTGTGATTGATACCAATAAATATATCATTTAGTTATCTTTAAAATGATAATCTACATGATATGATTGTACATGTATTTCACATGGAGGTGCAGTGCCTTGGTTTCTTGGTTTCGATGGTTTTTGTCTCGCCCACCAGAGGTGAAGGCGAGACTTAGGGATCCAAATGTCGTCCGTCGTCCGTCCGTCACAAACCTGTAATGACACAACCCTCCACAACCATAAGTCGCTTTTCAACCAAACTTGGATGGGGGATGGACTTGGAGGCTGCATGTTATGCTGCAGTCTGAGGTCACATGGTAAGGTCAATCGTCATTTTCAGGTCAACGTTAAAGTTTACATGCAATATTCTCTTATGACACCTAACTCCACAACTGTAAGTCGCTTTTCAACCAAACTTGGATGGTAGATGGACTTGGGGGACCTGCACGTTATGCTGAAGTCTGAGGTCATACGGTAAGGTCAAACGTCATTTTCTGGTCAACGTTAAAGTTTACATGCAAGACTCTCTTATGACACCTAACTCCACAACGGTATGTCATTTTTCAACCAAAGTTAGATGTTAAATGGACTTGGGGGACGTGCATGTTATGCTGCAGTCTGAGGTCACATGATAAAGTCAAAGGTCATTTTCAGGTCAATGTTAAAGTTTACATGCAATGACACCTAACTCCACAACTGTAAGTAGCTTTTCAACCAAAATTGGATGGTAGATGGACTCGGGGACCTGCATGTTATGCTGCAGTCTGAGGTCATATTGTAAGGTCAAACGTCATTTTTAGATCAACGTTAAAGTTTACATGCAAGACTCTCTTATGACACCTAACTCCACAACGGTATGTCATTTTTCAACCAAACTTAGATGTTAGATGGACTTGGGGGACGTGCATGTTATGCTGCAGTCTGAGGTCATATGGTAAGGTCAAAGGTTATTTTTAGATCAACATTAAAGTTTACATGCAAGACTGTCTTATGACACCTAACTCAACAACCGTATGTCGTTTTTAAACCAAACTTAGATGTTAGATGGACTTGGGGGACGTGCATGTTATGCTGCAGTCGGAGGTCACATGGTAAGGTCAAAGGTCATTTTCAGGTCAACGTTAAAGTTTACATGCAAGACTCTTAACTCCGCAACCGTAAGTCGCTTTTCAACCAAACTTGGATGGTAGATGGACTTGGGGGACCTGCATGTTATGCTGCAGTCGGAGGTCACATGATAAAGTCAAAGGTCATTTTCAGGTCAATGTTAAAGTTTACATGCAATGACACCTAACTCCACAACTGTAAGTAGCTTTTCAACCAAAATTGGATGGTAGATGGACTCGGGGACCTGCATGTTATGCTCGTCTGAGGTCATATGGTAAGTTTAAACGTCATTTTTAGATCAACGTTAAAGTTTACATGCAAGACTCTCTTATGACACCTAACTCCACAACCGTATGTCGTTTTTCAACCAAACTTAGATGTTAGATGGACTTGGGGGACCTGCATGTTATGCTGCAGTCGGAGGTCACATGGTAAGGTCAAAGGTCATTTTCAGGTCAACGTTAAAGTTTACATGCAAGACTCTTAACTCCGCAACCGTAAGTCGCTTTTCAACCAAACTTGGATGGTAGATGGACTTGGGGGACCTGCATGTTATGCTGCAGTCGGAGGTCACATGGTAAGGTCAAAGGTCATTTTCAGGTCAACGTTAAAGTTTACATGCAATGACACCTAACTCCACAACTGTAAGTCGCTTTTCAACCAAACTTGGATGGTAGATGGACTTGGGGACCTGCATGTTATGCTGCAGTCTGATGTCATATGGTAAGGTCAAAGGTCATTTTCAGGTCAACGTTAAAGTTTACATGCAAGACTTTAACACCGCAACCGTAAGTCGCTTTTCAACCAAACTTAGATGGTAGATGGACTTGGGGGACCTGCATGTTATGCTGCAGTCGGAGGTCACATGGTAATGTCAAAGGTCATTTTCAGGTCAATGTTAAAGTTTGCATGCATGACTCTTAACCCTAAAAAGACTGGGGGCTGATTCAGCCCCCCCCCCCCCTCGACATTTTTCGCGATAAATCCGCCGCGCAAAATTCTTTTACCGCGTCGCTCGCGGACTTTTTATTTTCAAGCCTCGCGCAACTTTTGAGACCAAAATTGTTACCCCCGGGTACGCGGTTTCAAAATAACGCAACATTTCGTAAGTGCATGCAGACCCAAAATTACTCAAAAACGTGAATTTGTGTACAAATCCAATGCACATAGTGTTCTTAGCCAAAATTCATAAATGTATCATTATTTTTACTTTTAATGCTTAAAATCAATTAATTTTATCTTGTTTACGGTCAAAATAAAGTCCCCGAAAATTTCCATTGAAAAAACAATAGAAAACAAAAAGTCGAAAAAAGAAATACATAAGAAATTTAGAAAACAATAGAATATATAAGAAAATAAATGTGATTTTGTTTTTTTTAAATCAATTTGATAAGATGCCTATCTAGAGTATGTGAAACAAAAATTAGCATTTCAGGGGCATTAATTTATTAATTAGAGCAAACTTATGATTTTACGCTTAAATTAGCATAATTAATGACATGAGATTTTTTGCAGAATTTGAAGTTATATTTTTATAGATAATGCCATGGGTAATGCGTGTGCTAATTTTCGTCGCTATCGCGCGATCGACAACCGAGATCATAAGGGGGGGGGCTGAATCAGCCTTCCCCCCCCCCCCCCCAGTCTTCTTAGGCGTCGAAATAGCCCAGTCTATTTAGGGTTAACTCCGCAACCGTAGGTCGCTTTTCAACCAAACTTGGATGGTAGATGTACTTTGGCGACCTACATGTCATGCTGCAGTCGGAGGTCACATGGTAAGGTCAAAGGTCATTTTCAGGTCAACATTAAAGTTTACGTGCAAGGCTATAATGACAAGTGTTATTCCATCCTAGCCATTTCACAATAAAGTTTCGATATAATCCTCTTGCGTGCCCTCACAAATCATGATATTTCTGTTTATTTTCATAAGTGGGCGAGACACAAAATTGCTTATACCTTGTTATATCTTGAAAATCATCCGTCTTCATTCACATATGATCTTTCTTTTTTTTCACATACCTTCTTTACGGATATTAATTTCTTGTTCTGCAAGTGTGACCAGGCCTTGCTCAATGGAAACACGAACAATCTTATCATCGGTTGAGGACGGTAGATTGATGTTGATAGTATTACAACCTCCAGATAGTAGGGAACACGCATGAACCTTTATGAGTAAAGAGATTGACAATGGAATATGATAATTGACATGATCTGCTTTTAATATAAGGCATTGTTTACAATCATCATTTTATCTTTGTCGAACATTTTTGGCTCGTGATTTTTTTTTCTGCATCATTCTGTAGAGACCACATTATATACTTTCCTTAAAAAATGGAACAAGTTTTTAGAAGATAATAGTGATTATTAACAAGCGATTCTAGGGTGGATAGTAAGAACATTTTCTTAGTAATAATAGATGGGATTTATAAAGCGTCAATTCCACTCTGCAGCAGAGTGTTCTAGGTGCCTATTAAATTTAGGCGCTAAGTGCTTAGTAAAGTTTCTTCAGAGTAATATAGATATAGATGTGCTACCAGAAATCAAAGAGGGGGTGACAGAAAAACTCTTCAGATGCTTACAGTTTCCTGGGTCTTCTCTGAGCCAGTTAGACATGAAATCTTGATGTCATCTTCAGCAGATTCCAGATTGAATTCGATAACAGTCGTGATTTCATAGAATGGTTCCGACAATCTGCAATTCTGTCCTCTTACACCCTGGAAACAAACGTTAAAAATCTAGATATCATGTGTAATTCACTGTTTTGATAAAATTTATGCATTTTCTGTATCAAGTAATTATTGATTAATTCTTTATCAATGATTATTATTGTACAGTGCGTATCAAAAAAAGTTTACACTTTGAAAAAGCCCTGGGAATTAAAAAATATAAAACATGTGGGTGATTTTTTCACATATTATCTTGGGTTTGGGTCTCATCTAACCAATGAAAGTAAAAGTTTTGACAGAATATTACACTTGAGTGAGCACTTTCCATTTTTGTAAAGCCCGGAGAAATCTGTTTGCGCAGAAGTGCTCGTTTTCACGTTGTGTCAAGGGGAGAGGGCGAAATCAAACTTACCCTGCGAAACATTTCTCATACATTTCCCTTGCACTTTTAATCAATTGAAATAAAATGGATACATTCAGGCATTTTGGAACAATTTTGCCAACCAAATTGATATCCCAACACTTAGTAAGCACAACCTTTACCCTTTATTTGCCAGGTGGATCTGAGGACATAACTGAATCTGGAAAAAAAAGTTTATAACGGACATCTCCAGCATTTTTTCACTAAGTGTTTATCATGTAAAGCCGGTTTACATTTTATTCTTCATTTTATACTTGTTTCTCCACACTTTTCCCAAGCTTGACAATGATTAACAAAATGGAAATCAGGCCTAAGCCGTTTCATGTAAATCACAGCTCATTGTAAAACAAATATCGTCACAATGGCATCAGTGTGTGTGTGTGGGGGGGGTGGGGTGGGGCGCAATGCACTCTTCAAAATGTTTTGGGCAAGGAAACAAGTTAAAAAAGGTAAAAGATATCTTCAAATCAATTTTACTAGCTAAATTCCACGTGTTCTTCATGATTAAGGTCTACTTTTATTCACATAACTATTTCAAAGTTCTGCGCAAATTATTTTTCACTAACTTTTCAAAAGCAAGTGGTGCTCACTCAAGAGGAAATATTTTTCGACAGTTATATCATCATTTGCTTAAATGGATCCGTACCGATGTTAAAATGTGGAAAAATCTTCAGAATATTATGAATGTATAATTTTACAGGAATTTTTCTAAGTGTAAACTTTTTTTTTGATACGCACTGTATAATCAATAAAGAAACACAGGCAAACGCAACCATCTCTCACACACGCACACGCTCACTCACTCACACATACACACACCCTCATATATATTACTGCTTCACGATCAAATTTTCATGTACTTGAGAGCATCCCTTAAAGATGCGACAAGTTTTGCTTCTTTTATATGTTTAAAACACGTAAAAGGTCAGATTTTGCTATTGTAATTTTTCATGCATTGAATGCAACTCTTGATAATCAACTTAGGGTCTGTACATACTGTAGTATTGCAAGGATGCGCTATGTAGATTCGAAGATTGGGATGCTGGAAGTTGCTCATGAACAGAGGCTGTGATACTTCACAGATGAACTGAACTCCATGAATATCATTTGAAGACAGAGCAAAGTATTGAAGATGACGTGTCGAGAAGGTGACCCTGTCTTCTGAGATATCAAAACCCTTCGACGATTCAGGAAGCAAAGTCCTGTAACCAAATTCTCCTAGAATTTTTAATGATAGACGAGAAAATACTTGGCGTTCAAGCCAGTGTACCGTGTTGGAAACAACATTAACTAATACATTAACGTTATTTACCTCATACATTATTTTAAGTTGCTATACATTTCATCATCTGTTTTGGCGTATCGGGTGTACAAAAAAGAGAAAATGCGGCTAAATATACATTTGAAAAATTACATATCAACGCCACGAAGCCCACAAAGCACACAAGAGAACCAAATTCATATTACATATACTATTTCCTATATTACCTGGTTCTATTTTGCTATAAAGCTTCACACGCAAGTCTTGCTTCTTCTGCTGGTATTGATCTGGAGCAATGTAGTGTGGAAGCACTATAGTGGCAGGTTTGAGAAGATGATGGTTGAAGGAACATCGGATGGGTGGTGTTACAAGAACCTCCTCAGGATCCAGAGGAAACTTAGATGGACTTCGACTGAGGATAGTGAGAGTAACAAGTGATTTCATTCCTTTGGGGATCGCTCCTGAAGGGATGGATACCCTAATATCAGGTTCGTCTATCCTCAGCTCTCCTCCCTCGTGATCAATGAGGCCATGTGTGAACAGATCTAAGAAACCACGGTGATGTGGCATTGCTGTCATTGGAAAGTAAAAATAAATTCGATCAGGGAATAATAATAAATATAATAATAATGGACATTTGTATAATGCCATCTATCTAGAAACAATCTATTCCAAGACGCAATGTTATTATTACTATTACCCCGGCTTTAGCTCGAGCTGCCTTTCAGCGCTCGTGCATTCAAGGAATTAATCCTGGCAGGTACCCATTCACCTCACCTGGGTTGGGTGCAGCACAATGTGGTTAAACTTCTTGCTGAGGGAAAACACGCTATGGCTGGGATTCGAACCCACGACCCTCTGTTTGAAAGGCGAGAGTCATAACCACGACACGCCCACTATAGAAATATATTTTTTTTAAAAGATAGTTCAGTGTGTTTTTTATTCAATAATAAAAAAAGATTTGGCTCGGAAAGATCTTTCATTGTGTCTCCTTTTATTTAATTATTAAATCTATGTATAAAAAAAGAAAGTGAGATGTGGCTAGGATAAGACGAAACATTGTGTCTCCTTTGTTTTATTGCACAAATAGAAGCATCATATACCTTCGGCAAAATTATTAACTTTGAAATATAAGAAATAATAGGAAGAAAGCCACATGTTCGTTTGGCCTTCGAGGTTTATTGTTAGATTTATTGTACAAGGATGGATACTACATAATACCAGGAGTTGTGAAAATCTTCACTTCCTACAGCTCTCCTTAAAGGACAAGTCCACCCCAACAAAAACTAGATTTGGATAAAGAGAGAAAAATTCAACAAGCATAACACTGAAAATTTCATCAAAATCGGATGTAAAAATAATAAAGTTATGGCAGTTTTAAGTTTTGCTTATTTTCAACAAAGTAGTTATATGAACGAGCCAGTTACATCCAAAATGAGAGAGTTGATGACATCACTCACTATTTCTTTTGTATTTTATTATATGAAATATTTTTATTTTCTCGTATTGTCATGTGAAATTAAATTCCATTCCTCCCTGAACACGTGGAATTCCATTATTTTAACATTTTGTGCTTCAGGCAAGGAGGTCCTAATCGTCAAATTCGTAAAAATTGAAATATTGTATAATTCAAACAATAAAAAAACAAAAAAAAAAATAGTGAGTGACATTATCGACTCTCTCATTTGGATGTAACTGGCTCGTTCATATAACTATTTTGTTGAAAATAAGCGAAACTTTGAAATGTCATAACTTTCTTATTTTACGTCCGATTTTGATGAAATGTTCAGCATTGTGCTTGTCTGATTTTGGTCTCACCTGCATAGTAGAGTGAGACTAAAGGCGCCGCTTTTCCGACGGCGCACAGTGGGCCAGGAGAGAGCAAAAGTGCGCCAAAACTGTTTTTTGGTCATGAAACATTTTTTTTTCATGTTCTAAGAAAAGATAAGAACCTGTAGGATGTCTCCATACAGTATTTCTCCATGAAATTGATTATTAGTTGCCCATTTATTCAATATTACCGGAAAATGACCTTTTACGGCTACCGCATATAACAATGACACGTTTTAGATATTTCAGTGTTTTAACAAAACGGATTGTTTTATTTATTTCTAATTCACGGTAATCATTGATAAATGATTGTTTTAAGTTATCGAAAATTTTCAAAATAAAATGATAATCCCTTCAGAGGTAATTTTGGACGAAACCATTTGACAATGGGGGGTTTTAGCAATTTTTTTTCATGAGCATTTCTTTTACAAATTGCTGTCGATTGCTGCGCTGTAAATACCATGACGGTCTTTGTTATAGTTCATGCTTTACAATGATACCAAATTTAGCTGCATATACGTGCATTTTCTGGAGATATAACCAATTTTCCAACCACATGTTCGCCGTATTTATCACAAAAATCGTTCCAAGTTAGTGTCCCATTATGCTCGTGCCGAACGTTGCGGGTGACATTAAACAAACTCCCCGCTCCCTCCGGGACCGTATCTGTCATGTCTGTGAAACTCATCGTCGCGTGGTGGGAGAGAGGGGGGGGGGATGTCTGGCTCAAGTGTCTGGTTCTTTTGACTGGTATCTTCCTGAAATAATTTCGTTAAACATGCGTAAAAAACAAGCTTCCATTTCCACTTCCACTAACTATATAATAATACTAGTAAAACATTTTCATTTTAATGTCAAACTGTTCCATCCCGTGTTGCATATCTGATATGCTGTCATTCTGAGAAGATAAATTCAATTCCCGTAAATTTGATTGGTCTCACTCAGTTTTCTGCCAAAATATGAAAATGTGTAAAGGACAGATACGTGGGATCTATACATGTATAAGTTGCATTATCATTATTAGTATTTATCCCCCCCCAAAAAAAAATGAAGGGTTTGTAACTTCACATACACGTATGAATTCGTTTATATCTTGGCTCATTCTAAATTTGCTATAGATTATTGTTAAAATCAATCAAGAAGGAAGTGCATATTATCATTTCAAGGATTGTTTGGTTTATGACTCTTATTGACTTTATATGTATTCCACAGACTAACTAGTGACATTGTGATTAGTAGCAAATTTTTAAAGTACAACAAGCACAGCCTCTTCCCCCTGATGTTCAAAGTATGCTAAAAGATCCTCTCACCAAAGACATAATGGTTGGTGAGATAGCAGAGAAAGACTCTGTTTCGGAATAACTTTGTATACGCCGTTCTTGGTGAATTAGGAAGGCCTTGTAGGGCCTTTTACGGTACCAATTAACCTGCAGAGGACCCGGCCTCTATTATTTATCATTGGAATAATTATTTTAAAGATTTCACTGTCCACTTCTGGAGTCAATCCATTTTAATTCATGTAGGTGTGGTTAATCATTGTACCCAGGGAATGAAAATACTCCTTTGCATTTTTTTTTACAATTTCACTTTGAATTTTACAATTCCGGATTCATGGTAGAGCGCCCTCTTTAAGCGATACTCAAGTCACAAATTGAATTGTTTGCACCCCGAGCACAGACTTTTTTTTGTTTGTTTGCCTGTCTATGTGTTTGCTGTTTGCTAATATGCTTCCTTATTGCTGGAATTTCTCTAAAACTAGTTTCTGAAAATTAAAAACTTGTAATTTCTTCTCAAATGTGAACAGCCAATCAGAAAACAGTATTTCAACGACGCCATCAATATTTGAAAATACTTTTATTGAATTCTACGGGTGAAATTACCCCTATCTACCAAATTTAATTGTACAAATGTGTGAAATAAGGGTTTTGGCGCACTTTGGGTTCATTCTGGCCCACTGTGCGGCGGTGGCGACGTCGTCAACATCAAACCTTAATCTAAGGTTAAGTTTTTGAAATGACATCATAACTTAAAAAAACATATTGACTTAGTTCATGAAACTTGGCCATAAGGTTAATCAAGTATTACTGAACATCCTATTAGAGTTTCATGTCACATGACCAAGGTCAAAGGTCATTTAGGGTCAATGAACTTAGACCATGTTGGGGTAATCAACATCAAAATCTTAACCTGAGGTTAAGTTTTTGAAATGTCATCATAACTTAGAAAATATATAGACCTAGTTCATTAAACTTGAACATAAGGTTAATCAAGTATCACTGACCATCCTGTGCAAGTTTCAGGTCACATGATCAAGGTCAAAGGTCATTTAGGGTCAATGAACTTTGGCCGAATTGGGGGTATTTGTTGAATTACCATCATAACTTTAAAAGTATGTTGGTCTAGTTCATAAAACTTGGACATAAGAATAATCAAGTATCACTGAACATCCTGTATGAATTTTAAGTCACATGACTAAGGTCAAAGGTCAATGAACTTTGGCAATAATGGGGGTATCTGTTGAATTACCATCATAACTTTGCAAGTTTATTGATCTGACTTTTGAAACTTGGATATAGGAGTGATCAAGTATCACTGAATATCCTGTGCAAGTTTCAGGTCACATGATCAAGGTCAAAGGTCATGTGAGGTAAATGGACTTTGGCCGAATTGGGGGTATTTGTTGAATTACCATCCTATCTCTGTAAAGTGTATTGGTCTAGTTCATAATACATGGAAATAAGAGAAACCAAGTATCACTGAACATCTTGTGCGAGTTATAGCAGTTTTCAAAGTCAGCACTGCTGCTATGTTGAATCGTGTGATGCAGGTGAGACGGCCAGGGCATTCAACTTGTTCTCTAACGATTCAAATCAACATCTTTCTGAGGTGGACTTGACCTTTAAACCATTTCTTGAAGAGCGATTTATCACTCGCCTCAGCAATTGTTGAACAAGAGTGTCGAGTGTCAGTCGTTGATCAAACTGTTAGAGCCAGCCTCATTCTCTTTCAAGGTTTTGTAAATAACTCATAATTATATTGTAAGCAATAAAATACTTGCAAGAGTGACATTAAAAAGTTCAGTGAGATAAATATTGCATAGATCTAAATCTGATTGTTAGTCTCCTTTGGCTGTGGGTTGTAACGTAGTGAACGTTCCTCCATCCATTTTGAAATCGGACAATAGAGCTCCCTCTGTATGTCAAAGACTTTTTTGTAGTTCTCCTCTAATGCTCCTGTTAAAAGATTAAGACAGCTGTTCATTGCTTCCTCATAATTAAACAAGTGGAATGCCTCTGGCCATCTCAACTGCATCACGCGGTTCAATATAGCAGCAGTGCTGACTTTGAAAAC
The DNA here is from genome assembly GCF_018143015.1 of Lytechinus variegatus. Classification (NCBI taxonomy): domain Eukaryota; kingdom Metazoa; phylum Echinodermata; class Echinoidea; order Temnopleuroida; family Toxopneustidae; genus Lytechinus; species Lytechinus variegatus. Next base: position 17,680,263 of record NC_054745.1, on the reverse strand, counting down.
TACTCTAACTCGCACAAGATGTTCAGTGATACATGGTTACTCTTATGTCCACTTTTTATGAACTATATGTAGACCAATGAACTTACAGAGATATGATGGTTATTCAACAAAAAGAACCAACATGGTCAGAGTTCATTGACCTTACATGACCTTTGACCTTAATCATGCGACTTGAAACTCGCACAGGATGTTCAGTGATACTTGATTACTCTTATGTCCAAGATTCATGAATCAGATCCATAAACTTTCAAAGTTATGATGGTAATTCAACAGATACACCCAATTCTGCTAAAGTTCATTGACCTTTGACCTTGGTCATGTGACCTGAAATGCGCACAGGATGTTTAGTGATACTTGATTACTCTAATGTCCAAGTTTAATGAAGTAGACCAATAAACTTTCTAAGTCATGGTAATTCAACAGATACCCCAATTTGACCAAAGTTCACTGACCCTAAATGACCTTAATCATGAGAGCTGAAACTTGCACAAAATGTTCAGTGATGCTTGATTACTATTACATCCATGTTTCATGAATCAGATCCATAAACTGTCAAAGTTATGATGGGAATTCAACAGATACCCCCAATTCGGCCAAAGTTCATTGACCCTAAATGACCTTTACCCTTGGTCATGTGACATAAAACTCACGCAGGATGTTTAGTGATAATTGATTAACCTTATGTCCACGTTTCGTGAACTAGGTCCATATATTTTCTGTTATGATGACATTTCAAAAACTTAACCTCAGGTTAAGATTTCAATGTTGATTCCTCCAACATGGTCTAAGTTCATTGACCCTAAATGACCTTTGACCTTGGTCATGTGACATGAAACTCTGATAGGATGTTTAGTAATACTTGATTGACCTTATGGTCAAGTTTCATGAACTAGGTCCATATACTTTCTAAGTTATGATGTCATTTCAAAAACTTAACCTCAGGTTAAGATTTGATGTTGACGCCGCTGCCACCGTCGGAAAAGCGGCGCCTACAGTCTCACTCTGCTATGCAGGGGCCCATTTCATAAAGGTACAGCGTCAAGTCCCAAAACAGTGTCAAATTTTTACTTGCAGCGTCAAATTTAATATTTGACGCTGCAGCGCATTTCATAAAAAGTTGACGCTCCGGTAGTAGCGTCAACTTTTTATTGGAGCGTTAAGTATGGTTACTGGAGCGTAAAATAGGGTTAAATATTTGACGCTGGTATTGGGGGAGCGTCAAGTTGACACTGTAAAGGGTTTATCAATGTCAAGTTCATCGTTAAGAATGGCGTACGTTGTGCTCACGCATGCCCAAAGGGCTCTTACAAGAGAACGGATATTTAGAGCAATGTCTGTGATAATAACGCTAATAAACAATATATATAATTGAAGTAATGCTTTCTAGTAGAAATTATGTTTTTTTTCCTATCTACCCCCCCCCCGAAAAAAAGTTAAAAAGTTCCTCCGAAACAACGAATTTTCCAGTTTATCCCAGGGCAGGCCAAGGATAAAAAAGGGAGGTTGTAGACAGACTTAAAAAAAAGAAAATTGGAGAGGATTTTTTTTTCTTGTGGGGAAAAAAAAGAGGAAGGTAGATCTATTATGTGGAAGTGTTAAATTTAAGGCCTAAATTTATAAAGCCCTAGGCCCTAAAACATGATAAATTGCTCTTTTTTCTGTTTCTGACTTTCTTAAAAAAAAGTTGTGGCCATTGTTGAATCCATTATTAAGTGGATGGTTATTCACTCTAGGCGACAACGCAATACTTACCCGTGTTAAGAAACTGGGACTCCACTCACGCGCATTTGGGCCGCCCTAGCTTAGAACTAAGCTTTGTTTCACGAAAAATTGAATATTCTTATAATTCAATACATGTAACTAATTAGATTTGTACTGTTAAATCGGTACTCACCGGTTCTTTTCTTGAATTTTCTTGAAAATTCCCACGCTTCTGGCTTCAATTCTGCTATAAATTCTGTCGCCATAGACAGCTACACATGCAACTTTATTTATAAATGGAGCGCCCCTTACGAGAGTCGCTAATGCCGCGGAAAAATTGTTAGGCATTTTGGCCTGTGGTCAAGGCGTTCTTCTGTTCTATTTTTTTTTATAGGTATGAGATCGAAATCACAGCGACTATTCACACTGTTCCATAATGATTCCGAAAGGAGGTGCAACACCCCCACCCACATGGGCGCAAATCCCAGGGGGACACTTCCCCCTAACCCAAAATAGTAGGGGCACATTATCAAATGTCCCCCTACTATTTTTGTTCTTTTATGTATGATGGAAAGAAATAGGCCTACATCATTTAAATCGAAGTAAAACATGTATTTTGGACGAGACGACCTTCTTTTGGTGGTGATAAACCTTCCTTTTTGTTTTTTTTTTTGTTAGTTTGTTTTTGTTTTTTTTTGCCTGTTTTCCAGCCCCTGGTCCCCTACCTTAGATTTCCACCCTTGCCTCCCACTACTCTTGATATTGTTTGCGAATCTGTTTTGTAAATTAAAGGGGAATTTCACCCTGATAAAAAGATGATGAAAATATGAGAAAAATCATTTCAAAATATCGATGAAGGTGTTATTTGACAAAAAATGGAGTTGATAGAATTTAGAATGCTTGATTTATTGTGACGTCTATAACGAGCAGTTGCTCTATCCTAAATATAAAATGCCCAAATTTCCCATTTTTAATGGTCCGTAACGACCCACTTTTTTCTTTTTGATAACAAGTATGAATTGATATACTAAATGTACCATAAAAATCATTATCATGTATTTCTTGACATTTCATTTACTTTTTTACCATAATAATAGCTGCTTGCAAAGGCCTACGCCGTCACAAAAAACCCGGGGGGCCACTTACATTGACGAGTGGATACCATGCGCGACCAAAAAAACGTAAAAAGGATGTCCTTTTCACGATAGGGCACGTTACCTACGTAACGTGATAAGGGTGTCAAAAACACAAAAATAACGAAAAAAGGGTATCTATTAATTCGCTAGGAAAACCGTCGTGTTTAGGGTCTAATTTGCGGGGATGATAAAACAAAATCAAAATGTTTTATAAAGGATGTCCTTTTTGCTCCAACACTTCGTGTTTAGAGTCCGATTTGCGCGAGGTGTAGAAGGTGGGGTCGTACTAAACCAAATAAGGTAAAGCCGACGACCAAAGGACCCGTAACAATAAAACATTCCTGTACTTGTTTAGGGGTTCATTTCAGGGAATATTTGCCAAGAGTATCGTTTTGTTTCCAATACTTGTTAAGGGTAGGGTTTCACACGCCAATACTTGTTAAGGGGTGCATTTTCAGAATATGGAAATTACGTGTTTAGGGTGCTTTTCGAGACCCCATGGTCGCGCATGGTATCCACTCGTGAATGGAAGTGCCCCCCCCCCCCCCGGGCAAAAAAAATCTTACCTTTGAAAAAGATTGGTGGGGGATGGATTTTCCTCGAACGCATACCAATTTTTTTTTTCTGCTATTTTCATAATAAACTTTAAATGAATTCAACTTTGCACTACTTAATTTTTTCAAAGACAAAATAACAAAATTACTCGTCATCATCATCATCACCACTATCATTAGCATCACCATCATCATCACCACAACCGTCACCACAACCATCATCATCACCAAGATAATTTTCATCATCATCATTGCCATCATCATCTTTTTTTTTCTTTATTTTTTCCCCATCCCTTCTTTTTTTTTCTTCCAATATTCCTCCTTTTTTTTTTGAGCGGCACACCGTCATGCTCCCTCACTGATTATCCGCCTCTATATGCTTGGTGTTGTATAAATTGGCGGATACCTCATAAAATGAAATACTGAAGAGAAAATAAGGAAAGGGAAAAAGTAAGAAGAAAAAGAAGATGAGGAGAAGACAAAAAGAAAGCCAAACAAATGAAACAAAACAATGTCAAAATTTCGTAATAAAGTCTTCTACGTCAGTTTAATAATGATGTTTTCATTGAAATGAGAACAAAAAAAGAATTGAAACCATAGGCGGATGAAGCGGGGACGTTCCCCCCTAAATTTGTTGTTGACCTTTTTTTTTTTGCTTGTCAATTTATTTTCCTACGTCCCCCCCTAAAATGTTTGGGTTGAGAGCCTTTTTTTTGCTTGTCAAAATTTTTTAGGTTGTCCCCTCCTAAAATTTGGGGCTTCCGCCGCCAATGATTGAAACAATGAGGTAAAAAGGACTACATTATATAGTGTAAAGAAATAGAGGGAAGCTCCGAGACAATAAAAAGGTTGAAAAAGAAAAAAATGTGAAAACACAAAGCTCTCACAACATGAGCATAATAACAAATAATAACAAATAAGCGAGGACAAGTAGCTGAGGGACCCCCCCCCCCAACTCTCTCTCTCTAGTTATCTATCTATCTATCCGACTCGATTATATAAGAGAAGAATTTACTAATCAAAATATTATGAGCAAAAAGCACGAGCTGATATTTTGTATGAATATTCAAAACTGATAGAGAGACGCAATCGAATTATTCGATTGCGACAGAATTGATGATCTGAGAATTTATTGTTTTTAGGAATTCATTAAAAGCATAAAGTTGATCAGCATTAAAATATGGCAGGCGCAACGCATGAGCTAAAGCTTTATAGGCATACACCGATAAAAAATTTTAAGTATTTTTGGTTATCATGAAAAAAATTGATATTTCATGAAAGAAAGCTCAAATCCCGAGGAGGAATATTCTTATGAATTGACTTTAAAAAAAACTGTGGTAAGCCCCATTTAATATTTGATTATAAGTCGAATAAAACAGTAAAAGCTGAAAAACGTTCGCGTGATATTTGGCAACCTCCCCCCAAAAAAAATAATAATTAAACTTAAAAAATAAAAAAAAGGTTTTAACTATAATAATGATCGAAAGTAATTTTGTCTCGCGTAGAACTGGACAAATGAAAAAAAGATTGTCACTAAAAAAATGAAGGTAATTTTGGCCCACGTAAAATTTGGCGAGCCCCCCCCCCCAAAAAAAAAGGAAAAAAGGTTTTAACAAGCAAAAAAAGGCTAAAAAGAGAAAGAAGAGACAAGAATATGAACGAAATATCCCCATTACAAATAATGCTGTGATCATCATAAGGGAGGGGTCGCATAACTAGTATGAACAACGTATTTAATTCCAAAATATTTACTACAAATCTCAATAGGGGGATCGGGCAGAAATGCTCACCCCCACCCCCCCCCCCCCCGATCCGTCACTGATTCCAATCAATAATGACATTTATCTGCAATACTGATACTTTGGAATCAAGATACTGAAGATTGATACGCTTTACATAAATTATGAACGTCTGACAAAAAGATAATCTACCGATCACCTGACCGATCAGCTGACCAGTTCGCGTATCACTTCGGAGTTGATCACTCGTCGCAGCTGTGTGGAACGCTCACCGAAAATCAACAAAAAGGGCCTGAAATGTAAGTTTATTGTAATTCATTTTAATTTCAACTCATTTTTGGAAGTATTTAAAGGCCTCCCACCAAATGAAAGTCATATCGCATAACTCCAATTTGTATTAAGGCGTACATTTACCAAAGTCTTGGGTTTGAAATCAGAACTGAATTGTCTAACCCATAATTTTGGGTAATGTCGCCTATGAGGTCCATACATGTTAATGTTTGGACCTCATTGGTACTAGGAGTGTGGTTATTCGCCATTGAATACGATGACTTAAAAATCATTTCAAACTAAGCAAAAATAATCTTTTACGGTCATTTTCAATTTTTCATGTATAATTAGAGCCTATGTATTTACTTGCTTCAGGATGATTTTTAACAGCACTTCTCCAGCAGTGGCCTGCGCCTCGCGCCTGCCGTGTTGTTGATACAAACTTGCATTACCAACACAAAAAGTCAAGGGTGGGACTTGGATTAAAATTGTGTGGTAGAAAATTTGTTGAAGGTGAAATTTCGAACGGCGTTAATGATGCATTTTCATATTTATGAAAATAATTTTTTTACCTGGCATAGGGCTAAAATGCCTAAATTATCTGAAAACTTACACAATAGAGAAAGAATCCTCTGAAAAATGAATAATTTCTTCTTACTCTCTTCCCGAGTCAGGATTATTGCAAGCCATCAGTCACTCTGCTTCAGTGGCTATGGCTAGTCTTATGCTGCGCTGCAGACCCTGTTTGCAGCTGCAAATTAATAATTTCGCTCCCGAAAAAATTAACAAGCAAAAAAAATACATTAGTATTCACTTTCAATTTTTTCTTATAACTTTACCTCTCAAATGTGGGGGAGAGGGCATGGGCTTGCTGTGCATGATCCACCAGTGCTTTCTAGCTTAATTTGTGACTCGAATTGAAAACAAAGGGGAGAGGAAGGGGATTTCCCCCTAATCAGCCTCGTACATGACTATTCAAATAATTCGCTGGAAAGTCAAGCTGACTTTCCAGCGAATGTGCGTTTATGAAATGCAAAGTTGCTAGCATAGCAAGTTGCTAGTATAGTAAGTAAAAGTTGCTTTTCTACCAGAGTTGCTATGATAGCAACTTACTATGATAGCAACTCTTTATAAAATGGGCCCAAGGTGAGACAAAAACCGAGTCCATGTAATACGCAGAATAAATAAGCATAAATTATGATAGGTCTACGCGACAAAAAGCACACACATTAAAAAAAAAAGAAAATACACTTGATTTAATTATGTCCAATGAATATACCAGCCTACCTCTGGCTATATGCTCTGCAGCATCATTGAAATTAAACGCTTGAACAATTTCAAGCAACCTCAGTCTTGTTCCTCCTTGTTTGACCCATCTCTGAAGCATTTGTAGAATCACTTGACGTATGAAGGCAGGTTCAAAGGTAAAAGATGAAGCCATCAACTGACAAAATTCAGAGGCTGGTAAATCTAGCCGTTGGGAGAGGTCAATAAGGTCTGCAGATGTACGAATCTTGACAGAGATTTCATCAATACCTTTATTTTGGAGGACATAATCACACCAAAATTACAGTGAATCAGGACGGTGACACAACATTTTCCCAGCGACAATTGCTCCGGGCTTTATTTCGTCTAAGATAGTGGGTTAGGGTTGCAATGGTGTTTTATGTTAGTTTAGGGCTAGGTATAGGATAGGGTGTAGTGTGAAAATCCAGGGTTGAAGTTGGCCATTCCATTAGTTTGTGGAATTTATAGTGGAGCAATTAGCAATTGTAATGGAACCATGATGACACATGTGTCCCTTTTGTCAATATATAAACTGGGTTAAGAACCTTATCAAACTTCACAAGCGCACTACATCAATTCCACCCGGTCAGAATGAACAAAATTTTGACAAAAGATAGCTTCAATAATCTTTAATAAGCACATGTCAATAATTAATCAATTGGTTCTGGAACCCAAAGTCACAAAATGGCAACTTGAGAAAGACCAATGAAAATGAAATGGGATTAAACAAACTTACCAGTTTATTAAAGTTCATGTCATTACCATCGGCATATTTAACTGATTGCCTCAGTAACTAAGCAGTTACAGGATGTTAGGATGAAAATTTAAACACACCTATTGAGATTATAGAAGCATAATGCATGAATGGACTCAACAGCAGTCAAACAAACAATGAACATTTCGTTAAGACTGAAATTGAGACTTTTGTGACTTTGGATTCCGGAACCAATTTGCTTTGAGGGACTACAACTTCTTTGTTATTAAACTAATCTCTCAATTTTTGAGATGTGGTTACTGAAGATTATTGAAGCTAGCCTGTGTCAAATTTTGTTCATTTTGACTGATAGAGTAGAATTTGTGCGGTGCGCTTGTGAATTTTGATTAGTTTATTTTAGAACCCAGTTTATATACAAAAACATTTTTTGGGGTTGATATTTTATCAAAGTGTCCTTTTTCATTCCAACATATTTGTTTATAAAACTTGTTTTACACAATACCAAGTGCGATTAAAAAAAATCAAGTTGTGATTAAACCTGGTTGAGTGTCTTCGATGTTGTATCCTAGAAGAAGGGTAGTCATCTTCTCTTCCTTCTGTCTTCCTAGACGTCTACACCATTGATGCAGGAGTTTCCACGCTAATCTCTCCATTAATGCAGGGTCGTGCGGAGCAATGAGAGATATAATGTCATTCACGTCCAAGCGAAGAGCGTTAGCTACTTGTAAGGCCAACGTAACGTTTGCCACTGGACGAACAACTGCACAAAGTTCTGAATTCCCAGGTGAACCTCCATACTCGTCGAAGTCTCCAACAATGTCATCTTTGTCTACGATTTAATAATATATGGTTGGTTGAATGTTAATAGAAATTTCAATCATGGGTGTCGATCGGTATTCTTGGTTGGGGGGGATGATTGACACAAATGTTCTTGTGGATGGGGATATTTCCACATTACCCCCACTAAAATCACAAGTTAGGACATTTGGGAGTGGTTGATATGCATGGTGTTCTTGGAAATTCCTTCATTGTTGTAGTGTACTATACTTGTATAATTTTTTTTGAAAATTCAATTTGTGTTACAAGTAAGCCTATTCTAAACTCATACCAAGAAAAAAATGGCAAATATTGACTGGATCATGTACATAGTGATCTGTTTATTGAGCATGATGTATACACAGGGGCGTCGATCCATTTTTCAGATGGGGGGGAGGGCCAAATTATGAATCAACGTTCCAAAGGCGCTCGATCACAATATATATATATATATATGAGAAAGAGACACGTACCTCACCTTCACCAACAATGCGAGCGCGAAGCGCGAGCAAAATTTTTTTAGTACGTCATGAAAACAGGAAAAATGTACCTGTTTAGGTTTGTTTGTAGTAACTCATGAGGAGGGTCGATGCATGTATCTCACTAGAGAGCGAGCTGAAATGTCTTTATATTCTGACCTGAAAGCTTGATATTTTAAGCATTTTTGGTACCAATGATTAAGATGGGTATCTAGAAGAACAATAGATGCGAGCGCGAGCTGAAAATTTTGATATTTTGATCTGGAAAAAAGGACACTTTAATGGAAGATATATATCCAACAAAAGATTATTGCAAAATCAAAGTTCTTTTGAGGTTTAGAATTGAAAACGGGACATTATATTCACCTATATAATCATGAAAAGTATGGGTTTTTGGTACATGATGCGAGCGCGAAGCGCGAGCTGAAAATTTTTATATTCCAATCTTAAAAGCAGACATTTTGAGCACGATTTTAAATCAAAATCGAGCTGGTATCTCAATCTCGCTTGCTGATTTCAGTGTAGCATTACAATCCTATTTTATTTTTTAGTTGCACATGCGGAATTATGGGGGGGGGGGCAAAACGATATGTTTGCCCCCCAATATTTTCATTGGTGGGGCGATCACCCCCTGCCCCCCCCCACCCAGGATCGACGCCTATGTGTATACAACTTCTCTCTTAAATCTAACCTGACTGGCAATATCTTTATTCTTCTTAATGCATGATGATAAAATGCAGATTCGGACCAATTAAAACTAGCACAAATTACAACATGTGTGGCTTCTCGTGCGCCATCGGGCTTACCGTCATTCCTTTATTTATCTTGCCACCCTTTTACTCCCGCTTATTTTTCCACCCTTTTGAGTTAATGATTTATTTAAATTAATTTATTCACCACTGTTGGGATGGAACACCCTATCAACAAAAGTTGATTTTCGTTGGGGTCCTTTTATGTCATGTGTTAAAAAATATCAGATATATAAACATTTCATTCTTTTTCATCTTGAACCTCCACCCATCTGTTTAATAGTCCTGAAAAAGAATGTTTTTATTTAATAACAATATACACAAATTGCGTGGGAAACAAACTGATTGATGGTATACTATAATCATCATGATCAAACTTTTCATTTTTCATCATCATTATTATAATTTTTCTACCCTAAATTATTGGGGGGGATGATAATACAGGCCATCCCCCCACTTGAAATATTGGGGGGGATATATCCCCCCCATCCCCCCCGTGATCGACACCCATGATTTCAATTAAGGTACAACGTGCACGGTGCAATTTTTGTCTCTTGGTTTTGGTTTTTATCGAAAACGCGTCTGATACATATATACCTTTTGATTCATTAAAATGGCTTCTTTCCTCTTTTTTTTCTTTTAGCCCCTCCCCCCTCTATCTCTCCATCCCTCTCCATTCACACCCTCGCTTATTATTCGTTCCTACCTGACTCTGAGTATTCGATGATCTTCCAGTCTTCATTCTCTTCATCTTCATCCTCTTTTGGTTCTCGGGGTGATGGGTCAGAATTCACATCCGGATCAAGAGGAGTCACATCATCACTCTGCTCATCATCTGCATGATATGATATATAGCCAGAGGGTTTTGTTGCATTTTTTTTTAAATCTTACCTGATAATAACCATTGAAAACTCACCACTTGTGCCGTAAGAAAGTTACTATTACTGTTATAGTTCGGTGTGTTTACGCAACCCCTCCCTAAAGATTAAAATGTCATCACATGTGCAGGTAATATAATTTTTTTTTTATAACCCTAATTTTTGACCAGGCCAATCTTTACCAGTTCTACCTCTTTGGTCAACCATTCCTGTCAACGAGAACTATATGACAAGTTGACATGAAAAGAAAATTCCAAACCAACCTTCAAAGTTTATAGGGCTTGCCTTTCAATTATGATGCGTGTTATTTTTCCTAAAAAGCACCAAGCAACATTTAAATCTATAAATTAGGATGTTATTTTACTCATTATGCTGTAAACAAGGGATCGTATAATGAACCTTTTTTTAAGTTCTAGTTTAGTAGTCGATTCCAGTTCAGTAACGTATCAAAATGCGTTACTAAACTGAAATCTACATCTAAACTAGAACTTGTCGCCACCTTTTTCATTTTGTGTGCATTTCCTTTTCTTAAATAATTTTGAATACCATTCATGTCCGTCACGTTTGAAGCCTCATTTAAGGATTCCCAGACCATCTTCAGTTTTTCATCCGGTTTATCTGATGATAATTGAGATGCTTTCCACATCGAGAGCATTTGGATATTAGCATCCTTCCTATTGTACAGGGAACGACGCTCGATGTGATGTAACTCTATGTCATCAAATCCCAGTTGCTTGCCAATCTTATAGAATTTCTCTTTGTTAATGTGACGGGAGAATTGTATTAGCATACAGTCGGGAATCTCTCTGTATCATTTGATTGAAATCATGAAATTCACTATCAGTAATTGTTACCATCATGACATACATTAACTTAAAAAATAAACAAAATATTAAGAAATGTGACAAGTTTGCGTATTGTAATTTAAATAACAAATTAAAGTTTTAACTAATTTATAATAATCTTTAGTGTTTTTAGTAAAGCAGAATGTCACACATATCACTTTTGAAGTTGTTGCTTTTTTCATTTGGCTATAATAAAACGCACTGCATACTAAAAAAAAAACTTACTCAGTTGGGTCAATATCTTGATGGACGTAGCCGAATCCGAGATGGGAGCAATGTTAAGAGAAGAGAAAAATCAATTCATGAAAGAAAATTTACTGATAAAATTAAAGGTCAAATCCAACTCAGAAAAATGTTGATTTGAATCAATAGACATGATAGAGAAAAATCAGACAAGCACAATGCTGAAAATTTTATCAAAATCGGATGTAAAATAAGAAAGTTACGACATTTCAAAGTTTCGCTTATTTTCAACAAAATAGTTATATGAACGAGCCAGTTACATCCAAATGAGAGAGTCGATGATGTCACTCACTATTTCTTTTGTTTTTTTATTGTTTGAATTATACAATATTTCAATTTTTACGAATTTGACGATTAGGACCTCCTTGCCCGAAGCACAAAATGTTAAAATAATGGAATTCCACGTGTTCAGGGAGGAATGAAACTTCATTTCACATGAAAATGACGAGAAAATCAAAATATTTCATATTTCATATAATAAAATACAAAAGAAATAGTGAGGGATGTCATCAACTCTCTCATTTGGATGTAACTGGCTCGTTCATAAAACTATTTTGTTGAAAATAAGCGAAACTTTAAAATGCCATAACTTTCTTATTTTACATCCGATTTTGATGAAATTGTCAGTGTTATGCTTGTTGAATTTTTCTCTTTTTATTCAAATCAAGTTTTTGTTGGGGTGGACTTATCCTTTAATTATTAGTACGCTGCCTAGATGTTAGCTAGTATGTCGTTCCTGATGCAAATTTATACAATCTTCAAATAGAAACGAGATGAAGAATTTTGGCAAGTAATTTATACAAGAGTTATGGTAGAACCACTTGAGAAAAATTGACAAAAACCCGTACTGTCAATTTTTCTAACATTATTTTACCCCCAAAAAATGCAGTTACACCGTGAATCTAGAAGCATTTTTCTGAAACTAGTAAAAAATAATTACTCAACCCTTTACGGACAATGAAAAACTAGACGAAATCCATAGTTTAATCCACAAGCGAAAATAAAGGATAGGCCTAACGCTATTCAATTTGCATGTTATTATCAACTATTTTTTGTGATAATGAGAAAATAAATTAATGCTTGCAAAATAAATTTACTGTTATTGTAAGATATTGTCAGATATCCGTACTCTCCATTTTATAGCAATATTTCCGATTTCTTACAAACGAAGATGCAGTTACATCATGCAGCTAAAAGTAATTATTCTGAAACTAGTAACACAAATGATTCTTATCAATGTCTTTAGATACAGCAGTTATTATAAAAACGAAGACTGAAACCAAAGTAAAATCAACAAACACAAACTCAAACCTGGTAAAGTTGTATCATTTGAAGATGAGTTGAATGATTCTATAATTGTGATGAGGGTATTCTTTGCTGCTTGGGTAGATGCTTGTCTCCCTCTCCATACCACAAGCATGTCATATGTAGCTTGCTGCCTATCTCGGGATCTTTTATACTCTACCCGATCCAACTCAGCTATGGTGAAGCCAAGAGCAATGCCCAAATCATAGAACTGATTTACGTCCATTGTCTGGGCTATTGTTAGAATGTCTATGTCAGATTGAAGGTCACTGTTCTTTACTTCTTCTAGCGTCCTAGAAGATGGATTAAAAGGCATGGCTGAAATATCAAAGAACTGCTATTTAATATTAATTAATCTAAATTAGTATATTTTAAAATTGTTTTCACTTGCTATATCACATATACATCCACGGCGTGGCACTGTATTTTAAAACCCTTCGTTCAAACGTTGCCGTTTTGAGAACCTGACTGAAAGTTCACGATCATAATTATTATTGATGTCTTTATCCGTCTAATCGAGTCAACAAGCATATTACCTGAAATTAAATAAATCTTTTTTTTTCTAAACAAATATTTGAGTTTCCTCGAAAAGGAAGAGAAAAAGAAAAACACGTTAATGGATGGAAACCTACCTAGTGAGATCTGTCTGTTCGGAGGGAAATTCGCACACAGGTCCATCTAACACAGAGAGAAAATGAAGAGACATAAAACGAACATTCCACTGTGTTTTCTGTTTACAATGATAATACTTCTCTTTATTTCATTATCTAAAAATATGCTTTTTTGTTGTCAGCGATAGTGTCAAAGGATTATGTAGGGGAAGGCGGGGTAAGTTGTGACAGTTTATGCTTTTTGCATGTTTAAATTGATATGATTAATAATCTTGTCGAAATAAGTACCTTGCCTTGAAATTTAATTCTTTTGAAATATTTTTTTACCTATATATAACTTTCTATCCCCACACTGAAAGTCATCGTGACCTTTGAAAAACACGATGTCAAATGGCTCAACTTGCCCCATATATGGGGTAAGTTTGAGCCACCTTCTGGGGTAAGTTGAGCCACAAAAACTATGTACAAAATGTATGGGGGAGGACCAGCATGTCAATTTTTTGTTTAAAGTCTTTTCACTTGCTAATTCTCTATAAATACTAACATCATTTAAAAGGAAAAGAGCATTCATGTAAATTTGCTCCTTTCAGCCAGCATTTCCATCGATTTTTATGGTTTGTTTGTTTTTTAAGATACATTACCATAGGAATTACCATGGCTCAACTTGCCCCATGCTGTTTGGCTCAACTTACCCCAGTCCGAACTTAGTGCGATAATTTTGTATCCACACATTTATTATGCATCCATCATATAAAAGACTATGACAGGAATGAAGATCCATACCTGGACTAATAATGTTGTTATCATGTCTTTATTATATTTAAAGACGTGTGTGTTTATAAAGCACTTATCTATTTCACACTCTTTTTTACTTTTTTGGCTGAAATTCATATTTTCCCTCTTACCCCGCCTTCTCCTACACCTTGTTATGAAAAATGGTTTAATACCGTTCATTAATTAGTTCATGGAGCTGAATAACATGGCGGGTAATTTTTGAATCCATACCCTTATCCAACTCTTTGGTGATTAAAATAAGAAACATAACATTTTATCATTGAATTATCAAGCATGAAATTCTACCTGTATATCTGATGACAAAGGCAATAGATCGTGATATTCCAAGCTTCCCAGCCTGTGTAATCGTTATGGTAATCACTGCAAAGTTTAGATCGTCCTCACTGGGTGGAACGTATATTGATATACATTGGTTTATCTTGGCTAGAAGGTCCCTAAGAGAAACGATCTGTTGGGAAAAAATACAGCTGCAGAATAGAAATGCATAAACCACCAAGATCGAGGCTGTGCCGTTTGGACAGGCTTTAATCCACCACCCCAAAAAAGGATTATTTAAACCGGGGGGGGGGGGGGAGATAGCCAGGAGGCTCCTAGAGAGTAGAAATAATTTACTAACGTATGCTTACTCTCCACGGAGCCAGGAATTACTTCTTATTCATGTACGTGTACCGCCAAAAAAAATCAGAAACTTTCGCCCCCGAGATTTTTAACTTAAAAGAACTAGCCCTTAAACATATAAGTGGGATATAACTTAATTTCCGACATTCCTACGCTATCGATTTCATTTTTAAACAAGAATTCATTTAAAAAACGAGAAAAATATTATGAAAAGACGGGGGGGGGGACTTGACGCTGTCATCTTGTTTCTCATTGTTCTTTGCCAACGTTACGGACGCATGCATCCGTAACGTTATGTTAATGAATTCTTGTTTATACATGAAATGTTTTACTTTAAGTTATAGGTAAATATCATTAATTGTACATGCCTCAATTTATTTTGTCTGTATAAGTTCATTGTAATTATTTCGATACATTACTTTGTTCTGTTGAAAATGAAATAAATTGAAATTGAATTGAAATCGATAACGTAGAAATGTCGGATATAAAGTTGCATCCCATTTAAATGATTTAGGGCCAGATCTTTAAGGAAAGTAGAAATCTCGGGGGGCAGATAAATGAAAGGAATCCCTGTCTCCGTGGAAAGTAAGCATACGTTAGTAAATGATTTCTACTCTCTAGGAGCCCCCTGGCAAGGGGATACTTAGAATTGGTTAGGACGGGGGTGTGCGGGTGAAGGTTCAAAACCCATACCCATATTTACGGGTCATTTTGGCTAAAAGGGTACCCATTATAAGGGATTTATTAAAATTTGACAAGCAAGAAATAAAAATAAATAATAATAATAATAATAATAGCTGGATTTATAAAGCGCTTTTTGCCAGAGGATACAAAGCGCTGCTATTATTACCCCGGCTTTAGCTCGAGCTACATGTACCATCACCGGCGCTCAGTGCATGCAAGGAATTACTCCTGCCGGGTACCCATTCACCTCACCTGGGTCGAGTGCAGCACAGTGTGGATGAATTTCTTGCTGAAGGAAAACACGCCATGGCTACGATTCGAAGAAGTTATCACTAAAGGAGGAGAATATGGACCCATGTTTAAGCCCAGTATTTTAAAATAGGGGCCATGGACCCATGTTCAAGGCCAGTATCTAAAAATTGGGGCAATGTTTAGGGAATTTCCAGCATAAAACCATACCGCATGTTAAGGGGGGGGGGGTCCAAAAAAGCGACCCATTCTAGCGGCACATCCCCGTATGCCTTATTTTGTGAGTACTTTAAATCGCTTTAGGATCAGTTTCATGCTAACAAGGAGCCTGATTGCTAAGAGCACCTTATTTGTTTTACGATTATCAAATAAGTTCCTGAAGCTTAATTACCTGGCTCTCAATTTCTCCTCCCTCACGATGGCACGTGATTGTGACGTCACCAGCCTTTGTTTCAACATTGAAAGGGACCGAGCGATGACATCTGTGGTAAGATTGTTGTCTCGACTCCTCTTGTGTTGCCTACAAAGATGATTACGATTGTATTTTATTTCAATTATTAAAAAATTAGAAAAAATATCAAAATCCATATTTTATAATTCTAACTAGAAATCTGAAGTACAAAAACTCCGAAGACTAATTTTGCCTGCCCAATTGACCTTCGGCGCGGCAGCGCTATATATTTGTCTGACGCGGCCGGAGCTCCCGACTTCGGACTCTCTACCAGCTGAGCCAACACAACCGTTGAAATGATTGATATGGTGTATTGATGTTATAACCAACATGCAATTACAGATGTGAAAAGTTTACTTTACTTGAGGTAATTGTAAAAAAATCCTGGTTTTTATTTACAACGGTGCTAATATCTTTAAGCAGAATTATCTTAAATAATTGTGATGATAAGAGCAATACTGATTATGACAGTGATAATTATATTAAAAATGATGATAACAATAATAATAATACTATCATTAATGGTGAAATGGTTCAGAGCGCTTCAATCATCACGTCAACCTATAGCATTCAAGTAATTTTGTTCTACCCGCAAACATTCACCTCATATGGCTGGAGGGTGGAAAATTATCAATCAACAATTTCTCAAATGATAAAGGTCTTCGGGTTTTCAGAGCTGTATTTATTTGGCGAATGAATGATAATTCTGAACTTATATGGAGCGACGATGTTTAATACTGACCGCTTCGTTTCCAGGTAGGTCGTTACACAACTGAAGATTAACTGCAAGCTCTTGTCCTCTTTCGATCCTGTCTGGGACGTATGGAGTACACATTATCCGCTGTCGAATCACCTGTTGTTCGAGTGGAATCAGAACCCACCACTCTGCACAGTGGCTGATGTACAGCTCAAGATGTCTTTCGTAAAGTCTGCAGTATGGTGGTGTGTCTGGTGAGTTGGATGATTGCTTCCTTAGAGTTTTCGGTAGATCTTGTTTTACCAATATTGAAGAGAGAAAAGATCAATGAAATTCACCTCATCACGACTTTCAGAAAGTCATAATGGTTATAAATTGTATAAATATCAGGAACGGTATTATAAGTGACATAATTACCTGCTTTAGGAAGCTGATATATTGAATGATGACAATGCGCTGTTAATTTGTTTCTATAACAAACACGTGAACACATTATCAATAATGCACAAAGCATTTTCATTCCTTTGATCCAAGATAAAAAAAAAGAAATGCATGGAAATACGGCTTTGTCAATTAAGGGCCGTGCCAGGAATCGAACCCCGGACTTTCAAGTAGTCGGGCGGCTTAGACCACTCGGCCGGCACCACACCGTTGATAGTGCGAATGATTACGAACGCTGCCACTTATAATTTTACTGATTGTAGTGATGATCTTAAAAATGTCAAATTTGATATATGGTTTATATATATAGGTTAGCGTCAAAGTCATTTTAAGAAAAAAAACCTAAATGATTTACTGTACAGTTACCAATAATACGTATATTGTTTTACTCCAATATCAATCTTCATGGACTTACCCTTGATAGAGTCCCACACACGACAAACGATGTCTGGTTTTACTTGCTCTGGATGGACGACCAAGGAAGAGTGTGGTATAGTGATCTTAACAGGTTGGTTGAAGATCAAGGGTTGAGGGTCACACCTGATCCCATAGCAGACCATTGATTCACCTTCAGTGATATCTACACAGGTATTTTCTCTACAGATGGTTAGGGTGATCTGACAAGAAACATCAGGTGGAACCGCTCCAGGAGGAAGGTACATTGATATTCCATGGTCTTCTAGATTGATTTCTTGACTGGAATTTCTGTTGACTTTGACAGAGGCAGCGTTAGAGTTCGATGGCCGATCTGTGATATATGCACGTATACAAGGTGAACAAAAAGGTCACGGTACACAAAATGTAGAGGAACAAACCTGCATTTCAGCCAATGAAATGGAATAATAATCAAACAATTTTACAATGTATATAATCCTATCAAAAGCTAACTAACCCTTGTGTTGTGATCTCGGTTATTCAAATTCTGTTCAAAATGGTTTGTTTTTAGATTAAAGAATCAATCGAGGCATAAAGACGAATGACAAACGTTTTGACATCAATAAGGCATAGAATATTGTAAAGTAAAACCCAACACAAAAGCAACGATTATCACATAGCATAAGATGAACGATTACAGAACATTGACCATACGACACGAGGTCATCGACCACAATCAAAGAAAAAAGCATTTAAAAATTCGCTAATATATAAACGATAAAGTTTTAAAATCAATATGATTCATAAGTAGTCAGATACATGAATTATGCAAAAAAAATCAGAACACTGATTTCCAGATCGTAAAAAAGCATTAAGAATAGGAATGAATAGGAATGAGAGACAGAAGGCGGAGTTGGTAGGAATATGGGGAAAAGATAAAGGAAATGCATTGAGAGATTTGATATAAAATGACAAAGAGGTAAAGAATTATGATTAATGTATAGGTAGAATAACGAGAGCGAGAAGAATAAGAACAAAAAGAGAAGAAGTGGAAGGGTAAGAAGAATAAAAGGTGGAAGAACAATACCATAATAAACGAGAGGAAAAGAGAGCTATAATGGGGGAAAAAATAAATACAAAATAAATATACATAATTAGAGTAAAAACAGCAACCCTCTTGTTCCTAAAGTAGACAAATGGAATGTTTTTCCATGAACGATCAGTCGGTCAACAAGATATATATTAACGTGCAGTCTGCGACGAATTCGGTGACGATTTCTTGTTTCATATTTCAGAGATGCTCTTACCTCTAGTAGACTGTGCACCATCCAAGGCAGGTGATCTGCAGTAAGCAATTAATACAAAATCATTCAACTTCTAATATCTTGAACCATATTTACTACATAAACTGCATTAAAATCATTTAGAACATTCAAAAGAAAACCGTTTGTTTTCGATGGACTTCTGATAATAATACATCAGTGAAAAGTATTCACTTATAATGTGCCATTTTAAATTGCAAACTTTGTTTTTTTAGAGCTACACGAACTAATTAAACCCATAGAATATTGAAAGGACTATTCCATCTCAACAGAAAATCGGTTTGAATGATAAGATAAACTCCACACTATTAAACACTGAATATTTAATCAAAATTGGTTTGAAATAAGGTTTTATCTATTAAAGTTTCGTTCGATTAAAAAATAGCATTTGTACACTATGCACATTCTGGTCGGCATGCAAAAGAGGGGACTGGTGATGTCACCCCTTGCTATTTCCTCTGTATATCATTATATAAAATATTCTAGATTTTCTCTTCATTCTCATATGAAGCAAGGTTTCATTCCACCCTGAGCGTGTGGTATTACCATTGCTTTAACGATTTTATGGTTCAGTCAAGATGGTCCTCTTTGTTAAATCTGTAAAATTGAAATATTACATATTTCAAAGAATAGAAATATAAAAGGAAGAGTTAGGAACATCGACTCTTTCATCTACATGTCACTGATATGTGCATGTAGATTTTTTTAATGAAAAATAAGCAAAACTTAAAAAATATAATATAATTTTACATTCGATTGTGATGAAATTTCCAATGTTGTGCTTGCTTGATTTTCCTCTGATTTGTTTTTTTTCTGGAGTGGACTTGATCTTTGACTTGAAAATACATGTATATCAGAATCCGTTTGTACTGGAAATTTAGTTTAAAGAAAGTAATTGTTCACCTTGCCAATATCATCTGTCTGATCATTTCATCATTTGCATAGTGGATTGGTAGGCAACCTGCTTCATCCTTGATATCAATCCTGGCTCTATTTTCTAAGAGATAGAGCACCAATGCCTTTTCAGGAGATAACCTGCCACTGTAGTATTCTTCTGATACCTGCAAAGGATAATTAACTAATTTATGGGGTAAGTATGTATACAGCATTCAAATTCCCCGTCCTTGTTTTGTTATTTAAGTACAAATTATAGAATTTAAACCTTATTAGTTCATAAAGTGTTTGATGTCATTAATATTTCTGATAGGATCAATGATAAAAGAAATTAAGGTATGAATAAAATATTAACTTCTCACAAATTTAATTAAGTGTAAAATAGTCATATGATTTTTCGTTATATATTTGTAAGTTTGTATCGTATTGCAATTAGCAGCGGATGCCGGAAATGCCATGATGATTGTACTCAGTTGACTTAAATGTTATAAAATCCAAGTGTATACTGAAACTGAGGCAAATGTCTTTTTCAAGACTAACCTTTCTGAGTGTTTCGGTGTCTTCAACATTCCTTTTCCTTTGGTAGCATAATTTGATAGCTTTATGAAGACATGTCTGACCGTCATTAGACTGTACATTGAGATCAGATCCTTTAGCAATCATCCTCTCAATGATGGATGTATGTCCGTGCATCACAGCTAGATGGATGGCCACTGAATCACTCTGGATTGACAGAATTATGTAAACGTAGTTAGAAAAATAAGCATTCTTGTATATTGTAGGGAAATCAGCATTTATTTTATCTATGCCATACAGTTTATTTTACAGAAATCAGTTCATTTGGTAAAATCTTCCTTGAATACCAAACTGAAATTATTAACTTTTATTTTTGTAATGGTAATCAAAGTACTCTTTTTTCTGTTGTACCGTTTTCCGAATTTTGCGGAACATGCATGTTTGCAAATTACATCAATATTCTATACAGTTTAAAAGATTCATTCATTGGCAATTAGTTGCAGAATGACCAAACGGCACCATTTCAGCTATTTATAACTCCATGAAAGAACATTATAAGATGTATGTATCGCCTACCTTAGCATCCCTGTTGTCAACTAGAACATCAACAATATCTCTGTACCCGAGGCTTATGGTTTGGTGTAAGGGTGTCTGGCCGTGAATGTCTTCTGTATCACATCGCGCTCCACCCGTAAGTAGGACTTTAACAACCTCAGTGTAACCATTCTGAACGGCGATATGTAAGGCAGTTGTCCCTTCCTTGTCACCCTTATTGACATCACATCGTTGACTGATCAAATGTTTGACGACGTGAATATTACCATTCTTAGCAGCACGGTGTAATGCAGTCCCACCATCATTATCCTCCTTATTTACCTCAGCTCCTTGACTAATCAGATATTTGATGACGTCAATAAGATCATTGTTAACAGCATGGTGTAATGCAGTCAAACCATCATTATCCACCTTATTGACCTCAGCTCCCTCACTGATCAGATATATGATGATGTCAATATGACCAGTGTTAGCAGCATGGTGTAATGCAGTCAAACCATCATTATCCACCTTATTGACCTCAGCTCCCTCACTGATCAGATATTTGATGACGTCAATATGACCATTGTTAGCAGCACGGTGTAATGCAGTCAAACCATCGTTATCCTCCTTATTGACCTCAGCTCCCTCACTGATCAGATATTTGATGACGTCAATATGACCATTGTTAGCAGCACGGTGTAATGCAGTCCGACCATCATTATCCTCCTTATTGACCTCAGCTCCCTCACTGATCAGATATTTGATGACGTCAATATGACCATTGTTAGCAGCACGGTGTAATGCAGTCCGACCATTATTATCCTCCTTATTGACCTCAGCTCCCTCACTGATCAGATATTTGATGACGTCAATATGACCATTAATAGCAGCACGGTGTAATGCTGTCAAACCATCGTTATTCTCCTTATTGACCTCAGCTCCCTCATTGATCAGAGATTTGATGACGTCAATATGACCAAGGTAAGCAGCACGGTGTAATGGAGCCCAAGCCATACCTGTAGCTCCGACAAAAAACAATGTTTAATTCTAGAACAATTGTAAATTATTTGTTTTTCGTTGGATGGATGAGTTACCTTCAGAAAGGAATAATCTCAGATATACATGAACATCACAATAATACATTATTCTTAAAGGAACTATTAGATACTACCAGTGTTGTAGTCAAGGCTCAAACTTCCAAGGCCAAGGCTTTAATACCCAAGGCCAAGGCTTCAATAACCAAGGCCAAGGCATGGAAACACAGGGCCAAGTTCAAGGCCTGAAAACCTCAAGGCCAAGGCATTTTCAAACTTTCAATACATGGAACAATGAGGCAACATATTCATTAGATGGGCTGATGATTTCACACTTTCCATTTTCTTACGTTATTACATAAAATAACATGTCTCCCTTATAATAAAATAAGTTGCAGCAATAAACATCTAATGCACTAAATCGGTTGTCAATCCAATTTGTCTAGTTCTTGGAGAAAAAAATGAATAAACCTCATTTCATGATAAAATACAAAAGAACAAGTGGGGATGTGACATCATTAGCACACCTAATGAATATTCATGATGACTGTTTTCACAAAATATTGCTAAACTTTAAAATTCAATTACTTTGGTATTTGTCATCCAATTTTGATGAAATTTTCTGCATTTTGCTCAGTGAATTCTACTCTACTTGTTAAACTATAAATACTTTTAGTCTGAACCATCCCTTTAAGGCCTAAACCATTCTTGTTGGTCAAAGACAATAATACAAGGAAAACCCTAATGGAATAGAAATCAACCTTGTTATCATTATTTAGAGTTAGCCATTGTCATTTTTTATTCACGCAATCTGCTTACGATGACAATCCTTCTCCTGCAAATTGGGAATATCATATAGTTAATCAGTTTTGTCTGGAATTATTTTTTAAGTACTCTTTATTTATGATTCATGCCAAAAATGCTAACATATTATGTTTATTATGTTATGAAAAATGTATTATACAAATGTTATGGCTGTAGAAGAAAACGATAAATCAAATCAAATGTTTAAAGTCTGAAATTTTTTTGTCAAAACTGCAGTCAGATCTGTCAGAATTATCCCTGTCATAAAATGACTATAATCTTTATCATAATCATTATTATAATTATTGATATTGTTATTATCATCATTATTCATGATTACCAATAAATAATGTTTTCATTCCCTTCTCTTTGTTACATAATTATGTGATGATAATTATTGATAATGGTGATAATCACAATTGATGGCTCTGCTAGTACATTTACTACTACAGCTGCTGCTACTGCTGACTGGTAGTATTGACCATTTGTGTCATTAGATATACAGAACAATTGAAACATTTAAAAGTAAATAAAGTACAAAACACAAAATGCCTTAAAAAGCCTTGAAAATGCCTTGAAATTTAAAGGCTCAAAATCTTCAAGGCCAAGGCTTTGAAAAAGTAGGCCTTAAGGCGCCTTAAGGCCAAGGCCGAGCATCAAGGCACTACAACACTGGATGCTATGTCAATCATGTTTTCAGATGTTACCCCGAGTCATCATGTTTTGGTCGATGGAATGTTTAAGAGTAATGCGGATAACTCAATAAAAATTGCGTTCACAAACTCCGAAAATAAGCCGCATTATTTTTACGTCCTAAAAAAGGCGGATAATCGTCATGACAACTGGACACGCCCCTTCCGATGCGGTTGTGTTGGAAAAGGGTGACCTTGCTGCTATTATGCGGATAACTCTGGTCCTCCTCCAATTTTACGACCAAATTATGCTGCTATTTGCCGCATAATTGGGTTTATTAAAGGGGTATGATACCCCTTTCGTAAACCCAATTATCAAATCTCCACATTCTCGACTATCCATTTCTTCCTTTCTTCTCTCCACTGTTTCTTCAGGGGGGGGGGGCACTTCCATTTACGAGTGGATACCATGCACGAACATGGGGTTTCGAAAAGCACCCTAAACACGTAATTTTAATATTCTGAAAATGCACTCCGTAACAAGTATCGGCGTGTGAAACCCTGCCCTTAACAAGTATTGGAAACAAAATGATACCCTTGGCAAATATTCCCTGAAATGAACCCCTAAACAAGTACAGGATTTTTTTTTATTGTTACGGGTCCTTCGGTCGTCGGCTTTATCTTATTTGGTTTAGTACGACCCACCTTCTACACCTCTCACAAATCGGACTCTAAACACGAAGTGTTGGGGCAGAAAGTACATCCTTTATAAAACATTTTGATTGTGTTTTATCATCCCTGCAAATTCGACCCTAAACACGTAGTTTTCCTAGCGAAATAGATACCCTTTTTTCATTATTTTTGTGTTTTTGACACCCTTATCACGTTACGTACGTAACGTGCCCTATCGTGAAAAATACATCCTTTTTACGTGTTTTTTTTTGGTCGCGCATGGTATCCACTCGTCAATGTAAGTGGCCCCCCGGGCTGTTTCTATTACACTCCACATGGTGTACCGTAAACCACATCAGCAATTACACAAATAAACTATGAAAGAGAAGATTCTTTCTTCTGTCAAGCATGTACGAATTTTTTCCCTACAAAACGAGTCCTCGGAACGATTTTAAAATGGGAGAGGGGGGGGGGGGGTGAGACGAAATTCGGTGCTGACCATGCACTCTAAAAACAAATCAGTCAAAAATGACTAGTTAATAGGGTCAGCTAGTTTCTGACTAGAAGAGTCTGAAAAAATCACAATTAGATGGTCATTTTTACTTTTTTGTACACGGTTTTGGAAAAAGTGGAGTGGGGGCGGAGGCCCCCTCAAGCCCCCCCCCCCGGTTCCGCAGCCCTTCAAATTATGGAACCATGTTTATGTGTACACGTATACATGTAATGTAGATGCTGCCTTTAATAAGTGCGCTTTTCGAGATGAGGGCTTCATTTAGACGATATTCTACATATATATTGTCAAAAGAAAATAAACGGTTGGGCAACTTCGACAGGCCACCGTCACGTACACGAACTTATTTTATGAGATATAAAACAATGCCTTCTATGTTTTTTTTTTCTTCAAGAGGAGAACGCAAAGAGGCTTTACTGTGTGTAGTAGAAATGCATCTTTCTTCCGATTGGGCACTAAAATATTTAAATTAACATAGAGTGGAATCAATAAAGGGCTGTGTGGCTGTTCTTCAATGTACCACAGCTCCTCTACGTGTCAATTGTAGAGTATTTTCTCCTCAATCTATTCCAAGATATCAATACAAACAAAAATAATCTTTTAAGAGTTCTAAAGACAATAAACTATTTTTCAATACATAAAACCAAAAAGGGAAAAGGTATCCTAGGCATGCTCTTGTTGGGTTATAGCCTTTACTGTGCTAGAGAACTATTACAAACGGCAGAACAACAATAACAATAATAATGATAATAGTAATAATAATAGTAATATTAATAATAACTATAATAATATCAATAGTGATTAATGTAAATATACGATATTTTTTTTTTATTTAAAGTCGAAATACGGAGAGGGGATGGGGGTAAATTCGGCGGGCTTCCGTGGGCGTAGGCTTAAATAAACAAACTTTCTTCAGGAATCATGTTTTTTTAATGTTTATTGTTTTCATGTTGACTGATGTCTCATACTCATACATCTGTCTTTTTCAAGTCGAATATATTAATAGCTCTATGATTATACATGTCAAACTGGTTTTGTAAAGTGGCGGGAATGCCGGGGGATGCAGTTTTGCCACTTCGGGGTCTCCAAAAGATATATATTTTAATAAAGTTAAAACATGGATTGAGGTAAGATAAATTCGTCATGATTCATGTGCCATCAGAGCTTCATTAAAGCAGTAACCTGCAAAACAATGTTTCCTGTAAATTTTCCAAGAAAAACTAATTAGAAACAAATAAAACAAAATTAATAGTGTTTTACCGATACCGAAATGCATTTTGCCCGTATGTATCATAGATTACGGTGTGGCAGACACACCACCAAAAGCGATACGAGAAGCCTATGGAAGCTATTGTGTTGAGATTGTGTTATCTGGAATGACATACCATTGATCGCTTTATTGTCCGACTCGTGAGTGTGACTGTGACAAAGAGGTTGTTTTGGTCTCGTTTTAGCGCAATATCACGTCATACATTTTGACATATTTGCCCTCTTTCTAAGCAAATTAAGACACTAATACTGTCATGAAGCATATCGATGTTTTTGCTAATATATATCTCTTTCATGTAGAATGTTGACATTGTGTATTAGTTGCTGTTTTGTAAAGAACAGTTCAGGATTCATGAAAAAATACTCTATTTAAAATTATGATTTGCATAATTTATGTAAATTAGGTAATAATAAACAAGGATATCTCAATTATTTTATGACAATTTTCTTCCCTCTCTTACCTTAAGTCTTTATTTCCAATTTTAGGGCAGTTCTGGTTAAATATGTATTCTTAAATACTTGTTTTCACTATATCGACCTAATATGCAAATTTATGCAAATTTCATGCTTATTTGCATAGATACAGCGTGTCTCTTTGGATGAATCTTTTTCTTTTGACTCAAGGAACATTTGTGCCAAGTGGGACATTTGTACTAAAAAATGCAGCGTTCAACCTCTTAACAAGTCTACTAAGAGAGAGAGAGAAAGAGAGAGAGAAAGAGGGTAGGCATGTTCCATTGATGGCTGAGTGATCAGTTCATGCAAAAACTTTTTGATCAGTGAGTATCATTCGTTATGTGTGTAATGCGTCATGCCTAGCAATGAAAGGAAAGCGATATGGCATTAATAATAGTTATCAATGAACCCTGAAACGTACCTGTTTTGCATAAGCATCTGTGTTCTTGCTGCACTATGATAGTAAGCATCTCAAATTAGTCTGTGACATGTTCGGAAAAGTTTTTAAACCCTTTTTTTTACTAAATTGAAGACGAATATAAAGAATAGAACATAACATTTTAAAAAACGGAACATGTTTCGAGGTGTCGCACCTCATCCTCAGCCTGAAAATTATTAACAGAGTCATTGGTATTTATACAGTTAGGACGTCAAGTAAGAATTTCAAGAATGTTGTTACACAGGATTACAAGGTGTGAATTCAAGGTAAATGGAATGAAGTAAAAAAAAAAATACAAGTCTATGGAGTCATCAGATAGGGGTGGGTTAAATTAAATGGATAACATTATTTGGTAATTGTACACCTGTTGGTTTAGTTGAGGTTGTTTCCATTTGATGAAAAACCCTTCTTTTATTTTTAGTTGAAAATCTGTTTGAGCAGTATCGAGAATTTTGAAACAGTGGGTATTGCATTCTAACAAGCATTAGGGTGACGATTGCAAGTGTCTCCAGACATGGGAGTTCTTGTCCTTACCCATGTGTTCCTGTACTCGTGTCTTATAATGACGCTTGGTTTGACCAATATAGCGAGCTTTACATCTCGCACATGTAAATTGATGTATGTCACGAGCACGAAGCTCCTGGGGAATGGAGTCTTTCACAGAAGGTAAAGAACTGAGCTTGAAAGATGAGAAAGAAGGAGTAATATGAAGATCTTGGCAATATTGTTTAACCATAATGTTGATTCTCTTTTCAAGCTCCTTTGATGCTTTACCAATATATGGTAACTTGAAAAATCTTGTAGTCTTTTTCTCCTGATCATTGTTTGGGTTTTGGATGTTTTGAAAGTATTGGTTTAATGACCTTTCGATCAACCAACCTGGGTACATGTTTCTGTTCAACACCTTCTTCAAATTCTCGATACAAGTATCAAAGAGATGAGAGTGTCTGCAAATTTTGTAAGCCCCATCTATCAGTGTTCTAATCAAACCGGTTCTGTATTTGTAACAAGTAAAACTGAGAAAATTTGTATACAACCCAGTGTAATTCTTATGAAAGACTGAAGTAGTATAAACATCTGTGCTATTGTTGATTAAAATATCTAAAAAAGGGCAACTGTCCATGTTCTTCCTTTTCAACAGTGAAATTTATATTGGGATGCCTGGAGTTCAAATAGTCATGAAAGGTTTGAACCTCATCTTCATTGTTAAAAATACAAAACACATCGTCTACATATCTGCGATAGAATGGAACATTGGGTCCTTCAAACTCTTCCAACCATTTCTTTTCATGATGACCCATAAATAGGTTTGCCAGTGTAGGGGCAAGAGGAGAGCCCATAGCAACTCCATCAACCTGGTCATACATTTCACCATTGAATAGGAAATGGGTCTGTTTGGTAGCATATTTGAACAATTCAATCAGTTCATCTTTACTAAAACATACATCATTGTTATACTTCAGAATACTATCAGCAGCAAGTTCAATAGTCTCGTCTACAGGAATATTTGTGAATAAACTAGTGACATCAAATGACACTAAAACTTTTCTTGTAGGTTCTTAGTTTTAAGCTCCTTTATAAAAGAAAATGAATCTTGCGTACAGAATTCATCATTTTTTTACTATTTCAAATTTCTTCTCGCACCCTAGAGGGGGGGGGGGTCGCTGCCATTGGACAGAGGTCAGCATCCGCGACAAATAAAACGCAGGAAAGGGGGTGTTTTTCGCGGGTCGGAGCGGAACGCGAATACAGTGTCAAAAACGCCCCAAATTATGAAAAAGCCCCCTAAATCACAAAGGCCTACAACGCGAACAGAGTTGTGATTTTCACCAACCGCGACGTCAAGGCCGTCAGGGTTCGAATCTCCCAATACTAAATCTGTATCAAACTCAGGAAAGAAATATTTTCCCAACATGACAGAGGTTAAACAATGTTTTAAACATTATTTTTTACATGTGGAATAGAATGTAGAATCTTCCATTCAGTATATTGACCTGCGAGTAAATAGTTATATCATTTTCAAATAAATAAATAAATAATAATTTTTGCTCAATGTGTAAAGTTCGTGAGTTAGCATGAATATAATAACAAGAATTTTTTTTATCAGCACAAGATCAAGGACAAAGTTTACTCTTTTAAAGCCTTGATTAGACTGGATTTGAAGTCCCCACCAGGTCATCTCCAACCAACCTATAGAGAAGACAGAATATGGATCGTAAATGAATAGAGGCTTAGAGGGGAAGTTCACCCTGAGGAACAGTTTGCGTTAAAATAGCAGAAAAGATTGTAAAACATTGGTGAATGCTTGAGGATAATACATTAATTATTGAAATACATTTAAAGATTTAAAAAGTTAATAGAATTTCAAGTTTGAGATTTGTGACGTCTTAAACGGGCAGCCGCTCCATATGTTATGTATTATAAAATGCATGAAATCTCGGGGTTTTTTTAGGTTTGTGATGACTTTTTTTTTTATTTGCGTTTAGGAGCGGGTGTGATTAATGTTTTGTGTATTGATATACTCAAGGTACAAGAAAAAACTTTCTATTTTTTGAGAAAATGACATTTCATTGACTTTTTAGCATGTTCCAAAGCTGCTCGCATATGACGTCACAAATCAAATACTTTTTTTTATTCTTTGATGGATTTTTTCAAACCTTAAGCAATATTTTTCATCTTTCTGCTATTTTACAATTAACTTTTTGTCAAGGTTAACTTGACCATTGAGCCCGTGTTCAAAAGCTGCTTCAATAAGTATCCGAAAGTCTCCCAGGACAAAATTCTATGAAACCCATTGAACATCCCCTAAATTTTCAATTGCTTTCAAATTGGATTCAATTGGTATCAACGGGTCTCAATAGGTCCAATGAGTCCGTAATTAGATACCAGTTGAGTTCCTGTTGTAGGGTCAGTTGGTCTCAATTGGGCAAACTGGCCACATTAGAATTCAATGATGGTCCAATTGATGTCTAATTGGACCAATTGGTCCAATAGGTCTTCAATTGGTCCCCAATAGAATTATAATGGGACCCCTTGCAAATGGCCAATTGGTTTCAGACTCATTTTAATTGGACCCACTGGGCCACTTGGTCCCCGAATTAGTTTTATTTGGGACCAAGAGTCGATTTGGTCCAACTGGGACAAACAGTCAATTGGTTTCAAAATTAAGGGGACAACGTAACCAATTGGTTTGAATGGGGATCATGACTTTATGATCAGTTTATTTCCATAATACATGCATAAATACAATTTATTTTATTGTTTTGCAATTTACTTTTTTTATCATTTACCATTTTCCAGTTAAAACATTAGTTTGAGAAACATGTAAAGAATCAGTAACAAACAATGAAATACCCATAAATGTTGAATGGCTCAATTGCCATAGATTAAAAGTTTATTAGTAGAACACTAACCATAACCAAACCACACTAAATAAGGTACATGTGTACACATGCTTTAAACAAATGCTCAAAAAACTCATATAAATTTACATAATGACATACCTGTAATCTTGGCAGTAGTAAGTCAAAAGTCAACATCGATGCAATCGATGGGTTAGGTTCACCATGGGTTCACATAGTTACAGCTAACGACAGAGTTCTGGCTTCTGGGGATAGGCCTGCTGGTAAGAGTACTACCCCGGGGTACTGCCATCATTCAGTCACATCATGAAAACAATACATTGAATCAAGACCGAGTAATGATGATTTTGATGTAAGAAAATTTGTAGCCTCTTATCGTGACACGAGTATCGTGACAAGAATAGCATTGAAGTTTGAGGAAAGTCCTTGACACAGCTCGGCCCTTTCTGCTCTGGGATTCGCGTTTCTTGTGCTTTTGCGTATGGTTATGGGCGTGTACATAAGGGGTATTCCCCGTTACGTGTAAAATGCAGTCGCCGTACGTGAATTCTAAGTTACGATCTCCAAGTTCTTGGCGTTCTAAAGTTGTCTCGTTTGACTACTCGCTCTCTATAAAATCATTAAAATTAAGTTGTTATTGTGGTTGGTGGCGTCAGAATTGGCTGCTTTGGGGACTCAACTTCGCGGGTGTAATTCTACGAAAGTAAAAATATACTCTAAAGTTTGTATAGATTAGAACTGCACCAAACTATAGCCCTGAGTCTGACGCCATTCGGGCCGCGCGCAGTAAGCACCAACCAAAATAACATGAAACTTTTTATTTGTCCCTAATTTACATAACACACATTAATATAATGATATCATCAGTGACCAATCAGCGACGAATGTATCATCATAGACACTGACTGTGTATCCTCATTACTTATGATTTATACACATCCATGTACTAGGCTACGTGTAAATGTATGTATATCAGTGCATGACTACACTTTGAGTGCAACGAGTGGGGCAAATGTTGAACTATTACGTCCAACTTGAATGCTGATCGTCTGACTCTGGGAAATGAATGGCATTAGAAAATTGCCGGGAAAATGCATTTGTTGTTGATCAGCGTGCGTATAAC
Source organism: Lytechinus variegatus (assembly GCF_018143015.1). NCBI lineage: Eukaryota > Metazoa > Echinodermata > Echinoidea > Temnopleuroida > Toxopneustidae > Lytechinus > Lytechinus variegatus. The sequence goes on along the minus strand of NC_054745.1, from coordinate 17,649,054 downwards.
AGATAATACAAAGTTCTGTGACCTGAAGTTGTATGCACTCTAAGAATAACAATGCAAAGGGAATTTCAACATTTACACAAATCGTTGCAATTTTTGAACAAATAAAACATTAAAAACAACAATGCAATGTCACTGCTATCAAGAATTTCTTTCGTTTCCTTCCATATAATACACATCTGTGAATGGTTTTATAACGATAAGTAAAAAAAAATGAGCGAATTTATATCAAGATCTCATATTATATATCAAGGGTATCGGCTGGTTTGAGAATGGGGAGGTGCACATCCTAAGGAGAGGATCTATATAGAAATGGTATTTGGGTGCACATCTTAGAGAGGTGGAATAAAGATTTGGAATATAAGATGTTTCTGTTTCTGGTAACTCCCTCAAGAACTCGGCAGGACAACGTATTTGCTGGTAAACGCCAAGCTGGTATTTAACCAATTACCTGGGAACAATCTTACGTCTAGCTTAATCAGTCATAGGCACTGGCCTTATCGACGACAGATATTGCTCTCGGGCTTTTTGTGTGGGTTCGAACTCACAACCTTGCGATTATGAGTCCAATGCTCTAACCACTGGCCCACATGACCTCTCTAGAAAGCAGAAGTGCTACAAATTTCTTTGTTGCTTGCCAGGGTCGGAACTCCTCTGCCTCAATGGGAGGGTGCACATGCACCCCTGCCTACGCACCGTTGATAACATGCAATGAAACATCTATGTAATTTTACAGCATACACACATCGTAGACCTTAACATTTCCCTTCAAACCACACCCAATACAAACGTACCCCCTGACACACACACAAACACCTTTCACCTTTAAGTATTGGGTTTGACTGTGATGGTTTCTTGTCAATTTGAGTGAGCTGATTCCGAATCTGAATGATGCCACTCGTGTAACCTTGGGAATTTTCTGCAGATTGGCAAAATCCAATATGGCCGCCAAAATATTAAAATTGCCCATGAACATCATGAACTTGCCCACACATTTGCTTTAAAGTACATGCAATTGAGCTGCCGGAGTGAAATACAAAGAAATGATTTTTGACAAAATATTTATTTTCTCGATATTTAAAATGGCCGCCATAATGAGTTTATACAACATTTTGCACTTACTTTACTCTTAAACTTATGCAATTTTAAGAGTCAAATGTAAATTTCTTTCAAAATTATCTGTCCCCAGTAACAATGTATCTAATACATTGGGGCCTTGTCGGCCATTTTGAAAGGCATTTATCACCTTCTCGACCAATATGATATGTATTTAGTTAAAATCACATTCAAGACAATATTTTACTTATACATAACAGTTACGTGCATTTTGGGTTCTCATTCTTGTGAAAATTAGTTTACCTATCCGCTTAATAGTACATAATTTAGTTAGGGCTTGTAGCGGCCATTTTGAAAGTCAACGTCGGAGAGAAAATTATATATTTCATAAAAATCACGTTTTCAAACAATATTGGCATACAGCAGCTTCTTTTTGCCAATATTGGCATACAACAGAATTATTTGGATTCCATAGTCAGGCAAAACCGAATTTTTATGAAATTGTCTGTCCCCATTTCCATTGCAGACTGTGTATGGATTCCAAGCCTCACAGCCATACTCTAGTTGGGGGCGCACTAAGGATGGGTAGGCCCTTGTCTTCACATCTGTTGTACAAGAGGACAGGAGCCGATTACACGAAAGGGTCTTTCCAAGGACTGTCTTTCGTGTCGCCCATCTTTTATGAAACGCTATAAGCGGGGTGTTTCTGAAATTTATGATAAAGAATAAGATTCGTTATCTTGCTTTTAAATCAAATTTTATACAATTTCATGATATATCACATCATTTTATAAACAAATATTTTGTTTATTTTATTGGACGAATGAAATATGTTTGCAAATGATTTATTTAAAATGCGTTTCACATGGCGCATCATAAAAGATGCGAGACACGAAAGACGGTCCTTGCAAAGACCCTTTCGTGCAATCGGCCCCAGAGTCCTACGCAGGAGACCAAAAGTACGACTTGCTTTCTGCCGGACGAGTTGGCAATGTTTGTTCCATCGCAGATCAGAAGAAACGGTATCACCCAAGTACTTGTAGTTGCTAACCATGCTAACACTCGGGATTACACTATTTGTCAGATGATACTCCTGGAAGTTGGGAGTGCATGTGAGTGTAATAGTTGACACTGCACACTTTTTGATGTTGAAGTCCATCATCCATTTTGTAACGCGCAAAGTTCATAAAGAGTAAAAAAATAGCATGTTAATTAAAACGATTTTAATTTTGTGAAAGATTTTGACTTGATATACAGAAGATGTCATTCCCAATAAACTTCCTGAAATTTCTCACTGCACTTTCTGAAGCAATCCTGGGAAAGAGCAAACTTCCAGGAAATTCATTAAGAGTAGAATGGAAGTACTGCATTGATGTAACACTTAAAGCAGAAGTAAGGTTTCTCCTCCTACAAAAACATGCATATTTTACTAACCGCATCGTTTCAGGAAACTTTTTTTTATCATATTTTATTATTTTAAAATATTCAAAACGGTATAAATAATTTTTTCCTTTTAATTGTAACAAGGAAGTTTAATTTTTTCATTCGAACATTTTTCTTTTGTTTGAAAAAAGTATCAAAACATTGCATTTTTTATATAATCAAATGGAGTTAAAAGATTGACAGGCAAAATATTCACCAAGAAAAATTAAGATATTTATAATCGATTACAATGCGATCAGAAATAGCTACAACGGGTGTGATAAATGTTGTGTGTATTGATATACTCAAACTACAATAATAAAAAAATTAGGTTTTCTTAGAAAGTGACATTTCATTGATTTTTTTTTGGACGAACCAAAGCCGCTCGCAAAGGATGTCAAAAATCAAGTACTTTTTTATTCTTTGATGGAATTTTTTCAGACCTTAAGCATACTTTTTTTTACTCTTTTCTGCTGTTTTTACAGTGAACTTTTAGTCAGGTTGAACTTTCCCTTCAAGCCTGCGTTCAGAATCAGCTTTAGTTAGGATATGTAAGTCTGCTGCAATACAATACAAATAGATGTACTAATGTATGGCTTTACAAAAGTAAAGTTATAAGCTCAGTCTCCCTCTCACGTCCTTGGTGGGTGTTTCATAAAGCTGTTCGTAAAGTTACGAACGACTTTATGCACGACTGGAACATGTTCTTAGGTCATAATTCAGTGCATACTGTCATTCGTATCTTACGAACGGCATCATGAAACACCCACCCACCAGGGGGGTGTTTCACAAGGATTTAAGTATGACTTAAGTCACACTTAATGCCGACGCGTACATGATATGCAACGCGCGATCTTATTGAGAGATACGCAGTAGTGCGCGTCCTCATGGCACGATCTGACCAATGTGGTCAAGCCTTTCATACCGTACGCAACTCGGCATTTAAGTGCGACTCTAAGTCATACTTAAATCTTTGTGAAACACCCCCAGGTTTCATTCATATTTACTGCATGGGCATGGCAAAATGTATACCTTTAAGAGTCTACACATCTATTAAATCTAGTAGAAAGGGCTATTATTAAAACTACGACGCACAAAACTCATACACAATTACATAATGGCGTACCTGTAATCTTGGCAATAGTAAGTCAAAACTCAGCATCGATGCAGTCGCGGTTCACTTACAGCTAACGACAGAGTTCTGGCTTCTGGGGGATACTGAGGCTAGCTGTTGAAGTACTATCCAAAAAAATGATGTAACATGACATGGTAATCCATTCTCAGTCATATCATGAAAACAATACATTGGATCAAGATCCAGTAACGATGAATAAGATGCAAGAAAATCTCTAGCCTCTTATTGTAGCAAGAATAGCATTAAAGATTTAGGAAAGTCCTTGACCCAGGTCCTATGCTGCGAGATTCGCGATCGTTTTTGCGTATGATTATGAAATGCAGCCGCCGTGCTTGAATTCCACCGATCTCCAAGTTCTTGGCGTTAAACTGAGTAGTCTCGCTTGACTACTAGCTTGCTCGTCATAAAATCATTAAAATTGAGTTGTTATCTTGGTGGATGGCGTCAGAATTGGCTGCTTTGCTTGCTCAACTACGCGAATGTAATCCTACGAAAGCAAAAATATACTCTAATTGAAATTAGATTTAATTGCACTAACTTAGCCCCGAGTCTGACGCCCATAGGCGGCGGACGCTGGGGTGACAAAGGGGGGGGGGACGTGTCCCCCCCTAAATTTTAGTTGGGGGGACGGTCCCCCCCCCCTAAATTTTTTTTGATTTTTTTTTTGCTTGTCAACTTTTTCTCCTGCGTCCCCCCCCCCCCTAAGTTCACGTGGACCCCCCTAAAAACTTGTGTTGCCCCCTGTCAGAAAACTACCCTTCTTTGTAACCTAATACTTTGTCTTCATTTCAGATATACAGGAGCTGCAATTCGCTTTTCTTTGTAATGCAAATAAGTTGCTAGAGCAGGAGTGTGAGTGGTAGTGAGAGTGACTCTAGGATGGTTGAGCGGATTTGAATGAGTGTGTACAAGTGAATGGGTTGTATGTGAGGGGTTTCTCAGTTTGTCTCACTGCTAATTGAGGAAGCCATTTAGGTGGTCATAGAGGAAAGACTTCTAGCATGTCCATTCCTTATCAGCCATGTTACTGAATTTATTTTGAAGCCAAGCACTACCAAAGCTGAATTGTAAGTTATAAATTGTCTTGTTTTCACACTTATAACGTGATGTGTTATTCTCTGATGAATTTGATATTGAATTTTAAGGATGTTTTAGTATAAAGACTGGAGTTGTATCAGGCATAATGTGTGAAGATAGATCGATGATTGATTAATAATTGCCGCTCAGGATTAATCCTGATTTATAGTGGTCTCGTTACTGCATGTAAATTAGTTAACATTTCATTCAGTAAAACAAGTATTTACCTTAATCTTTAACTTCACTTAGATATTTCTAAATGATGATTTGCTTGTGATTTTATTGTTATTTGATCTAAAGTAATTGTGGGTGTCAAACAGAAATAAACTGTTACAATTGTATTATATAGAGGTAAGGTATTATTTGCATATCGCTATCTATGGAAGTTTGGATTGTAATTACAGGTGGCTCCTCCCTTTGGGGACTAGGACAGAGTATAAAGCCAACTGAAGGGTTGGACAGCGTGTGACAGAACTTCCCCCTCCTGTGTGATGAATTTATAACTTCGTGAATCTCGCAATACTGAGTGAGAGATGATGGCGTCAAGCCTCTGTGTGGTGGGGAACTGTTATGGAATCTTCGTGCTGTACCCATTTGCAACTCGCTAATCTTCAAAAGGAAAGTAAGAACAGTACCATCTGGCTATTACATGTCCGCACTACTTGCTTTGCCTAAAGCAAGGAACATTTACTTCAAAATCTCCGGACCTTGAACTCTAGCCAGCTTCCATAGAAGTCACACACAATTTTATTTAAACGATTTGATTTATGCAAGACTGGTTACTGAACATAATGTCCTGGTTATATATTTGTAGTATTTAATTATATTCTGATTGACATCCAATTTTAAGTAACTGTGATTTCATTAATTGCATCATAAGTACTCTGGTAATAAACGGAGTCTAAACTTAACCTCCTCGACTCTGTACTCTGTTTGTGTCCAAGCATTTTCCTGACATTTTGGTGCCTAGACCCGGGAAATTTAACTCAACAGGAAGTTTTGCTTGGACTAGATATTTGTATTTGTGAATGATCTTTTAATTCATTATCAGTCAATTATGCTATATTTTTATGTAACCTATAATTATTATCATATGAATGTTATCCATGTTTCTTTGACTGTTACGTAAGCTTTGGATCATAGCCACCTCACCTTAATTGAAGGTATTTGATGTAAATAGCTAAAACTAAATGAAATGGAAAAGTGGGCAGAGATTGGAAAAGCAGAAGGCTTAGAAGGTGAGAGCTTATTGCAGTTTGTTAGAGAAAGAGAGTCTGCAGCTAGAGAAGAGCGAGTGCAGTTACTTGAATTGAAAAGAAATGAAATAGCTATTTTGGAACCCAAAACAAAACTCTCTGAATCGAGAATTGAAAATGAGGAAACACTCTCTAAACCAAAAGTAAAAGTGCCTAAACTCCCCATTTTTAATGAGGAAAAGGATGATCTTGATAGCTATCTTCTCAGGTTTGAAAAATATGCCGTGGTGCACGGGTGGCCTAGGGACACCTGGGCATTGAACCTTAGTGCCCTGCTCTCTGGCAAGGCCTTGCAGGTATATGCTAGGTTGCCTGCAAGGAGTTCCCAAGACTATGATCAATTGAGAGAAGCCCTCTTTAAACGTTTTAACTTGACAGAGGAAGGCTTCCGTAAAAAATTCCGCAATGCTAGACCAGAAAAAGATGAAAATTCACACGAATTCATTCTCAGATTAGATAATTTGTTTGATAGATGGTTACAACTTGCAAATATTGGTAATAACTTCTAATCGTCCTTCGACTAGTCAACCTCAGAAGATGAACCAGTCAACCCGCCCTATGGGACCACCGAATCGTCTGCGTCCTCCTAGGACCTGTTACATCTGTAAGAGACCAGGTCATCTTGCTAATGACTGCCGTTTCCGTTCAACACCAGTTCATGCGTCCTTTCTTCAAGAAACTGGAAACGATGTTGAAGAGTTAGCTGATGATGAAACAGGTAACTATCTTAATGATATTTCCCCAGATGCACAATTGGAAGATAATGATCACTCTAACCATGATCCTAATGATAACCTGACACATCCTGAACAGGATGTTGTCGCCTTTTGTGCCTTTCCTGAACAGCTAGAAGAATGCTGTGTTGACTCAGACCGGGTAACACTGAAATGCGGTCACCAAATCCCTATACTATCTGCTGCCTGTGGAGAGAGGAACTCCGAGGACATGCCAGTAGTTGCAGGATTCGTTGGTAAACATCAAGTTAAAGTCCTTAGGGATAGTGGATGTAGCGGAGTTATCATCCGAAGGGGCCTAGTCCACGAGGATCAATTGACCGGTGAGATCAGGGTTTGTGTGTTGATTGATCACACAGTCAGAAAGATGCCAGTAGCACGTGTTCACATTGATACCCCATTTTATAAGGGTGATGTTACTGCTCTATGTGTTAAAAACCCAATTTATGATCTTGTTTTAGGAAACATATCAGGTGTCCGCTGTCCATCAGACCCAGACCCAGAGTGGAAGCCAGACTACTCACCATCAGAGAAAGAGCAACCAAGCACTGATGGAATACTCGACCAGGCTCAAGCTGTTCAGACCCGAGCACAGAAAGCAAGAACTGACAAACCAGCTCAACCTTTGAGAGTACCTCCTCCCATCACCGATGTTGTGAGCAACAGTCTGATTCATCCCTTAGTCGTTGCTTCCAGCTAGCACAAGACAGTGATCCAAAGGTTAGTAAAGATGGATCTGTATCACGGTTTCTTGTGGAAAAGGGGATCCTTTATAGGGAAAACAAAGACCCTAAGACCGATGTAACTGATTTGCAGGTAGTTCTTCCAACATCACTTCGCCAGCAAGTGATGAAGATTGCCCATGAATCACTCCTTGGTGGTCACCAAGGAATCAAGAAGACCTCTGACCGGATATTGAGAAACTTCTATTGGCCGGGTATAATTGGAGATATATCCCGTTTTGTCCAATCTTGTGACATTTGCCAAAGAACCTTCCCGAAAGGAAGAGTTCAGAAAGTTCCCTTGGGTGACATGCCCATCATCGACACGCCATTCAAACGTGTGGCTGTTGACATTGTGGGTCCTATAGAACCAAGGACATCTCGGGGTAATAAGTACATACTTACCTTAGTAGATTTTGCCACCCGGTACCCCGAAGCTATTGCTATGAAAAATATTGAAGCAGTAACCATTGTTGATGCTCTTGTCGATATTTTTTCTCGTATTGGTGTGCCACAGGAAATTCTTAGTGACAGAGGATCTCAGTTTACTTCGGGTTTGTTCGCAGAAGTGACTAAACTGCTGTCGTTGCGCCAACTGTTCACCACTCCTTATCATCCTGCTGGGAACGGTTTGGTGGAAAGATTCAACGGAACCCTGAAGTTGATGCTCCGCCGAATGTGTGCAGAGAAACCAACTGATTGGGATAGATATCTTGGAGCACTGCTGTTCGCCTATCGTGAAGCCCCTCAGGCAAGCTTAGGCTTCTCTCCGTTTGAGTTGATTTATGGCAGGCGGGTCCGTGGGCCTCTAACCCTGCTTAAGGAGCTGTGGACAGGTGAATCCCCACATGATGAGACCCGCAGTACCTACGAATACGTCTTTGATTTGCAGAACAAACTACAAGACACATGTAAGTTAGCCCACGAACACCTGAAGAAGGCAAAAGAGTCACAACAAGCCTACTACAACAAGAAAAGCCGCAATCGCTCCTTTGCTATTGGGGATAAGGTGTTGCTGTTACTCCCTACTGCAAACAACAAGTTACTTCTCCACTGGAAGGGACCATTCCCCGTAGTTGGTCGTCAAGGTCAATGTGATTATAAGATAGACCTCAACGGTCAAATCAAGACCTTTCATGCGAACTTACTTAAAGCCTATCATGAACGAAATGAGGCCGCTGCCATGATAACACAAGACTTTGACATCCCGTTGCCAAACAAGTCGGTCTGTTGTCAAACTCCTGCACTGACTGCAAAAGAGGGGCCTTCCCAAGTACATGTCAATGAGGAGTTGTCAGAAACTCAAAAGACCCAACTTCGTGAAGTCCTTGGAGAATATGCTGACGTTCTCACTGACTTGCCAGGGAAAACCGATGTTATGACACATGACATCCAGCTTACATCGAGCGAGCCTTTTCGGAAGAAGCAGTATCCAATTCCCCATGCCTTACAGACGACAGTGAGGAAAGAAGTGGAAGACATGCTTACCATGGAGATTATTGAGCCGTCCCAGTCACCTTACGCTTCTCCCATTGTGCTAATTGACAAAAAGGATGGTAGTAAACGATTCTGCATCGACTTTCGGACCTTGAATCGGATGACGGTGTTTGATGCAGAGCCACTCCCTGATCCAGAACACATCTTTGCGTCAATATCTCAAGATTGTTATTTCAGCAAGTTGGACCTCACCAAAGGTTATTGGCAGGTACCAGTTGCTGAAAGTGCCAAGCCCTACACTGCATTCCTTACACCAGCTGGCTTGTTCCAATTTAGAATTATGGCCTTTGGCCTCGTCAACGCGCCAGCCACGTTCACCAGGATGATGCGACAGGTACTACAAGGCTTGGAGAAGACCGATAATTTCATTGACGACATATTGATCCATACCAAGACATGGGAGGATCACATCGAGGTTCTCACAGCACTCCTTGAGAGGTTGCGATCGGTTCACCTGACTGCTAAACCGAGCAAGTGCGAAGTTGGTTGTCAATCACTAGAGTTTCTTGGCCATGTAGTGGGTAAAGGGACCTTACGACCTCAGAGTGACAAGCTCCTCAAGATCCAGGATGCCAAGCCTCCTCGCACCAAGAAAGAGCTGCGTTCTTTCCTGGGCTTCGTGGGTTATTACCGCCGATTTATTCCCAACTTTGCGGCAGTGGCATCTCCACTAACTGATCTCACGAAGGCTAAGCTGCCCAATCGCATCGAATGGGGGGATAGCCAGGAAGGCGCTTTCAATGCATTGAAAGCGCATCTCGCCTCTTCGCCAATCCTTCAGTTGCCTAACAGTGATAAGCCATACTTTCTTCGCACGGATGCGTCGAATAACGGTATAGGTGCCGTCCTACTTCAGGAGAATGAAGAGACAAAGGAGAAGTTTCCTGTGAGCTATTCAAGTAAGAAGTTACTGCCTCGTGAGAAATCATACGCCACAGTTGAGAAAGAGGCTCTGGCCATTGTATGGGGAATACAGAAGTATGAACCATACCTGTATGGTAGAGAGTTCGTACTTCAGACTGACCATCAAGCCCTGACGTATCTTCATCGCGCAAAACAGACAAACGCGCGGATCATGCGCTGGGCACTCACTCTTCAGCCCTATCGCTTCAGAGTTGAGAGTCTTAAAAGTTCTCAGAATGTGGGCGCTGACTTCCTAAGTCGAGCTGAGTTCAACGAATAAACCCCTGCATCGCTTGAGTCCATATTTGAAATTGTTCAGAATGTTTAAGAATGTTTTCTCATTCCAAAAAAAATTATGCTTACACAATTTTTTTTTTATCTAAGGAGGGAGGAAATTGTCAGAAAACTACCCTTCTTTGTAACCAAATACTTTTTCTTCATTTCAGATATACAGGAGCTGCAATTCGCTTTTCTTTGTAATGCAAATAAGTTGCTAGAGCAGGAGTGTGAGTGGTAGTGAGAGTGACTCTAGGATGGTTGAGCGGATTTGAATGAGTGTGTACAAGTGAATGGGTTGTATGTGAGGGGTTTCTCAGTTTGTCTCACTGCTAATTGAGGAAGCCATTTAGGTGGTCATAGAGGAAAGACTTCTAGCATGTCCATTCCTTATCAGCCATGTTACTGAATTTATTTTGAAGCCAAGCACTACCAAAGCTGAATTGTAAGTTATAAATTGTCTTGTTTTCACACTTATATAGTGATGTGTTATTCTCTCATGAATTTGATATTGAATTTTAAGGATGTTTTAGTATAAAGACTGGAGTTGTATCAGGCATAATGTGTGAAGATAGATCGATGATTGATTAATAATTGCCGCTCAGGATTAATCCTGATTTATAGTGGTCTCGTTATTGCATGTAAATTAGTTAACATTTCATTCAGTAAAACAAGTATTTACCTTAATCTTTAACTTCACTTAGATATTTCTAAATGATGATTTGCTTGTGATTTTATTGTTATTTGATCTAAAGTAATTGTGGGTGTCAAACAGAAATAAACTGTTACAATTGTATTATATAGAGGTAAGGTATTATTTGCATATCGCTATCTATGGAAGTTTGGATTGTAATTACAGGTGGCTCCTCCCTTTGGGGACTAGGACAGAGTATAAAGCCAACTGAAGGGTTGGACAGCGTGTGACAGAACTTCCCCCTCCTGTGTGATGAATTTATAACTTCGTGAATCTCGCAATACTGAGTGAGAGATGATGGCGTCAAGCCTCTGTGTGGTGGGGAACTGTTATGGAATCTTCGTGCTGTACCCATTTGCAACTCGCTAATCTTCAAAAGGAAAGTAAGAACAGTACCATCTGGCTATTACATGTCCGCACTACTTGCTTTGCCTAAAGCAAGGAACATTTACTTCAAAATCTCCGGACCTTGAACTCTAGCCAGCTTCCATAGAAGTCACACACAATTTTATTTAAACGATTTGATTTATGCAAGACTGGTTACTGAACATAATTTCCTGGTTATATATTTGTAGTATTTAATTATATTCTGATTGACATCCAATTTTAAGTAACTGTGATTTCATTAATTGCATCATGAGTACTCTGATAATAAACGGAGTCTAAACTTAACCTCCTCGACTCTGTACTCTGTTTGTGTCCAAGCATTTTCCTGACACCCCCCCCCCCCTGAAATTTAGGTTGGTGAACTTTTTTTTCTTCTATTTTTTTTGCTTGTCAAAAATTTTTTGGTTAGCACCTCATAAAATTTAGGTTCAAATCCTTTTTGGGGGGCGCTTGTCAAATTTTTTACCTGTGTCCATCCAAAAATTTCAGGTGGACACCCCCTAAATTTTCTGGCTTCCGCTGCCAATGCTGACGCCAATCGGGCCGCGCGCAGTAAGCACCAACCGAAGTAGCATGAAACTTTACATTTGTCCCTAATTTACATAGCGGACATTAATAGAATGATATCATCAATGACCAATCAACGACGAATGTATTACCACAGACACTGACGGTGTATCCTCATCATTTATGATTCATAAACATTCATGTACTAGGCTACGTGTAAATGTGTATATATCAGTGCATGACTCCACTTTGAGCGCAAGGGGCGGGACAAATGATCAAATTTGCATCGAACTTGAATACTGATCGTCTCGCTCTGGAAAATGAATGGCATTAGAAAAATGACAACTTCTTCAGAAGCATACACTTGAAGTTAGAGTTTATCCAGCTCCGTCAACACTCTTATTTTGTGATGGAATTCATTTCACTTTTGTTATGAAATCTTGAAATTTTGTAGTCTCAATTGTACTCTCCCATTTCAAAACCTGGCAACCTTTAATTCATGACAAAGTGCAGGGGTTATACAGATCGACTGATAAATACCCTCATCTTTACTGGTCTCTCCATGCAGGGAAGGGCTGATGAAGATGATTTCGTCACAGCTTTTTTCTTTGAAGTACTCCCTTATAGGCCCAGTATGAAAGTCTGCAAAGATGAACTAGAATAAGTTAAGGTAATACATTTACTTTCTGTATTTTGTTTCTTTATGATATTGAGATGGAGTACAACCATGAGAACAGATGCCACTATTGGTACTACTTTAGCTGTAATACACGCCTCAATGAAGGTTGAAAAATAAGTAATCAGCACTCAATGCCAAGCTCAAAACAATAAAATTGTGTGGGTGATCTTATTATTTCCATTATTGAGATTAAATACCGGTTTCATACAAGTTTCAGTATTTCCAATTTGAGTTTTGCGACTTCAGGTAGTTACTGTTCTGAAAAGTCTAAAATACAGTGGCTACGACCTAGTAGGGTCAGTTACGCTGCTGTTGAATCGAACAGGTGCCATTCTCTTAATCCTAGCTCTCGCTCTCTTTCTCTTTGCTGTTTCCCAATTATTCTCCTGGTAACGCTGATGGTCCCCGTTACGGTACATTCTGGTAAATTACCAAAATGTGGCAGAGTGTTGTTGATCTTCGTGTCTGTGTTTCTAACAACAAGGCTGTCTTGACATCAGAGCATTTATAGGTCAGGCAATAAAGGTGATCGCTGCTGTGGTAAGTAATCTTGGAATAGAATTCGCTTAGATTGTGTTGTGAGCCTATTCATTCATGAAACACATCACACTCATTTAATTGCTTTAAACGCTGTTGCTCCCCTCCTCTTGTCATAAATCGACAGAACAAGGAAATATTACACTGCAAAAGCACCGGTGTTGATTTCACACCAGCAAGGAATCTAGTTATGTCCACACCAGAGAAGTGTAAACCACTTTGGTTTCGGCCTAACACCAATAGGTGTTTATACAACACCAATTAGTATTAAAACAGCATGGGTTTGATTCCAAACTGGTGCTGTTTCAATACTTCTCTGGTGTGGACATATATAGATTCTGGGCTGGTGATAAATCAACACATGAGATTTTGCAATGTACAATATCACAAAAACATGCTATGAACACAGTAATATATTGAGTTGTATAATGCGTTTATATCCCAATGTATAATAGAAGTTTATTATCAAGACACAGAGATCAAACCTTTTCAAAGAATGCAGTACACCAAGTAATATAAAGTACGATGTTGACACTTAACATTATTGTTTTTCATCTCCATTCTCAAGATGTGAGATTATGATAAAATTCCAAATCTTGAGAAAGGTTTTTGTAGACACGTTTAGTCTAATCACGTTGTTGTTGACTTTGTTTGATCCTTAACCCTATATAGCCCGGGGGAGGGGGGGGGGCATTTAGGCCTTACCTCGACATTTTTCGCGATAATTTCTAAATGCAAGAAAATAATACGCTGAAATTTATGACTTTTTTTTCACATCTCCCGCACATTTTGAGACCCTGTTTGCGAAAATCGGGGGTACACTTGCGGAGATATAGCACATATTCGTGACCAATGTCACCGAAAATGACAATTTCCATTGACTTTTGTGTGTACAATGTATGGGTTTTACAAGAAGTGTTGTCAGATGAATGTTTTTTTTTCGTTTTTCCTCACACAACTTTCTTTTCGGCTATCACCAACTATTCTAGATTTAAAAAAACAATAAGAAATAGAGATTTCAAAACAAAGAAATACATAATAAATAAAAAACTAAGAAATACAAGAATTTGGAAACACAGAAGGAAACAAGAATATTATCGAGAAAAATTAGCATATGCGCATAATTACTATCATAATCTAATAATTATACAATTTCAATACAGTTGAGTGAGCTGTCTTTTAGATTACATGATTGGCTATTAACATGCTTGATTACATTGCATTTTCTCAAAAAATGGGGAGAAAACTACAAAAATGAAAATTCCTTGAAAAAACTTGAATATTTGCATAATTAATTAGATAGATAAAAAATGATAATAAATATCACAAATTTGACAACGCATTCTTGTAAAATACATAATGAGACACCCACACACCAAATTTGGTCGCTATCGGTCGATAAATGGCCGAGATCTGAGGGGGGGCTATGCAATTTCAAAATAGCCCGGGCTATATAGGGTTAATGGCTGCTTCACAAATATTCCTACTCCTTTAGCATCATAATTACACTAAGAAAAAAACATGAGTACAATTCTAAACTACTTCAAACAAGTCAAACGAATCGTAAAGTTAAACAAAATAATAATCAGATATAAGCGTCTGACTCACCTCAAACTTGTGTAACATACGCAAAATTATAAAAGATTCTCAAATCAATTTATATGTACTTGAAAACGATATGGAATAGCATTGATATGAAAACATTATTATTATATATATATACAGCTTGTTTAGAAAATACTATCGAACCATCGTCGCAGAAGCTTTGTCACCATCATAATAATAATTTTATGAACATCATAATGCATGATCATTGCATATAAAGCGATCATTTCAGCTGCAGTACACATTTCTACATAGCTTGTCTCTTCAACATCACGAAGCGTATATCGAATACCAATATTATATTTACAAGTAATTTTGAATACGTAGCTGTATTTGATTTTGATTGTTGATCGACTGTCAATTTTATAAAATCAAGGATAACCATGGAAAACATTACGGTATACTTTAATATGAAGTATGAATGATAGAGAGCAAATAAATTGCACGAGACATCCTTTGTTTTGGAAATCCACTCATTGTTTCTTTTGTCAGCTATTCTTGTTCATGCTATATGAACGTTGTATGTCTTGTGACTTGTGTGGATAGTACAGAATAAAGACGCGTTCCAGTGGATGTATATTTCTATGAAATGTTTTCATCACGTTCAAAATGATTTTTTTTCTTGACTTGTTGATATAAAATGACTCAGCAAGTGTGGAATAACCTGAAGATGAAATGAAATAATCTTTGCTTATATCTTTCTGATAGGCTACCACTAGTAAGTCGTAAGAATATTTTATTTGACATTGAAAACGTGAATAACCAAGAGTGTGTGATAACTATTTACAAAAGCAGCATCGAAATATTTAAAAAGAAACAATATAATCTTTTTGTCTAAGATTTGTATGCTCGCTTGTAATTTTAGTCAAGTTCAAGTTCAAGTTTTAATTCTATTTTCCTTTCCATTATCAACATTATAAGCAAATACAAATCAAACATACATTATAAATATAAACAAATACAAATGAAATATGATAATGATTACAAATCAATTACAAGTTCCAAAATATTTGTAAAATAGTTTTAACAGAATCTGATATGGAAATGAGTCACATTGTGAAATTTACCAAAAACTTTTACACGTTAGATGGCCTTCAAATCTAAATTTAATGGAATGATAAATGAAATTGTAGTTAGGTCAAATGAATCAGATATGACTATAACATTAAAGAACATGAATTGTCAACCAGATGGTACCTTTCATAAATTAAACGACAACTTGAAACTTGCAATCTGAACTGAGAAAATCGGAGTGGGTTGTAACATAGGTCGATCGACGTTTAACATCTCAGTAAAAGGCTAATAAGGATTACACAAAACAGGCTATATAAACAATAAAATGTAACAAACGAGATTATAAACACCGAACAAATATATTTAAGTAAATCTGCAAATATCGTAGACTTGAAATTAGTAAATCTTTCATCATACTACCTTACCCAATGAATGAAGTAGGAAGCTAAGATTTGATACAGTATGTATCATAATAACAAATCTGCCTTTTATATAATTATATTTCTATCTTTCATAAAATGGTGTATAATTAAGCAGAAAATAACTATTTTCACTAAGAGATTTCACCAGTATGTTAGCTATGTAAGTATACACGTCATTTACAAGAAAATAATTATTCTTTAATCATTTTACACAAAGCTCCTGCACTCTTTGCACTTAATTTATATATTTTACGTTGCAAAATTTAAGAAAAAAAACATGAAAGAGTCAGAATTTTATCAAATATCACTAGTACTGTACACACACACACAAAAAAAATAAATCACATAATGCATTCTTGCAGGACTTCATGGCCTACATTATGACAAATGACTTAAGACAAAACAATTTAAATAATGCAACATAAATGGTATTTATAGGGTCTAGAAAGTGGTAAGTCAGATTCTGGGATACTAATGCTATACAACTTTCTTAGATTTAGAAAGAGTTACCTAAATTATGAGCTCTGTATCTACTTTAGATGTAATACATTATGACTGGTAAGGTTTTGGTTATACTATTGCAGACACTTCATGATAAAAAGCTGCATGTATACACAGGGGGCATTCAAACTTCCATACATACATTCTGGTAATATTGGTCAATGTATAATACTCATATGGTATGCAATTATTTTCATTTTCTGTCATTTCAAAATTAGTTGTTAATTTTTTTGTTTACTTTATTATTTTATTGTGTTATATCGTTACCAGTAGCAAGTTGTACAAACCACTGATTTCCATTATTACTCTTATAATTATTTTTTTCATGTTATACGCATTGTTAAGCTACATGTATGCTTGTCCCCCTCTGATAAGCCCTCTGCTTTTTAGGGGCTCACAGTTTATGGATAGATGTTTAATTAAATTTTAAAACCTAAACATACATACATATATATATATATATATATAGATAATTTTTTTTATATACACACACACACACACATATATATATATATATATATATATATATATATATATAAAATGTATATATACACACACGCACACGCACACACATGAAGGTGGACAAAATGAAATGAATAAATGTTGTAATTCTAACATTGTATGTACCTATAATTCTCTGCATAATATGAGTTTTCCCAGTTGGAGATCATGTCTGTCAAAGATAACAATTTTGACAAAGAAAATAGTATTCAACATCATATTAAATATTATTTATAATTGGAGCTACAAAACAATTCCCTCACAACCTTTGCCAACATGAGAACGATTAACTGAAGCTACATGTTAGGTCTGTTATAGATTATGTCATGAACATCGACGTATCACCATCATGGACCCTCTCTGTACACCTACATGGTACTATCTATCATGTGGTAATTGAAATATGTACTTCCTTTCATTCCAAAAATCATATATTTCTATATTTCTAAATACTTGGTGTCCATTTAATATGAATAAACTGAATTACTTAAAGTAAAATAAACTCTACAGTTCATTAAACCTTACAAGAACAAGAACATTTAATCATGACACTACTGCCATGCATATTTTACAAATCTAAAAATACTACGTACCCCTGTATGCTTTTACAGAGTGGGTATAATTTTCAATCTACTCACCAAAGGCACTCCTTTAAAATATTGAAAATACGTACCTGAAATGCAGTAACGAAACGACCTGAATATTATAGTGTATAAAAGAAAAACATTCCCTTCTAGTTACTACTTCAGAGGAAATGGAATGGTCGAAGGAACTTAGTTGAGCCGGTGAGGATCAACTATACTTTAAGGGTCATGAAATAATGATTTCAGATTCGTGACTTAACCCAACGGCCTCTAAAGCAAGTTGAAGTTTTTGAACCTGTTCACTAGGTCGGACACACTTTCTCCAGTCTTGAAGCATCTCTTTAAGACCAGATTTTGAAACACTGCTAGCTGGTGAATCTGCCCTGACAAGGTATTTCTCCACCTGTGAGTGGGAGAAACAACTGAGCTTGTAGCCAAGTTCACGAGCATCCTTTGCTTCATAGACTAAATTAATCAAGAGTTCTATCATGTCGTTCGAAACGAACTTTATTCGGCCACTTCTAAAATAGGAAATGGAAAGAGAGAGAAACAATATTAATCTTATAGGTTAAACTAAATGGAACGCATCAACTGATTTCATTAACCAACAACATCTTTAAATTCCAGGGAAATTTTTCACATAATGCCAAAAACAATAAATTACCGTGTGAGTCAAAAAAAAATTTACACCTCAAAATCCCTAATTTATCGATAAAATATGTCTGAAAGAGTTTGTTTTCCCAAAATAATGAAACAATATTTATGTTGTATGTCTTCTCGCATGGATAATCAATGGCTATTCTTTGCAATGATCTAAATTAATTTGCGCCAAACTAAGGCATGACTGCTATTAATGAATCCAGATGCCGGTGATGTCAGAATCCTACATGAGTTAGTAAATATATTAGCTAATCCCTTTTCATTGAAATTAACTTGAGAATTGATACTATAAGGTGTTTATTACACAATTATAATGTTAATTACTGACAATGCGTGTTGAAATTGATTTTAATGCAACCCGTATAGGATTATGACGTCATTGACGTATGCAGTCATTCATTGCAGTCATGCATTACTTTGGCGCAAATCAAAATTTACATCACTGCAATCGTCAAAGCGTTAACGGATACCACATAAATGTGGTATCAAATTATTCTAAAGAACCATGGAGAACACACTCTTTCAGGCCATACATTATAATCACGTGTTCATGACATATTTCTTCCTTAAATTGAGGATTTGAGAGATTTCGTTGTTCTTTTTACTCACACGAGCACGCCACCAATCGACAATATTTACATTATTTTTTGGGGGAAACCCGAATCATTTTGGACACAGTTATGTGTCATAGACATGGCACGAAGGGTTACTTCATTGCATTTGTACAAACTTATTCTTGTCATCACAACTGGAAAATGTTTTTAATGTCGGCGATCGAGCTTCGTTATGTCAAAATCCTGAACAAACAGTTTGGAAACTGCACATAATGTAATAGCGAGGATTCTTACGACTCGGGTCTTAAAAGAAAAAGAATCATAAATTCAGGAAAATAAATTGTAATTAATAATTTTTCATGGCATCTGCTCATAATTATTATAAGTAACTTACGCATTTTCTACCAAAACCATTTTGCACGTATGTTTCATCCCTTAAAAAAAGGGAAAAATCTCGGATGGTCATTTGATTGCATGCATATGTGAAATGCAATTTCTATGATGTTTTTATAGTCATGATAGTTAAAGATGATCCCTTAGTCCACTATTGATATACATTATATTTTAATATTTTGCAATTTTTATTTTGTTTTAAATTCATCACATTTCTTTTCGGATAACCTAAATTATGCAGTATGCTGAAAGAATGACATTCCTTACCTTTGATTTTTTTCATAGTCAGGTTCCACTGTTTAAA
The DNA here is from genome assembly GCF_018143015.1 of Lytechinus variegatus. Lineage (NCBI taxonomy): Eukaryota > Metazoa > Echinodermata > Echinoidea > Temnopleuroida > Toxopneustidae > Lytechinus > Lytechinus variegatus. Next base: position 17,629,637 of record NC_054745.1, on the reverse strand, counting down.
GAACAAACAACAAAGGCAACCAAAAATAATTAAACTGTAATAATTCATGTACTAAACGAGTTTTTTTTTAAGCAATATGACATTTTTTTAATGAAATGATTATTTACCAGATAATAATTATTCAATTCACTTCTGATACAGTTTTTGTTTGACGTGATACCGGGCAAATGTCATGTAAATCGATATGATTGTTTAAGTACTTCTGTTCTCAAAGTACAATGATGGAATTTCTTTCTAATGAATATACATTTATTAATTTTCGACTGGATGTATTTTATGTCCTTTTTAATCACCCGTCTTTCTCAAGGTAAGATGATCTTTCCCTTTTCACATACCTTCTCTAGAGATATTAATTTCTTGTTCTGCTAATGTTGACGGGCCCTGCTCAATGCAAATACGAACACTCTTGTTATCAGAAGAGCGCGGTAGATTGACGTGTATAGTATTACAACCTCCAGATAATAGAGAACGCGTATGAACCTTTAAAATGAAACAATGGAATCTGAGTCATGAATATTTATTAATAGGTTTAGGATAAAACATATAATTTTGATATAACATTCATCATCAAATTTGTTTCGATACAACAAGTTCCAGCATCTAATTGTCATTCTTGAACATTTTCGGTGAGTGTTGATATTTTATTTTCCCTTTAGACTTGCTTTTGTTCGAAAAATTTCACTGTCAACTATACACACACACAGATAAAAGTGAGTCATGTGACTCATTTATATATAATATTTGTGAGTCAGGCGAAACTTGACTCACTAACAAATTTAAATGAGTCTTAGTTGACTCATTTGTAATTAACAAGTGAGTCAATAACGAAATGACTCACTTGCAGAATGCCCCGACTGACTCACATAGTTGTAAGAAGTGAGTCAAGATCGACGATTGACTCATTTACAAAAAAAATGAGTCAATGAGAAGCCTGTGCGCGCATGCGCTACTTGCACGCTATGACGTCAACCATCGGCGAACCATTCCCGTTTGACAAGAAACTGACTTTGGTAATAAATTTATTTGTGACATGAACTCGAAGAGGGATGACATAAAAACAAATATACAAAAAAGAGTCATTCAGATGCTTACAGCTTCTTGGGTCTTCTCCGATCCAGAAAGACATGACAGCTTGATGTCATCTTCAGCAGATGCTAGACAGAATTTGATTACAGTCGTTACTCCGTAGAATGGTTCCGATAAGCTGTAATTCTGTCCTCTTACAAACTGGAAAGAAACGTTGATAAAATCTAGATGTCATGTGATTCACTGTTTGGATAAAATGAATGCATTTTCTTTCTCAAGTAAGACGCATTCATTGCAGCGTGAATCAATATACAGTGCGTATCAATAAAATGTTTTACACTTTGAAAATTTTCAGGGAATATAAAAAAATATACAGTGCGTATCAAAAAAAAGTTTACACTTAGAAAAAATCCTGTAAAATTATATATTTGTAATATCCTGACGATTTTCCACATTTTAGCATTGGTACAGATCCATTTAAGCAAATGACGATATAACTTTCGAAAAATATTACCGCTTGAGTGAGCACCACTTACTTTTGAAAAGTTAGTGAAAAATGATTTGCGCAGAACTTTGAAATAATTATGCGAATAAAAGTAGACCTTAATCATGAACAAGTGGAATGCCTCTGGCCGTCTCACCTGCATCACGCGGTTCAATATAGCAGCAGTATTGACTTTGAATACTACTCTAACTCGCACAAGATGTTCAGTGATACATGGTTACTCTTATGTCCACTTTTTATGAACTAGACCAATAAACTTACAGAGATATGATGGTTATTCAACAAAAAAACCCAACATGGCCAAAGTTCATTGACCTTACATGACCTGTGACCTTGATCATGTGACCTGAAACTCGCACAGGATGTTCAGTGATACTTGATTACTCTTATGTACAAGTTTCATGAATCAGATCCATAAACTTTCAAAGTTATGATGATAATTCAACAGATACACCCAGTTCGGCCAAAGTTCATTGACCTTTGACCTTAGTCATGTGACCTGAAACGCGCACAGGATGTTCAGAGATACTTGATTACTATAATATCCAAGTTTAATGAACTAGACCAATAAACTTTCAAAGTTATGGTAATTCAACAGATACCCCCAATTCGGCCAAAGTTCATTGACCCTAAATGACCTTTGACCTTAATCATGAGACCTGAAACTTGCACAAAATGTTCAGTGATGCTTGATTACTATTATGTCCAAGTTTCATGAATCAGATCCATAAACTTTCAAAGTTATGATGGGAATTCAACAGATATCCCCAATTCGGCCAAAGTTCATTGACCCTAAATGACCTTTGACCTTGGTCATGTGACGTGAAACTCGTGCAGGATGTTCAGTGATACTTGATTAACCTTATGTCCAAGTTTCATGAACTAGGTCCATATATTTTCTAAGTTATGATGACATTTCAAAAACTTAACCTCAGGTTAAGATTTTGATCTCTCCAACGTGGTCTAAGTTCATTGACCCTAAATGACCTTTGACCTTGGTCATGTGACATGAAACTCTAATAGGATGTTTAGTAATACTTGATTAACCTTATGGCCAAGTTTTATTAACTAGGTCCATATACTTTCTAAGTTATGACGTCATTTCAAAAACTTAACCTCAGGTTAAGATTTGATGTTGACGCCGCCGTCGCCGTCGGAAAAGCGGCGCCTATAGTCTCACTCTGCTTCGCAGGTGAGACAAAAACACGTGAAAATTAGCTAGTAAAATTGATTTGAAGATATCTTTTACCTTTTTAAACTTGTTTCCTTGCCAAAAACAGTTCGAAGAGTGCATTGCGCCCCACCCCACTCCCCCACACACCGAGTCCATCGTGACGATATATGCTTTACACTGAGCTGTGATTTACATGAAATGGCTTAGGCTTGATTTTCATTTTGTTAATCATTGCCAAGCTTGGGAAGTGTGGAGAGTATATGGACCTAGTTCATGAAACCTAAACATAGGGTTGATCAAGTATTACTTAACATTCTGCCTGAGTTTCAGGTAACATGACCAAGGTCAAAGGTCATTTAGGGTCAATAAACCTAGACCATGTTTGGGGAAACAACATCAAAATCTTAACCCCAGGTTAAGTTTTTGACATTTGTCATAACTTCGAAAGTATATAAACCTAGTTCATGAAATGTAGCCATAAAAGTAATCAAGTATTATTGTACACCCTGCCTGAGTTGCAAGTCATATGGCAAATGTCAATTAGGGTCAATGAACTTTGACCAGGTTAGGAGTATATGTTGAATTACTATCATAACTTTAAAAGTTTAGGAATCCGATTCATCTAACTTAGACATAAGACTAGTCAAGTATCACTGAACATCCTGTGCGAGTTTCAGGTCACATAATTAAGGTCAAAGGCCATTTAAGGTCAATGAAATTTTGCAAAGTTGGGGTATTTGCTGAATTACCATCATAACTTCAAAAGTTCATGGATCTGATTCATAAAACTGTAAGTGTATTGGTCTAGTTGATATAACTTGAACATAATAGTAATCAAGTATCACTGAACATCTCATGCGAGTTTCAGGTCATATAAAAGTCAAAGGTCATTTTAGGTGAATGAACTTTGGTCATTTCGGAGGTAATTATTAGATTGCTGTCATAACTTTCAAAGTTTAAGTTCATGGATCTGATTCATAAAACTGTAAGTGTATTGGTCTAGTTGATATAACTTGAACATAATAATAATCAAGTATCACTGAACATCTCATGCGAGTTTCAGGTCATATAAAAGTCAAAGGTCATTTTAGGTGAATGAACTTTGGTCATTTCGGAGGTAATTATTAGATTGCTGTCATAACTTTCAAAGTTTATAGATATAGTTTATAAAATGGGGATATAGGGGCGATCAAGTATCACTGACGACAAGTCTTAGGTCGCATGATCAAGGTCAAATGTCATTTGTTTTCAGTGAACATAGTATTGTATCATTATATGAATTGTGTTTTTTGTGAATAATTATTTAATAGTGGTTTACAAAGTCAGCACTGCTGCTATATTGAATCGCGTGATGCAGGTGAGACTGCCGGAGGCGCTCCACTTGTTATCATATATATTCTTGGGTTTGGGTCTCATTTATCAAATGAAAGTAAACATTTTGGCAGAATGTTACATTTGAGTGGGCACTGTCCATTTTTGAAAAGCTCGCAGGACTCAGTTTGTGCAGAAATGCTCATTTTCACGTTGTGTCAAGGAAAAAAAGGCTGAAAGAAACTGACCGTGCGGTACATTTTTAGCAAATCTCACATTTAAACATTTTTAGCAACTTTGCCAACCAAAATAATATATTTTTTTTCATAGGTAATAACAACCTTTCCCTTTTTGCTAGCTGGATCTGAGGATATAACTGAATGAAAACAAAAATATATATATGTATATTTCAGATATCTTCAGCATTATTTCACTAAGTTTTTATCATTTAAAGTGCGACAGCATTTCATAGTTCATTTAATGCTTGTTTCTCCACACTTTTCCCGAGCTTGACAATGATTAAAAAAAAGAAAATCGAGCCTAAGCAATTTCACGTGAATCACAGCTCCCTGTATTAAAAGCAGATATCATCATGATGGCTTCGGTGTGTGGGGAGGAGAGGGAAGCGCAATTGCGCTACTTGTATATGAAGTGTTTTGTTCAACAAAACAGGTTAAAGGTAAAAGATATCTTTAAATTAATCTTCCTAGCTAAAGTCCATGTCTCTTTCATGACTAACGTCTACTTTTATTCATAACAATTTTTACAAGCTCTACGCATATCATTTATACAAACTTATAAAGAGTAAGCGGTGCCCGATGTTTTAATGTGGAAAAAGCCTCAGGATATAACATATGATTTTACAGAATTATGTTTAAGTGTGAACTTTTTTTTGTATACACACTATGCAAATTCACCCACAATAGTTTCCCATTTTTTCCCTTTTTTGATATGTTTACATGTTCAGGTTATCATATGATGTAATAAATTTTCATGCATCGAACGCTTCTCTTGCCAATCAACCTAGCACCTGTACATACTGTTGAGTCTATTTTGTAAGGATGTGCGATGCAGATTCGCAGAGTGGGGTGTGAGGAGTTGCTGATGAAAAGAGACTGTGATACTTCACAAATGAATTGAACTCCATGGATGTCGTTTGAAGAAAAAGCGAAGTATTGAAGATGACGCGTTGAGAAGGTAAGCTTGTCTTCTGAGATCCAAAAATCTCTTGTCGATTCAGGAAGCAAAGTCCTGTACCCATATTCTCCTAGAATATGCAACGATAGACGAGAAAAATACTTCATGTTAAAGCCAGTTTATCGCGTTGACAGCCATGTTAAGTAATAAAAATGAATTATGTCATTGACCTTATATACTTCATGAGGCATACATTATGTTAACTTTCTATACATTCATCCATACCATAAAGCATTACTGCATTTTTATGTTTCATTTCTGGTGCACAAAAGAAAAGCAAAAAGGCGACTGAATATGAATTTTAAAAGTTACACATCGACTCCCCAAATTTGACATCACACAAAACAAGCTATTCCGATCACAAAAGCGTATACAATATAAACATTACCTGGTCCTATTTTGCTATACAGCTTCATACACAAGTCTTGCTTCTTCTGCTGGTATCGATTTGGAGCAATGTAGTGTGGAATCGCTATAGTGGCAGGTTTGAGAAGATCATGGTCGAAGGAACATCGGATGGTCGGTGTTATAAGAACTTCGGCAGGATCCAGTGGAAACTCTGATGAACTTCCGTGTAAGATAGTGAGAGTAACAAGTGATTTCATTCCTTTGGGGATCGCTCCTGAAGGAATAGATACCCAGATATCAGGTTCATCTAGCTTCAGGTCTCCACCATCATGATCAATGATGCCATGTGTAAAAGTGTCCAAGAAACCTGGGTGGTTTGGTATTGCTGTTTATTGGGAAGTACAACATGTCGGGTCAGCAAGCAGATATTGCGGATTTAATAAATGTGTTACATTCGATGATTAAAACTAGAAATAGCATAATTAAGATAAAATGAGACATCAATATGCTGTCTCCTAATTGAATTACAATAGTCGAATAATTACATGTTGTACGTTTCCTAACATTGAAATGTACACTCAAGAAATAAACATGGATGAAGACACATGTTTCATTTGCTTTCGACATGCTCAAGTTTTATAGTTGAGTGCACACGTATTAATAACTAACAAAAATATTGTGCGTCTTTGCTAAAAGAAGCATACTTATGATTTTTAAAATACACTTTTGATTTTAATATTTTCTTCCCTTGACTGCTTAAACCTACCTCGAGCTATGTGTTCTGCAGCATCGTTGAAATTAAAAGCTTGAACCATTTCAAGCAACCTCAGCCTTGTTCCTCCTTGTTTGACCCATTTCTGAAGCATTTGTAGTACCACCCGACGTATCGAGGCAGTTTCAAAGGTCAAAGATGAAGCCATCACCTGAAGAATTTCAGAAGCTGACAGATCCAACCTTTGAGAGAGGTCGATGAGGTCTGGAGTTGTACGAATTTTGGCAGAGATTTCACCAATACCTTTTTTAGGGAACATAATCACATTGCAAGTTCATAATGAATGTCAACTCCTGTTTCCATATTGCCAAAACACATAGTTCTACAATAACATTATATAAAATATTTTGGCTATAGTTTTCTATTCCATCCGACTTTCTACAAAACGTGTTGTAAACAATACCAAAAGCGAGTTTAATAAAATTCAAGCTGTGATCATACCTGCTTGAGTGTCTTCGATGTAGTATCCTTGAAGAAGCGCAGACACTTTCTCTTCCTTCTCCTGTCTTCCTAGACGTCTACACCATTGATGAAGGAGTTTCCATGCCAGTCTCTCCATTAATGCAGGGTCGCGAGGAGCAATGAGAACTATGATGTCACTAACGTCCAAACGAAGTGCTTTGGCCAGTTCTAAGGCCAACGTGACATTCGCCACCCGACGAACGACTGTACACAGTTCTGAATTACTAGGTGAACCTCCATACCCGTCGATGTCGACAACGGTTTCATCTTTGTCTACGATTTAATAATATATGGTTGGGTGAATGTTATGAGAAATTTCAATAAAGATCTGCCAGTACTATATCGATATAACGTGGTGCATTTTTTGTCTATCAGTTTTCGTTCTATCGAAAACGCGTCTGATACATTATACCTTTGATTCGTTACTATGGCTTTTTCCTCTTTTTGTTCTATTACCCCCCCCTCTCTCTCTCTCTCTATCCCCCTTCATCCACACCCTCGCTTATTATAATTCCTACCTGACTCTGAGTATTCGATGATCTTCCAATCTTCATTCTCTTCATCTTCATCCGCTTCTGTCTCTTGAGGTGATGGGTCATAATTCACATCCGGGTCAAGAGGAGTCACGTCATCACTATTCTCGTCATCTGCATGATATGATTTATAGCCAGAGGGCTTTGTTGCATTAAATAAAAAGCTTACCTGATAATAACCATTGAAAACTCACCACTTGTGCCGTAAGAAAGTAATAGTTCGGTGTGTTTACGCAACCCTCCCCTAAATATTATAGTTTTCATCACATGTGCAGGTAATATAAATTTTTTTATAACTCTTGATTTTTTACCAGGCAAATTTTTACCATTTCTACCTCTTTGGTCAACCATTCCTGTCAACGAGAATGAAATATATGACAAGTTGACAATAAAAGTCAATCCCAAACCAACCTTCAAAGTTTATACGGGCTGGCTTTTCAGTTATGATGCGTGTTATTTTTTACTTAAAAGCACCAAGTAACATTTAAATGTATAAATTAGCATGTTATTTTACTCATGCTGTAAAAAGTGATCTTTTAATTGAACCGTTAATACGTTACTGAACCAAAATCGACTACTAAAAGAACTTGTCTTCACATTTTTCGTTTTGTGTGCAATCCCTTTTCGTTAAATAGTTTCAAATACCATTCGTGTCCGTCTTTTTTGAAGCCTCATTCAAAGATTTCCAGACAGTCTTCAATTTCTCATCCGGTTTATCCGATGATATTTGAGATGCTTTCCACATCGAGAGCATTTGAATGTTAGCATCCTTTCTATTGTACAGGGATCGATGCTCGATGTGATGTAACTCTATCTCGTCAAATCCCAGTTGCTTGCCAATCTCATAGAATTTTTCTTTGTTAATGTGACGGGAAAATTGTAATAGCGTGTAGTCAGGAATCTCTCTGTATCATTGGATTGATATCATGAAATTCACTATCAGTAATTCATACCAACATGACATGCATTATCTTATATAAACAAACTTTAAGAAAACTGACAAGTGTACGTTATTATAACTAAAAGGCAAATTAGTGTTTTAACTAATTAAATTTAATCTTCAGTGTTCTCAGTAGAGCAAAAATAGTAACACAATGAAGGTGCTGTTTCTTTTTCATTTGTCTACAATAAAACGTATTGCATACTGAAGAAACTTACTCAGTCGGGTCAATATCTTGATGGACGTAGCCAAATCCGAGGTGAGCGCAATGTCAAGAAAAGAGAAAATAGACTTATGGAAGAAAAAAATCATTGATGAACTTAATCATTAGTAGGCTGCATAGATATTAGCAAGTATTTCGTTCCTCCTACAAACCTATACTATCTTTAGATGCAAACGAGATAAAGAATCTTGCAACTCAATTTGCATGTAATAATATAGGAGTTACTGTAGTAAATTATTACTCATCTCTACGGACGGGGAAAAACTAGACTAAATTCATAGTTTAATCCACAAACCATAATCAAGAATAACGCTAATCAATTTGCATGTTATTATCAACTATTTTTTTATGATAAAGGAAAAGGAAATTAATACTTCAAAAATATGTACTGTTAAGAAATTGTCAGATATTCGTAATCTCCATTTTACAGCAATGTTTCTGAGCTTTTACAAATGAAGATGCAATTATGTAATCATGCAGCTGGAAGTAATTATTCTAAAACTAGTAACACACATAATTCTTATTTATCTACTTAGATACGACAGGTATCATAAAAACAAAGACTGAAACAAAAGTAAAATCAATAAACACTAAGTCAAACCTAGGAAATTTGTATCATTTGAAGATAAGTTGAATGATTCTATAATTGTGATGAGAGTATTCCTCGCTGCTTGGGTAGATGCTTGTCTCCCTCTCCATGCCAGTAGCAAGTCAAAGGTAGCTTGTTGCCTATCTCTGAATCTCCTATACTCTACCCGATCCAACTCAGCTATGGTGAAACCAAGAGCTATGCCCAAATCATAGAACTGATTTACGTCCATTGTCTGGGCTATTGTTAGGACGTCTACGTCCGATTGTAGGTCACTGTTCTTTACTTCTTCTAGTGTCCTAGACGATCGATTGAAAAAAAAAGAAAGAAGGCATGGCTGAAATATCAAAGAACTGTTGTTCAGTATTAACAAATCTAAATTACTCTATTTTAAAACCGTTTTCCTTCGTATATCGCATATACATTAATGGCGTGGCAATGTAATTTTAAAAGCCTTCGTCGAAACGTTGCCGATATGCGAACCTGACTGAAAGTTCACGATCATAATTATTATTGATGTCTTCATCCTTCTATCGAGTCAACAAACATATTACCTGAAATGAAATAATTCTTTATATTTTGTTTTGAGCTTCCTCGAAAAAGAAAACATGTTAACCGATGGAAACTTACCTAGTGATGTCTGTCTGTTCGGAGGGAAATTGGCACACAGGTCCATCTATTACAGAGAGAAAATGGAGAGAGAATTTGACATTAAATGAAAATTCCTCTGCGTTTTCTGTGTACAATGATAATACTTCTCCTCTTATTTCATAATTTAAAAAATTACCTTCGGCATTAACAGATCATATAAAGTATGCTTATGCTGTCAGCGATAGTGTCAAAGGATGTATATGTTTACCTTGCTATGATAAATGATTTAATACCGTTCATTTAGTTCATGGAGCTGAATGGCATCGTGGACATGGTAATTCTTGAATCCATACCCTTCTCCAAGTCTTTGGTGATTAAAATAAGAAACATAACATTTTCTCATTGAATTATCAAACATGAAATTCTACCTGTATATCTGACGACAAAGGCAATAGATCGTGATATCCCAAGCTTCCCAGCCTGTGTAATTGTTATGGTAATCACCGCAAAGTTTAGATCGTCCTCACTGGCTGGTACGTATATTGATATACATTGGTTTATCTTGGCTAGAAGGTCCCTAAGAGAAACGATCTGTTGGGAAAAAATACAGCAGCAGAATAGAAATGCACAAGCCACCAAGAGGCTGTGCCGTTTGGGCAGGCCTTCATCCACCACCAAAAAAATGTATTTAAACGGGGGGGGGGTACTAGCCAGGTGAGTAAAAATCATTACTCTCCACGGAGCCAGGAATCCCTTCCCATTCATGTACGTGTACCGCCAAAAAAAATCAGAAACTTTCGCCCCCGAGATTTTGACCTTCCTTCTAAAAGAACTAGCCCTAAATCATGTAAATGGGATATAACTTCATTTCCGACGTTCCTACGCTATCGATTTCATTTTAAACAATAATTCATTTTAAAAACGAGGAAAATATGGAAAGACGGGGGGGGACTTGACGCTGCCATCTTCTTTCTCATTGTTCTTTGCCAACGTTACGGATGCATGCATCCGTAACGTTATTTTAATGAATTCTTGTTTAAACATGAAATGTTTTACTTTAACTTATTGGTAAATATCATTAATTGTACATGCCTCAATTTATTTTGTCTGTATAAGTTCATTGTAATTATTTCGCCACATTTGTTCTGTTGAAAATGAAATGAATTGCAATTGAAATTGAATTGAAATCGATAACGTAGAATTGTCGGAAATAAAGTTGCATCCCATTTAAATGATTTAGGGCCAGATCTTTTAGAAGGAAAGTAGAAATCTCGGGAGCGAAAGTGTCTTGTTTTTTGGCGGTACGTGCAGATGAATAGGAAGGAATCCCTGGCTCCGTGGAAAGCATACGTTAGTAAATGATTTCTCTCTCTAGGAGCCCCCTGGCAAGGGGATCTACTTAGAATTGGTTAGGACGGGGGTGTGCGGCTGAAGGTTCAAAACCTATACCCATATTTACTGGTTATTTTGGCTAAAAGGGTACCCATTATAAGGGATTTATTAAAATTTGAAAAGCAAAAATTAAACATTAATAAAAGAAGTTTTCACCCAAATTTGGAGGAGAATGTGGACCCATGTTTAGGGCCAGTATCTAAAGATTGGGGCCATGGACCCATGTTCAAGGCCAGCATCTAAAAATTGGGGCAATGTTTAGGGAATTTCCAGCATAAAACCATACCGCATGTTTGGGGGGGTTCCAAAAAAAAACGACCCATTCTAGAGGCACATCCCCGTATGCCTTATTTTGTGAGTACTTTAAATCGCTTTGGGATCAGTTTCATGCTAACAAGGAGCCTGATTGCTAAGAGCACCTTATTTGTTTTACGATTATCAAATAAGTTCTAAAGCTTAATTACCCGGCTCTCAATATCTCCTCCCTCACGATGACACGTGATTGTGACGTCACCAGCCTTTGTTTCAACATTGAAAGGGACCGACCGATGACATCTGTGGTAAGATTGTTGTCTCGACTCCTCTTGTGTTGCCTACAAAGATGATTACGATTGTATTTTATTTCAATTATTAAAAAATTAGAAAAAATATCAAAATCCATATTTTATAATTCTAACTAGAAATCTGAAGTACAAAAACTCCGAAAACTAATTTTGCCTGCCCAATTGACCTTCGGCGCGGCAGCGCTATATATTTGTCTGACGCGGCCGGAGCTCCCGACTTCCCGCCGTTTGTGAATCGGACTCTCTACCAGCTGAGCCAACACAACCGTTGAAATGATTGATATGGTGTATTGATGTTATTACCAACATGCAATTACAGAAGTGAAAAGTTTACTTTACCTGAGGTAATTGTAAAAAAATCCTGGTTTTTATTTACAAAGGTGCTAATATCTTTAAGCAGAATTATCTTTAATAATTTTGATGATAAGAGCAATACTGATTATGACAGTGATAATTATATTAAAAATGATGATAATAATATTATCAATAATGGTGATATGGTTCAGAACGCTTCAATCATCACGTCAACCAATAGCATTCAAGTAATTTTGTTCTACCCGCAAACATTCACCTCATCTGGCTGGAGGGTGGAAAATTTTCAATCAACAATTTCTCAAATGATAAAGGTCTTCGGGTTTTCAGAGCTGTTTTTATAGCGAATGAATGATAATTCTGAACTTATATGGAGTGACGATGTTTAATACTGACCGCTTCGTTTCCAGGTAGGTCGTTACACAACTGAAGATTAACTGCAAACTCTTGTCCTCTTTCGATCCTGTCTGGGACGTATGGAGTACAAATAAGTTGCTGTCGGATCACCTGTTGTTCGAGTGGAATCAGAACCCACCACTCTGCACAGTGGCCAATGTACAGCTCAAGGTGTCTTTCGTAAAGTCTGCAGTATGGTGGTTTGTCTGGTGAGCTGGAAGATTGCTTCCTTAGAGTTCTTGGAAGATCTAATTTGACCAATTGTCGAAAAGTGAAAAGATGCAATGTATCACGACGTTCAGAAAAGATATAATGGTTTTAGACTTTATGATTATTAGAAACGTGATTAATAGTGACATATAATACCTACTGACGGAAGCTGATAATGAATGATGACGCTGCGGTGGTGTAGTAGGAATGATTACGATGGATGCTACTTGTAATTTTACTGATTGTTATGATGATCTTAGAATGTCAAATTAGATATCTGGTATCTGGTAGAATCAAAGTCATTTAAAGAAAAAAAAATAGTCCATATGCTTTACTGATACCATAATAGTTCAATCTCAATCTTCATGGACTTACCCTTATTTGAGTCCCACACACGACAAATGATGTCTGGTTTTACATGCTCTGGATTGACGACCAAGGAAGAGTGTGGTATAATGATCTTAACAGGTTTGTTGAAGATCAAGTTGTGAGGGTCACACCTGATCCCAAAGCAGATCACTGATTCACCTTCAGTGACATAAACACCAGGATTGTATCTAAGGATGGCTAGGGTGAACTGACAATAGTCATCAGTGGGAACCGCTCCAGGAGGAAGGTACATTGATATTCCATGGTCTTCTAGATTAACTTCTTGACTGGAATTTCTGTTGACTTTGACAGAGGCATCGTTAGAGTTCGATGGCCGATCTGTGATATATGCACGTATACATGGTGAACAAAAAGGTCATGGTACACGCAATACAGAGGGACAAAACTGTACCTTAGCCTAGTGTCGTGATCTCGGTTATTCAAATTCCGTTCAATATGGTTTGTTCTAGATAAAAAATCAATCAAGACATAAAGACGAATGACAAAAGTTTAGACACTTGTCGGTTGAAATCAATAAGGCATGGCACAGTGTACAATATAACACGACACAAAAGCAACAATTATTACATAGTTTAAGATAAACAAATTTTACAGAACATTGACCATACGACACGACGTCAGCGAGCTTAATCACAGAACACATATAACATCAACAAAATCCGCTTCCAATAATTTAAAGTTTTAGAAATATGAATCATAAGTATTGAGATATATGAATTGTGCAAAAAGAATCAATATCAAAATCAGAATGTTAATTTCCAGATCGTAAAAAAAATTAAGAATGGGAATGAATAGGATGATGGTGAGGCAGATTGTGGAGTTGATAGGAATATAGGAAACTAATAAGCGAAAATGTATTGAGAAATTTAATACAAAATTACAAAATAGGTAATGCATTATGAAAAATTACAGGAAAAATAACGAGAGCGAGAAGAAGAAAAAAAAACGAAAAGAGAAGAGGTGGAATGGCAAGAAGAATCAAAGGTGGAAAAACAATACTATATTAAACGAGCGGAAACAAGTAATTGAATGAAAAGACAGAACATTGAAAAAATAAAGTAAATATACATGTAGTACGAATATAGGTACAAACCACTTGTTCCTAAAGTACACATGACAGTGCTATATTTTTCGATGAACTGTCAATGATATTAAAGTGCATCCATGTACGAAGCATTTGGTGGCAATTTCGTGTTTTATTCAATGCTCTTACCTATGGTAGAATGTACATCATCCAAGGAAGGTAATCTGCAGTAAGCAATTAATACAACATCATTTAACCTCTAACATCTTAAATTGGAATTACTACATTAACTGCATTAAAATCATTTTGAATATTATAAAACGTATTTTTTGATGGACTTCTGATAATAATACATCAGTAAAAAGTATTCGAATATAATTTTGTTTAAAGCTACATGGACTAATTAAACGAAGAAAATATTGAAAGGACAATTCCATCCCAACAAAATATTGGTTTCAATGATTAGAGAAAACCCCCACAAGCATAACACTGAACACTCAGTCAAAATCGGTTTTGAAATAAGGTTTTCTCTTTTTAAGTTTCGCTTGATTCAAAAGAAAAAAACATTTATTCTATATGCACATTCTGGTCGGTATGCAAAAGAGGGGACGGATGATGTCACCCACTCACTATTTCATTAATATTTCATTATATAAAATATTCTAGAATTTCTCTTTCTCATATGAAGCAAGGTTTCATTCCACCCCGAGCATGAGGTATCACCATTGCTTTTTTATTGTTAAGTCAAGATGGTCCTCATTGTAAGATCTGTAAATTTTGAATATTACAAATAAAATATAAATGGGAGCGTTAGGGACATAATCGACTCTTTTATTTACATGTCGATGATTTATGCATATAACTTTTTCATGAAAAATAAGTGAAACCTCAAAATATCATATGATTTTACATTTGATTGTGATAAAATTTCCAATGTTGTGCTTATTTCATTTCTTCTATTTTTTTCTGGGGTTGACTTGATCTTTGAATTGAAAATACATGTACGTCAGAACCCGTTTGTACAGGAAATTTAGTTTTAAAAGGGTTCCTGTTTACCTTGCCAATATCATCTGTCTGATCATTTCATCTTTTGCATAGTGGATTGGTAGGCAACCTGCTTCATCCTTAATATCAATCCTGGCTCCATGTTCTAAAAGATAGAACACCAATGCCTTCTTAGGAGATAACCTCCCACTGTAGTATTCTTCGGATATCTGCAACGGATAATTAACTAAATTTATGGGGTAATTGTACATACAAAATGGAGAGTCCGCGTCGTCGCTTTGTTATTTAAAAAAAACATAGTACTTTAAGCCTTATTAGTCTTTAAAGTGTTTGATGTCATGAAAATTTTTGAAAGGCTCAACGATAAACAATTTATGGTATGAATAAAATATTAACTTGCTCACAAATTTAATAAAGTGAAAATAGATTTATATGGTTTTTCGTTACATCTTATTTGAATGTAAGTTTGTATCTTATTGCAATTAGCAGCGGATGCCGGAAACGCCATGATGTCGTACTCAGTTGACTTAAATGTTATAAAATCCAAGTGTACACTGAAAACTGAGGCAAAGGTCTTTTCCAAGGCTAACCTTTCTAAGTGTTTCGGTGTCTTCAACATTCCTTTTCCTTTGGTAGCATAATTTGATAGCTTTATGAAGACATGTCTGACCGTCATTAGTCTGTACATCGAGATGAAATCCTTTAGCAATCATCCTCTCAATGATGGATGTATGTCCGTGCATCACAGCTAGATGGATGGCCACTGAATCATTCTGGATTGACAGAATTATGTAAGCGTAGTAGAAAAATAAGCATTCTTGTATACTATAGGAAAAGCAGCATTTTTTTTTTACCTATGCCATACAGTTTATTTTACAGAAATCAATCTATTTGGTAAAATCTTCCTTGAATACCAAACTGAAATTCTTAACTCTTATTTTTGTAATGGTAATTAAAGTACTCTTTTTTCTGTTGTACCGTTTTCCGAATTTTGCGGAACATGCATGTTTGCAAATTACATCAATATTCTATACAGTTTAGAAGATTCCTACATTGGCAATTATTTCCAGAATGACCAAACGGCACCATTTAAGCTATCTATAACTCCGTCAAAGAACATTTATAGGATGTATGTATCGCCTACCTTAGCATCCCTGTTGTCAACTAGAACATCAGCAATATCTCTGTACCCGAGGGTTATGGTTTGGTGTAAGGGTGTCTGGCCGTGAATGTCTTCTGTATCACATCGCGCTCCACCCGTAAGTAGGACTTTAACAACCTCAGTGTAACCATTCTGAACGGCGATATGTAAGGCAGTTGTCCCTTCCTTGTCACCCTTATTGACATCACATCGTTGACTGATCAAATGTTTGACGACGTGAATATTACCATTCTCAGCAGCATTGTGTAATGCAGTCCGCTCATTGTTATCCTCCTTATTGACCTCACCTCCCTCACTGATCAGATATTTGATGAAGTCAATACGACCATTCTTAGCAGCAATGTGTAATGCAGTCTCACCATTATTATCCTCCTTATTGACCTCAGCTCCCTCACTGATCAGATATTTGATGATGTCAATATGACCATTGTTAGCAGCATGGTGTAATGCAGTCAAACCATCATTATCCACCTTATTGACCTCAGCTCCCTCACTGATCAGATATTTGATGACGTCAATATGACCATTCCAAACAGCACGGTGTAATGCAGTCAAACCATCATTATCCTCCTTATTGACCTCAGCTCCCCCACTGATCAGATATATGATGACGTCAATATGACCATTGTTAGCAGCATGGTGTAATGCAGTCAAACCATCATTATCCACCTTATTGAACTCAGCTCCCTCACTGATCAGATATATGATGACGTCAATATGACCATTGTTAGCAGCACGGTGTAATGCAGTCAAACCATCGTTATCCTCCTTATTGACCTCAGCTCCCTCACGGATCAGATATTTGATGATGCCAATATGACCATTCTTAGCAGCACAGTGTAATACAGTCTGACCATCATTATCCTCCTTATTGACCTCAGATCCCTCACTGATCAGATATTTGATGACTGCAATATGACCGTTCAAGAAAGCACGGTGTAATGCAGTCCGCCCATCATTATCCTCCTTATTGACATCAGCTTCCTCACTGATCAGATATTTGATGACGTCAATATGACCGTTCTCAGCAGCACGGTGTAATGCAGTCCGCCCATTATTATCCTCCTTATTGACCACAGCTCCCTCACTGATCAGATATTTGATGACGTCAGTATGACCATACACAGCAGCATGGTGTAATGCAGTCAGACCATCATTATCCACCTTATTGACATCAGCTCCCTCACTGATCAGATATTTGATGACGTCAATATGACCATTCTAAGCAGCACGGTGTAATGCAGTCCAACCATTATTATCCTCCTTATTGACCTCAGCTCCCTCACTGATCAGATATTTGATGACGTCAATATGACCATTCTGAGCAGCACGGTGTAATACAGTCCGACCATCATTATCCTCCTTATTGACCTCAGCTCCCTCACTGATCAGATATTTGATGACGTCAATATGACCATTCCGAGCAGCATGGTGTAATACAATCTGACCATCACTACCCTCCTTATTAACCTCAGCTCCCTCACTGATCAAATATTTGATGACGTCAATATGATCATTCCAAGCAGCACAGTGTAATGCTGTCCGCCCATTATTATCCACCTTACTGACCTCAGCTCCCTCACTGATCAGATATTTGATGACGTCAATATCACCCTTCCAAGCAGCATTGTGTAATGCAGTCCGCCCGCAATTACTTTCCTTATTGACCTCAGCTCCCTCACTGATCAGATATTTCATGACGTGAATATTACCTTTGCGAGCAGCACGGTGTAATTCAGTCTGACCATTATTACCCTTATTGACCTCAGCTCCCTCACTGATCAGATATTTGATGACGTCAATATGACCATTTTCAGCAGCATAGTATAATGGAGTCCCACTATCATTATCCTCCTTATTGACCTCAGCTCCCTCACTGATCAAATATTTGATGACGTCAATATGACCGTTCAAAGCAGCTTGGTGTAACGGAGTCGACCCATGATAAGAGTCCTTATTGACCTCAGCTCCCTCACTGATCAAATATTTGATGACTTCAATATGACCATTCAGAGCAGCACGGTGTAATGCAGTCAAACCATCATTATCCTCCTTATTGACATCAGCTCCCTCACTGATCAGATATTTGATGACGTCAACATGACTATTTTTAACAGCATAGTATAATGGAGTCCCACTATCATTATCCTCCTTATTGACCTCAGCTCCCTCACTGATCAAATATTTGATGACGTCAATATGACCGTTCAAAGCAGCTTGGTGTAACGGAGTCGACCCATGATAAGAGTCCTTATTGACCTCAGCTCCCTCACTGATCAAATATTTGATGACGTCAATATGACCGTTCTCAGCAGCACGGTGTAATACAGTCTGACTATCACTGTCCTCCTTATTGACATCAGCTCCCTCATTGATCAAATATTTGATTACTTCAATATGACCATTCTGAGCAGCACGGTGTAATGGAGTCCGCCCATTATTAGTCTCCTTATTGACCTCAGCTCCCTCACTGATCAGATATTTGATGACGTCAATATGACCGTTCTCAGCAGCATGGTGTAATACAGTCTGACCATCACTATCCTCCTTATTGACATCAGCTCCCTCACTGATCAAATATTTGATGACGTCAATATGACCGTTCCAAGCAGCACGGTGTATTGCAGTCCGTCCATTATATTTCTCCTTATTGACATCAGCTTTCTCACTGATCAGATATTTGATGACGTCAATATGACCATGGAAAGCAGCCTTTCCTAATCGAGTCCAATAGGCCATACCTGCAGCTCCGAGTAAAAGAATGTTTAAACGTTTGACTGTCATAGCTAGCTGTGTGAAACTTTCACAAGTTGTTTTTCTTTGGTGCTCACTGGCGTAAATCAGTGTTGATGGGTGGGGGATGAATGAAATATTTTATCTTATTTTATTATTATCACGTTTCTAGATATACAAGGAATTGTCATTGATATGTCCACAGTGGCGTACCGTGGGTCGCGGCATGGGGGGGGCACCAGCAATTCTTTTGAATCACTGAGTGAGCGCGCTCAGTTGCCAGTTATACTGACCTAATAGAGACATTTTAAGGACAATGCCATGAAACGGATATGTATCTCACTGATCAAATAATGCGAGCGTGAAGCGCGAGCTGAAATTTGTTTATATTCACACCTAAAAAGGGACATTATAATCGAATTTGTGTAATCATGATAAGTGCCTCTCTCGCTAAACAATGCGAGCGCGAAGCACGAGCTGAAGTTCTTGTATATTTTGACCCCAAACAGCGAGATTTTAAGGAATATATTTTAGGAATCTAGAGTATGCATATCTCACCAGTCATCTTACGCGAGTGCGAAGGATTTTACTAGAATTTCGTCTGAACACATGAAACACTTTTTGTAGTCATTGCAATCATGATTATTATACGCATCTCACTAATCAAATATTGCGAGCGCGAGCTGAAAATTAAGATAATTCAGGCCTGAAGTGGGGCATTCTAAGGTTTCTTTGTAGGAATTAACTAGGACCATGCGTATTTCATTAACCAAATGATGCGAGCGCGCAGCGCGAGTTGAAAAGTTTTTAAATTTAGATCAGAAGAAGGGACATTTTCAGGACTGATTTTAGGAATTCATGAGAGCAGACATATCTCACCAATCCACTAATGCGAACGTAATCACGGACAGGAAATGTTTTTTTATGTATATACGAAGTTAGACCTTAACATGGGGCAATCACTTTTTGAGTCATGAAAAAGAAGCATATGTCACGACATAAAACAATGATAACTCAAGTGCTAGGAAATATATTTCGTTTATATTGACTCGAAAACGGGATGTTTTAGTACAACAGGGTTTTATATCTCGTTAAACAGACAATGCGAGCACCAGGAACAATGAAGACGTAGGCCCTGGGCAAATTATGTTTCCTAAAGTTATGACAAAAATGTTTCTTATGAAACATAATATAATTATAATATTACAGTAATATTCTGTCTAAATTTTTACTTTCATTTGATAAATGAGACCCAAACCCAAGAATATATGTAAAAAAATATCCCTATTTTGTATACATTTTTAATTCTCAGGACTTTTTAAAAGTGTATTTTTTTTATTTATAGACACTGTAAAACATTGTCGCACACACACCTTCACCTGAAACTCCTTAGGCAACTCAGAACCCACTATGATTCTTTCTTTTGGCTCTTTCACACAAAGTCATAACCGATAATACCTCTTAACGCGCAAAGCGAGTTAATGAGAGGTTATCTCGGGTCAGACTAGCTGGACAACAACATATCTCGCCAGCGGTACGTAACAGGTGTTTACAAGGAAGGGGCATGGTCAGACTAATTCCTTTGCCCTGGTGGAGATATGTTGCGATGCCAAATATGGTATTTTTTCGGACTTCACGAGGAGGCGTGGCCCAAAAAATGTGGCGTTGCGAATTTTGGTAGTTCGGACATCACAAGGAGGCGTGGCTAAAAATGCTACGTCGCGTTAGCTGACGTGGTAATTTCGGGAGGGGGCAAAATCCAATTTCTAACAAGTTAGCATTCTTCTTCGTGGAGTCGAGTGGAAAGCATCTTTTATCTCAATTCACCTGTTTTGTGCAACATAATTGTAATTTTAACCCATTCATATACCTCTTAAAGAACGCTTCGCAGTTGATAATTATTTTCTTTATCTGGGAAGATACCTGTACATATTTTGTGTTTATATCCGTTTGTTGGATCTTTACCGGATTGAACTTTTGAGTTGTTAGGAGTCACAGTTTGCTCTTAGGACTTTTCAATTTCATCGCCACCCCGCATTATTCCAATCATGCCTAAGGTTAAGCCCGGCAAAAAGTTAAGTCAGAGGAAGTCTACTCGTCGTTCGGTCCGAGATGCCGGCAGCCAGCCTTCTCCTGTCGACCTCGCGACAGACGTCGGCCAGGTTTTTAGTCCTACGCAGAGCCCAGCTGCTGGAAGTTCGGCGTCGACAACTAACGGTGAGTTCGGGACAATGGGGGCCTCCTGGCCTCTTGTGACTTCTCCACAAGATCCGGTGATTCCCCAAATTCAATCTCAAGCTCCCCCTTCTATCCCTCCTGCCCCTGTAGCTGACGGGCTTAGTAGTCATAATAATATTACACCAGCCCTCAACCCTCCTTTTCCTACGCAGCCAGATATGCTTAGCTGCGTGTGTGATGATTTGGGCGGGGAGGTGCCTTGTAGTGTTAAGGAAAATATTTGGAAGGGTGAGTTTTTAGAGTTAGGTGGATTGCTAAAAAGGGAAAGCTTAGGTGAGGAAAGTTCCCAGTTGCAGGCCTTCAGCCTTTGTGCCATTGGGTCAGCTTTAATGCTTCGCCCCCAAAGTAAAGCTCAGCTGATCGCCAGCATAGAGCAGTGGACATCTGTGTTCCTCATTTACGCGTCTATATACTTGGAGCGACACTGTATGCGTGCGCGCGAGCTCCTCAAGTATATGGATATCGTTCGTTCTATTGTGCGTTTTGGGGGTTTCAATTGGCGGGCCTATGACATTCAATTTCGGTTACGTCAGGCCCGTCATCCACATCGTTCCTGGGCTGTCATAGACACCGAGCTATGGCTGACAGTAGCTTCGACTCCCGGTCGAGCAGCATTTTCATCTTTTGGGGGTAACCAGCCCTTTCGGCCATACGACCGGTCGTTTCGGCGGGGTAATTTCCCATCCTCAGGATATGCCAATACTAGACAAGGGGCAACTCGGGCCCCTGGCGCCGCGCCTGCCCCCTCCCGCTCCTCACCAGTCTGTTTCGCCTTTAACGCTGGGTCATGCCAACGCATTGCCTGCCGTTATGCTCACCGGTGCGGAAAATGCTCCTCAGCAGCACATGGCTCACACGCCTGCAACTCTGCCGCTGCAGTTGCCAAACAGAAACCTAGCTCCAACTCCAATTAAACTTGGCAGCATGCTCCCATTTCTTCGACGGCACCATAATAAACAGAATGCAGCGTTTCTGATTTCTGGTTTTAGGTTTGGCTTTTCCTTGGGTTTCACAGGCGAGCGTCGCTCTGTGTTCTCGCGTAATTTGAAATCGGCTAGGGAGCATATGGACATGCTGTTGGAGAAAGTTGGTAAGGAAGTTAGTTTAGGGAGAATGTCGGGTCCTTTCCAAGACCCGCCTTTCGATAACTTTCGCTGCTCCACGGTAGGGCTCGTCCCAAGCGAAATCCAGGAGAATTCCGGCTAATTCAGCATCTATCCTCTCCTCGCGGGGCTTCGGTTAATGACCACATTGATTCCGATTTATGTTCCGTGAATTATACTTCTTTCGACGAGGCGGTTGATCTCGTTGCTCACTTGGGAACTAATGCTCTCATGGGAAAACCGATATCAAATCCGCTTTTCGTTTACTACCAGTAAATCCCTCCGATTTTGACCTTCTGGGGTTTTGCATTGATGGCGCGTATTACTTCGATAAATGCTTGCCAATGGGCTGCTCAATTTCGTGTGCCCATTTTGAGCGTTTAGCACTTTTCTTGAGTCATGTTGCCGTGAAATTGCGAATTCAGAGCAAATTTTGCATTATTTGGATGATTTCTTTTTCGTTGGCGCAACACAGCAGGAATGTCGTTCCTTGATGTATCATTTTAGGGCAATGTGCGAGGTTTTTGGCGTCCCGATAGCGGAGGAGAAGACTGAGGGGCCCGTTCCCACTATCACATTTTTAGGGCTTGAAATCGACGCGGCTGAGCAGAAAGTTCGGTTATCCAAGGAGAAAGTAGACGTGTTACAGGCAATGCTCATTGATTTTGTTAAGATAAGCTCTCGTTGCGGCAGGTGCAGTCGCTAATTGGCAGCCTTAATTTCGTGTGTAAAGCCGTGGCTCCAGGAAGAGCCTTCCTAAGGAGACTTATCGATCTTACTAAAGGGGTCCGCACCCCCAACCACCAGATAAGGCTTTCACGCGGCGCGAAAGAGGACATGCAAGCCTGGCTTACGTTTCTGTCCGATTTCAATGGCACGGTTATGTTTTCACACTCAACATGGGTAACTAATGCTCATTTTCAGTTCTTTACTGACGCTGCGGGTAGCATTGGCTTTGGTATATCCTTCCAGGATAAGTGGGCTCAAGGGAGACGGCCAGCTGAAATACTGGAGAAAAATTATTCCATCGCTTTTGTAGAGCTTTTCCCAATAGTAGTCGGTATACGTATGTGAGGGGGGCTCTTCTATCTAATTCCAAGGTCTTATATTGGTCAGATAACAGTTGTTCATGTTGTTAATTCCTTAACTTCAAAATGTCCTAGTGTAATGAAACTGGTTCGTTTGCTTGTAGTTCTTTGTTTGGAACATAATATTATGTTCAAAGCACGTTACGTGCCAGGCTCTTGCAATGAAAAGGCTGATGCCCTCTCTCGTTTTCAGATGGACAGGTTTCGCAGGTTAGCTCCAGACGCAGATCTGGCTGGCAGCAAACTTCCCGCCCATCTTTGGAGCAGCTTCGTATAGAGAGAGAGAGCATCTGTTGTTTTCCTCGCGGGCGCACAGCACTCATCATACTTATAGGAACGCTTGGTCTGTGTTTAAGCAGTTTCGGCTGCAATATCATTATGATATAAGTATAGGTCCTGACGTTGAGCAGGTTGCTCAATTTATTGCTTATCTCTCTTGGAATGGGTATGCGGGGGCAACAATAAGTACTTATATTTCAGGCCTGGCTTTTACGATGCAAACATTGGGTTGGCCTGATGTGACTGACGCTTCTGTAATCCGGCGGCTGATAGACGGGTGCAGGCGGAAAAATGCTCGCCGTGATACCCGGTGTCCCATTACTCTGCCTATTCTCAATTCCATCCTAAATTCATCGACTCACGTATGCGTTAATACGTATGATTTGGCATTGTTTCGGGCTGCCTTTCTAATCGCTTTCTTTGGTTTTCTTCGAGTAGGGGAGTTCACGTCTCGATCTATGATTTGGCATTGTTTCGGGCTGCCTTTCTAATCGCTTTCTTTGGTTTTCTTCGAGTAGGGGAGTTCACGTCTCGATCTAGACATGAACCCGTTTCTTTATCAGACAGTCAAGGAAACTCCCGCTTTTGCGAGAGCGACAGAATCTCGAATAACAGGGATTTGTGGTCGCATGACGTAACCTTTTAGGATCTCACCGAATAGCTTTCCTGTACAAAGTGAATGGGGTTTTTTTTTGACATACCCTCACTAAAAAAATTCATATAAAAAAAGCACCACGGTGGCGGATTTTTATTTTCAAATATGTTAAAGAAAACTAAATTTCTCATCTATATTCCAAAAAATAGAATTCGCCACCGTGGTGCTTAGACGCTATTGAAGAAAGAAGACACATTTATGCTGAAAAATGCAAGCAAAAGTTCTCGTAAGAGGAGGTTAGTCTCTGCGTTCAGCCTTTGTGCCGCGATACTCCGCTGCATGTTGTAGCCGAACGTGTGGTGTGTGTGTACTGCGTGTACAAAGTGTGCATAGAGCTATGGTACTACCATGGACCTTCCATGATCATGCTGAAAGTTAATTTGGGTACGGCATTACGTAATATATGATAAGAAAGACTTGGAAAATATATTCGTTCCTATGGTAATAACCTCTAACCAGCTCTCCGGCGGTTTAGTGCAATGGAAAATGGACATGCAGTTCTCGATAATGTTCATAATCTAAACCATTGATCTCACACCCTGTTCACTGCTAGCATAGATCATGGTCATGATCATAATGACATCATGATATTGCTTTTAACTCATCTGGGCTGGACGTTTGAGGGAAGTTTGGACATGCATGGATCGAACTGACAGGCAGACTTTTATAATGCACTTGATTTGATGACCGCTAGCCCCAATACTTTGCAGTATGTTTGTTTTGAAGGTGAATACAGTATACTTTTTTCCAATTCGTTGGCTTCGTCAACCAGCCAATGATTGTTTTAGGACAGACCTGTATTCGGCATGTTTTGAAATTGCATATCGACTAAATAATTTCCATGACTTCCGCCGGCACTAGTAGTGGAAATAATATTATAATGTATTGATTATGGATTGTGCAGCAGATCATAAGCTGAAGATGAATGCTCAGGTGGAATTAACATGAAAGTTGGATATTACGGATATACATGACGGTGGATCCAAAAATATGGTCTAATTACGGCACATTTAACGTCCGGATTAAGGGTAAGTGATGAACGAAAATCAAATTGAATGCTTGACAATAAATAAGAGAGAGAGGGGAAGAGAGAGGCACATGTTTTAAAGATAACAATGTCCCGAACAATGCACGCGTACGCATTTTCACCGCTCTTACCGAGTGTTTCGCACACATACATAAGGGTCTGAAAACAGCCGAGAAAGACTACACAGGGCGAAGGTTTTCAGCGGTGATTCACGCTTCGGTGAACGCAATTATCTCGAAAAAGGGACTTTTCAAACGATTTCGGAAAACCGGGAGTTTCCCTGACTGTCAGAAAAAGATGTTATTATTCAAGGGATGGGTAATCAAGCAAAACTGCGCATTATGATTGCGAAGTCTAAAACAGATCAAACTAGACTTGGATGCTCGATTTTAATTCCACAGAATGTTGTTTGTATTTATGCCCACTTCGCGCTGTAAATGATTACCTCGCTCTGCGGGGCTCGTGTGGCTCTGCATTTTTCCGTCATTTTGACTCGTCACCCCTAACGAGGCACAAATTTGGCCAAGTTTTAAAACGTGCCATTACTTTTTGCGGTTTACCCGTTGCTCACTTCTCTTCCCATTCTTTCCGTATTGGGGCTGCAACTTCTGCAGCCATGGCGGGTGTTCCCGATGTTTGCATTCAAAATATGGGGCGCTGGGCTTCAAACACACACAGATTGTATATTCGACGACCTCTCCCCCTTAATTTAAGCAATTTTGCTAGTATGTCTATCGCCTTTCTGTCTTAAATACCAATTTAATATCGACCTAATTTTTTATGATTTTGTTATTGACAACCCTCTAACAAGCAGTAGATATTAACTTTACTCTCTCTCTCGCTTGTTGCCATGGTGACGGCGATGGTTACCTTACCCACTAATAGCTCCATGGGCGCAGGCAGACTTGCTCGCCCACTGTTATTACACGTACGTGAATCCCTCCAACTCAGTGTAAAAAGTGGGCGGAGCTAAATCGGATTTTCGCGCCTAGCAACCCCGTTAGCAACGCCTGTAAGCATCGATCTGCTCACTCTCCATAATGTCTGCGATATTAAAATCCTAAAAACCAATAGAATCGTTAAAATTTAGTAAGGCTGTGAATGATTATCATTTACATTGACTATCGGTGTACAAACTCGTACCGAATTTACCAGCAAGTGACGGTTATATTACGAATTACCAGCCTTTTTAATGAGTGATACAAAGTGCCAAAATTTATGAGAATACAGTGTAAATTTTGTATAGCATTTCAAAATCCTTAATTTAAATATTTACATATTTTTTCATTGTTTTAAAAAACATCTTATTACATTTAGTATAATTTTCCCGAACTGATAACGTTGATAGATTACTGTTTCTCGGCTTTATGAGGAAATGGGAGGCCTTCAAAATCAGGTTAATCTTTGTTATATTTCTAAAAGAAAATTGTTAGATTCGAACTACTATACCAACTGATTGCCCGAAGGAGGGTTATCATCTCATAATGTTGTGTAAATGATACATTACAATATATTTTAGGAGTGTAGTAATCCATGTTAGATAACATTTTTAAGGATGAGTTTCGTAATGAAGAGAAAAATCAAGTTCATTCTTAGCACGCGAGCCGCAGAATGATAATTTTTAGCGCGCGCAGACATGGTTGATCCCCTGGTGTGTCCCGCGGGATTATCTAGTCCCATACTGGTGTCGGGTGGTATATTCCACGTACCTTGTCCCCTTGCAGTGACCTCTGTTGAGTTATATAGTGCTTCATTTTGATACTCAATCCGTGAAATATCGATATCGAAAAATGCACGGAATAAACCTGAAACATATTAATGATTTAATTTTCGAGAATTATTATTTCTTTCCTGCATGAATTACAAAACGTCAATCTTATAGGTCAAGAATCATGATAGAAATTGTCAAGATTTGGAAAATATAAGTTTGCCGAATGTCATCAGTATCTCACTGTATGTTAAACAGACAATATAGAACTGTATTTTTTGTAAATTCCACGGTCGCCTTAAAGAGATGGTATATACAGAAGAAGAGGAAGGGCCGGGAGCCGGGTTCAGGTGTCTCAAGCGGATCGGGAGAAAGGGGGGGGGGTCCTTTTCCCACTCTCTTTCAAATAACCTTATTTTCTAATATTAATTCCTGTTGTTTATCGTGGAATTTTACCTTTTATCATAATTATAATTCTATACAATATGAGGATCCTACTATAAGTTTTCAAGCTGTCCTGTTCAAGATTACTGATTTTTTTTTCTGTGGGTCCCATTAGCCCCTTTTTCATCAATCATCTTCTCGGTGTCTCTGCTACCAAGATTGACTAGGGAGTGGAGGGAGGGGGGGCGGGCATAAGTTATCATCACTCACTTTCGCCCCAGACAAGTGCCTGTTTGATATATTTTATTGCAAGGGCTTCTCTTTTCCTCCTATAATCTCCCTGTTCTCTCTTCCTTTTGTTTTTGTGTTTGTGACATTTTATATCTCAAAGATCAGCTCTCCCAATCTAAATTTCAACCGTCTCATATTATTCCTTCCCATCTGTTATGGTCAAGTTCTCCTCCAATAAAACTAACCTATTAATATTTGCCCCTCTTATTTCTACCGGCCTGCAATCTCATTTTGGCCCTTTTCAGTATCCCTCATCGACCCCTCCCCATTGCAACTCACCATGATTTTAAGTCATTATCACGAGTCATTATCACGAGAGCATGGATAGGAATATTGCAGATCTATAAAATTGCTATTACTTTGATTTTAAAATAATTTGAGTACCTCCCCCCCCCCCCGGCGGCCATGCAGGTCGGTTTTATATGTCGCATGATGGTAAAAGGTGGCCGTGGAATTTACAAAATATACACTTTTTCTATATTTTCTGTTTAACATATACCGTGAGATACTGATGACAAGATATTTCCCAAACCTTGTCAATGTTGTACATTTTTGACACTAGGCAGTTTGACTTTTTGTAATTCAGGAAAGAAATAATAATTACCGAAAATGAAATAATTTATGTGTCAGGTATATTCCAAGCTTTTTTAGATATCGGTAAACTATTAATTTCACAGATTGAGTATCAAAATTAAACACTAAAACTGTACAGTGGTCATCGCAAGGGGAAAAGGTACGTGGAATATACAACCCGACGCGGTATCGGACTGGATAATCCGAACGGACAGTCAAGGCGATCAGCCCTGTCTGCACACGCTAAAATCTATTATTCTGCGGCTAGCATGCTAAGAATGAACCTAATTTTTCTCTTCATTACGAAACTCATACTGAAAAATGTTATCCAACATGGATTGCTACACTCGTAAGTTGTATTGTTATGTATCATTTACACAACATTATGAGATGATAACCCTTCTTCGGGAGAACGGTATAGTAGCTCGAATCTAACGATTTTCTTTTAGAAATATAACAAAAATTAACCTGATTTCGAAAGCCCGACAGTTCCTTTTAAGCGATGGAGAAAATAGCCTACCAACGTTATCAGTTCGGGAAAATTATAATTAAAGTAATAAGATGTTTTTTAAAGCAATGAAAATTTGTGAAGATATTGAAAATAACGATTTTGAAATGCTATATGAAATTTACGCTATATTTTCATAAATTTTGGCATATTGTATCACTCATCAAAATTACTGGTAATTCGAAATCTTATCCACACTTGCTTGTAAATCTGATATAGGTTGATACACTGATAGTCAATGTAAATGATAAGTATTCATAGCCCTACTAAATTTTAACGATTCCATTAGTTTTTAGGATTTTAATATCGCATACATTTTGGAGAGTGAGCAAGACGGTGCTCACATGCGTCGCAAAAAAAGATTGCTAGGCGACCTACCGCGAGAGGGCTTTTATAATGGCGGGCTCCGCTGAGTTGATACATAGCCTATAGGTGGTTCACGTACGTGATTAGACTTTGGGCTTTGCTACTCTTCTCATGTTTATGGTAATTATGTACCCCCCCCCCCTTAGAATGTACAATTGGTGCCGCTGTTTCTTTCCTTTTCTCTCTTCCATGTGCAGTTATTGGGAGTCTCAACGTGGGCTGTGTCAGCATTCCACGGAATCGTACGAGAGGAAGGGGACAAATCACCTTTCGCTGACGTGGTCAGTCCCGCTCTACATGGGGGCGGGCCCTCACAACTCGGCGCGTGCCCGAGTCATAAAAAACTCAATACATCCGCGAACTGGAAGACCCTTGATTTCTTTGTCGCGGAGCGAAATCACTAGACGAACAGCTGTTTTACCTCCGTCGAGCAATCGCTGGCTCGGACGTCGCGAACGATTGGACCTTTTTTATTTGCAGATGTATTTGATGACACATCATTTTACATTTCGGTATACATCATTTGGAAGATGCTTTTCAGAAAACAATTTTTATTAAACTCCACGGAAACTGCATTTACTCGCCTCTCGTGTATTTTGTCTTGGTTGAGATAACCGTTACCTCTGGTATACCACTGTTCTTCATCGCCCCGCCCACTCCATCACCATCCTTCGGACTCTACTCTATCAAAATTAGTGCTTTAGTCAAAGCCATACTGTTTCTTCCCTTCAATTCCCTATTCCTCTTGCAACCTTCTCAAAATGAATATTGCATGATCATCCATCGTACCTTTCTCTGGCATAAAACCAAAGTATATCTCATCCCCGGAGGGGCACTTACATATATTGGTGGTACGCAGTCAGTCGGCAAGCCCCTGTGTTAATGAGCAAATGGGCCAGATTTATCCAAGTCCTCTCGTGGCTGAATTTATGTCCCTGCAAAATCTCGTGAATTGTGAGACTTTCTTTCTCAAAGAATTTAACCACTTTCTCCTGGAGTAAAATTGATTATTTTTGTACCATTGGGAAGAGTAAATGTTACTCTTTCATATTGGTTATTTCTTTTGAATAAAATATTTTGATAAATAAGTAATTTTTTTACGAGAAAAGATGCATCAAACAGAAATTTCTTCCTCTGTTTTCACTTGCAAATTGTGCAACATTTTGTGTTGTCGGTACCAACATTATTTATATCATCAGAAAGCTCAAACTCTATACTTTCTTACAATGTCACTCTTGATATGTGGCATCTTTTAGATGGGTCAGCAGCCAGCTTTTTCCATCAAGATGCAAGACGAGATTTCTAAAATTTCTGAGTAACATAAAATCCTGAGTTCTGATTGGCTGAATAATGTTTTCACAACAACAGGCGCGGGTTATTTGAAGAGATTACCACATGGTGAGTGTGACCTTGCAGAGGCCCAGTGTGGGGAACATTGGAATTTGCCTGGGTGTGTGGTCTCTGTGACCAATCAGAGTGCAGTATCCTTGTTTTTGAGCTGCTAAATGTACTTGGCCTATGAAAAGCTGGCTGCTGACCCATCTAAGATACATCTTCTTATACAAATTATATCATATTAAAGCGTAGATCTTCAGCTTTATTATGATCTGAAAATCATTTGTACTCAAACAGAAATCAAGTGTGAAAACAACAACATTTGTTGCATGAAAACAATCATTTTGTTTCATGTTTTATATCAAAAGTTTTCCCTATACTACAACATTTTTTAAAGAATTCCAAACACATGACCTGAAAGAATGATTCTTCTTTACAAAGATACCAAAAACATGAAATTTGGTTAATATTTAGAGCAGCAATGGCAGAATAAAAAGAGGTGTTTTGGTTCGCACCAAGCTCATTAACTATGCAAAAACCCTATAGTCATGAATATCACTTGGATAAAAGAAGCTACTTTTTCAGGGCTTGCCGACTGACTGTAAGGGGACGTGCCACTTTGATGACTCTCTTTTTCAGACCCAATTTTCAGTTCTCTAGATACTCCGAATGACAGCTCAGAAGCCGCCCAGCCCCGCTCGCAAGACCCCCGTTACGAGACATCTCAGTTCTCCAGCGCAGCCCAACCAAAATTGTCCAGCGTGAGCACCGCATGCGAGAGATGCACGTATGTCTTTGAAACTCCCTACATAATGACTAGTAGCCGCTCTATGCATGGCGAGTGCATGCACAGCGCTATGTAGACAGCCGGCAGCCGTCTGTTTCAAGGAGTTTTTTAACATTTTCCTTTTTTTTCTCCTCGTACACAGACGGCTCTCTATCGTGCAGCCTCCATTAGGGGACTTGCAATGCAAAATCCCCCCGTCGGGGCTCTTCAATTTTTGTCTTTAATGACTAAAAATTTTGAAAATGCAAATTAACAGGCCTCTTGGCATTAATTGCCAAAAAACCGGATTGATTGATTGATTTTGAATATGATGGCGCTCTTCAATCTCTCCAGATAATACGCGCCAGTCGCAGCTTTCGTAAGTAGGACGTCGTCGGCAAAGGGGATCCATACGACGTCAAACCATTGGTGACGATTTTTATATGAAGTATTAATACAGATTAATCACCCAACCACCTATTATTTTAGTAGGTCCTACGAAATTAAAAATCTTCGAGGAATAAACATATTAATACAAATAGAGAAATTAAATATCGCGCGTGCTAAAAGGTTCTTCGTGAAAAAGGGCACAACAGCTAACCAATCGGCTACTAGCATGACTAGTTAAAGATAATTTCTTAAAGTCTTAGTCAAATAACAATTCAACTGTGACATCACATACAATTTCACGTTATTCTTATTATTTTGTTTTGTCTTTTCTTATAAATAGGAATATCAATCCTTTCATGTCTAGTGTTTGAAGAAAATGACACACACCTAACTTTTCAAAACGGTTAGTAGCATATATAAAACATAGTAGTTCCCGCGTATAATCGGGATTAATCAACAATTGTTTTAGATTCGGGTCATTCATCTTAAGTTTATTAAACATGATGCGTCTCTCCTTTACATATTTTGAACAAAATAAAATATAATGTTCAATAGTCTCAAATACATTGCACACCTCACAGAGGCCTGAAGAGTGCTGTTTAATTTGAAACATATAATAGTTTAATTTGCACTTACCTATTGTGATTTGATGAAGGAGGCATTCCTCTCTCCGAGAAAAACCTTTTCTATAAGCCTGCTTAAAGACATTATCGTGAATAGCATATAAAAATCTACCATTTCTAGACGCATTCCAATCTGCTTGCCAGACACCTTTATAAAATGTCATACGTGAGCATGTAAGTTCATTTACAGTGTTTGGTAAAACGATGTCTATAAAAATTTTCGCGGCTCCTTTCTTGGCAGCTTTATCGACGATCTCATTGCCGTTAACATTACAATGTGAGGGAATCCATTCAAAATTAATACAGATATCTTTCAAACTAAGTTTATGAATTTTGAATAAAATTTCATTAACAATAGTGTTTTTTTATGAAATATGAATCAATCATATTCAGTGCCGACAAAGAGTCGCAAAAAATTACAACGGAACATGGTTTATCAAAGGAGTCTAACCACTCAAGTGCCATTAAAATGGCCATGAGTTCAGCTCTCATACATTAGATAACCTGAAATACTTTTTTATTTTATATTGCGGAAGATAAAATGCTGCCCCAGTTCTAAAATTATCCTGTTTGGATCCATCAGTATATACATGTAAATAACCATTCCACACAATTCCAATTCTTTCAAGAACGATCGATTTCATCTCGGCCGTTAGCATATCCTTTTTTCTAATTATACGATGTGCATAAAACGACACAGGAGGGCGGGACAAACGCCATTCCGGTATTTTTGTTGATAAGTTGTCTTGCTTCTCTACAAGTACCTCATCACTACAGGCTCGAAGATTGAAAGGTTTTTCCCCTTCCTTCCATTCGTGTCTGTTCGTATGTTCAATGAGAATTTCTCTACTTGGATGACATGAAGTACTAAACAACAAATAATATCTAAATTTATCATTAAACAGTTTTCTCCGAAGATACAACGGTAATTCACCGGTCAAAATTTGTAGAGACTCTAATGATACATTGTATATCGTTCCTGTAATGATTTTCAAAGCTCTATATTGTATAGAGTCAAGCTTTTTCTTCAGAGATGTACAAGCAGAATCATACATTTCACTTCCATAGTCTAAAACAGATAAAATAAGACCTTTGTATATCATCATTAAAATTTCATACCTATTCCCCCAGAACGTACCAGAAACGCAACGTAATAAATTTAATCTTTTCTTACATTTATCAATAATCGCATTAATGTGGCTAGACCAAGTTAGTTTCGAGTCTAACCACATACCAAGAAATTTGAACTGCTCACAATGAGGCAAAACATGCCCATTTATTTTCAAAGTAATATCTTTCTTTTGTTTATTGGTAAAAACTAAAACTACAGACTTAGTGTGAGAAATATTTAATTTCCATCTCCAGCACCAGATTTCGATTTCATGGAGGGCTTCTTGCAGCTTATGGCGAACCAGATCTAAGTTTGAGCTAGTAAACCAAATCGTTTTACTCCACTTTCTTTAATCTTTAAGTCATTTAACATCAATGTAAAAATGACAGGACTTAATGAGCTCCCTTGCGGGATTCCATGCTCTAATACATACTTTTCTGACATACTATTGTTAACTTTCACGTTACAAAATCTATTTCTTAAGAAAGCTCTAATAAAGAAAAATAATTTTCCACTAATATCCAACATTGAAATCTTTTCAAGAGACCTCCTTTCCATAACGAATCATACGCCTTTTCCAGGTCTAGAAAAACTGCCACGGTGTATTTTTCTCCTTCAATGCTAAATGAACATCTGTTTCAAGCCTGACTAAATGATCTCTGATACTACGATATTTGCGGAATTCTGATTGAAGTGGGTTTAACGTTTTCTTATTTCCATCTAACAAGTGGAATGCCTCTGGCCGTCTCACCTGCATCACGCGGTTCAATATAGCAGCAGTGCTGACTTTGAATACTACTCTAACTCGCACAAGATGTTCAGTGATACATGGTTACTCTTATGTCCACTTTTTATGAACTAGACCAATAAACTTACAGAGATATGATGGTTATTCAACAAAAAACCCCAACATGGCCAAAGTTCATTGACCTTACATGACCTTTGACCTTGATCATGTGACCTGAAACTCGAACAGGATGTTCAGTGATACTTGATTACTCTTACGTACAAGTTTCATGAATCAGATCCATAAACTTTCAAAGTTATGATGGTAATTCAACAGATACACCCAATTCGGCCAAAGTTCATTGACCTTTGACCTTGGTCATGTGACCTGAAACGCGCACAGGATGTTCAGTGATACTTGATTAACCTTATGTCCAAGTTTCATGAACTAGGTCCATATATTTTCTAAGTTATGATGACATTTCAAAAACTTAACCTCAGGTTAAGATTTCGATGTTGATTCCTCCAACATGGTCTAAGTTCATTGACCCTAAATGACCTTTGACCTTGGTCATGTGACATGAAACTCTAATAGGATGTTCAGTAATACTTGATTAACCTTATGGCCAAGTTTTATTAACTAGGTTCATATACTTTCTAAGTTATGACGTCATTTCAAAAACTTAACCTCAGGTTAAGATTTGATGTTGACGCCGCCGCCGCCGCCGTCGTCGGAAAAGCGGCGCCTATAGCTTAACTTTGCTTCGCAGGTGAGACAAAAACCAATTCAGACGGTTTTTAATCATTTTCTCCATGACTTTAAACAGGGTTGATAATAAAGAAATAGGTCTATAGGACGACACTAAACTAGGATCCTTTCCAGGTTTCAAAATAGGTATTTGAACAACTTCATACCACTGACAAGGGAAATGTGAAGTTTTCCACGGCATATGTCGTTGTACACATCTAAAATAACATCAAGCGCTATTTGGGGTAAGTTTTTTAACATAATCGAATGAATATCATCCTTACCTGGCGCTGAGTTTTTCAAATCTTGTAAAACACTCTTCATTTCATTCATGTTAAAATCGTCATTAATGCAGTCATCATTCGACATTTCTTTACATAAATTATCTTCATTTCCACCATCATTATTATAAAAAGATCTGTCAATAGACTTGAAAAAACGGGCAACCGCATTAGCCTTATCTTCAGATTCACTAACGATATTGCCGTCAACGATTAGATTGTGGAAAATATGAGTATTCATTGCGCTATCTCTCATTCCTTTTACTTGTTTCCATACTTTTCCGATATCTGTAAATCTATTCATTTTACCGCAGTATTTAGACCAATAGTCATATCGTGCTCGCCGTTGCACCTTCTGAGCAAATGCTTTCTTTTTCAAGTATAGTTGAACATCATTTCTATCATAATATCTTCGTAATCTGTTTTTAATTTGATTTCTCTCCGCCATTGGTGGCGGAAGCCAACAAATTTAGGGGGTGTCCCAGGGGCGGATCCAGGATTTTGAAATAGGGGGGCGCCAGCGGCGAGGGAGCGAAGCGACCGAGCGGGGGGAGGGTGTGGGAGGGGGGATACCCCCCCCCCCTCCCACGGCAAGGACTTTTTCAAAAAATCATGTCCAAAAGTCGTATTTTGAGAGCACCTTTAGAAGAAAAATGCACACTTAAATCACTGTAACTTCATGAATAAAAGACACATACTGACTCATTTAGGAGCTGGTTTCCAGTCACACACCGTATAAGCGGTCATTCAAAACATACATTTGGCAAAGGCTCTTCACTTGCTTGCATCGTGTGATTGAAACGTCAAATTTAAATGATACGAAACTGAGACTTGTAATCGATAAGTTCCGAATAATTCATTCTGTTTATTGTCATTTGTGTATTTACATTGTGTGTTTCAAACGAGAATTGTTTAGTCGTATGGCAACATGCATAAAATTTGGTTCTTTTTTCCCCAAAATGCACAGTAAATTGTTACAAACTACAGAAAAAAACGACATCATCTTCTGGTAATCAACCTTTTCCCTCGTATTATTTTCAAATCATCTTCAATAATCCAGTCATTCTGCACAACCTCAAAGTAATATAATGCTTCTTAAGGCATGTAAGGGGATTCTCGTCATTAATACAATTTTGCTCCTTGATAATTCGTTGGAATGATTGCTTCGGCGAAACTTAGTTGGGGCGCCCTGGATAACATGCCTCTGAATCTACCAGAAAGTGTAAAAGTTAGTTTACATTAAATACAAATATGTCTGACCTATACATTTCAGTGAAAACGTACATGACCAAGGCAGAATGATAATGCTGCGCACGTGGCGCCCGATATAGGGCTTCATCTTTGAGTGAAGAAAAATCTCGGGGATAGACATTATCATTCGCATCGTTGACACTTTCTCTCGCGATCTGTTACTTACAAGTTACACGTATTTGCCATAAAGACGGACAAACGCATGTTACAAAAAACACAAAATTTCGGGAAAAAATGATATCCAATCCAACATCTTCACACTGGTCACTGCACTGCAACTCCCGATTACAAGTGGTGCAACTTTCCAACCAATCGACTTGCGCGCCCTGGAATTCCGGAATTTACATATTGCAATACAGTATGACAGAGGTGCATTTGTGCGAACACAAAGGCCATGAGCGTAAGTTAAAATATAGTTTTGACTAGATCTAGCCCTTGAAATTGACTACATTGTACCAATCCAGTAAAACAGTAAATATAACCATCAAAAAAAAAATCCGGCGAAAATAGGGGGGGGGCGCGCGCCCGGGGCGCCCCCCTCTGGATCTGCCACTGCTGTCCACCTGAAATTTTGGGATAGACATCTTTAAAAAAAATTTGACAAGCAAAAAAAAAAAAAAAAAAAAAAAAAAAAAGGTCATCAACCTAATTTTTTTTAGGGGGGACAACACACGTTTCAGGGGGGCCCACGTGAATTTAGGGGGGACGCAGGAAAAAAAATTGACAAGCAAAAAAAAAAAACAAAGGTTATCAAACAAAAATATTTAGGGGGGACACGTCCCCCCCCCCCCTGCCGCCACCGCTTTTTGACATGCTTCGTTCCACCAGGGAGTTATTTTACCTCTGTTTTCTCCTCCTATTCGCACTCGACGAATGCACCTTTCCGAAGCATTCAAGATTATCTTAACTCTAATATCATATCGTCCTTGAATATCCAAATTACATGCTGAGTAATGTCTCTTGTAATTTAGATTAAGTAATTCATTTTTAATAGCTTTTCTATACTCTTCCCAGTTTACGTTTCTAAAACTCCATCTACGACCTATATCTGCATTTTCTTTAATATTTACGTTATTTGTCTGTATTAATTTCAACACAATTGCATTGTGGTCGCTGCCAAAGTTATTTGTCAATACTTGCCACTCAATACTACAAGCTAGTTCCTTGGAGACTATAGATAAATCCAACATGGAATACGAACCAAAGTGCGGGTCTAGTCTTGTTGGTGATCCGTCATTGAGTAACGCTAGATCATTAACCTCCATGAAAGATTCAACAGTTTTTCCGTTGGAGTCAAGCTTGCTGCTCCCCCATAGAGGATTGTGGCTATTAAAGTCACCTAAAATAATAAGCTTCCCTGGCACATTTCTAATCATGAAGTTTAATTCTTTTATAATCCCTGCAAAAAGATTGAACTATAGTTCAATCTTTTTGCAGGGATTATAATAATTGATAATGGAAATAATTCCTTTCTTTGAAAAAATATCTACCCTTTGATATTCGATGAACTCTTGGACTTTCATAACCTGGAAAGCGATGTCCTTTTTAAAATACATAGCTAGACCACCTCTCCTACCATCCTGTCTGTTTCTACAAACACAAAAGTAATTAGGAATGAACGACACATTAAAATCATTAAACCATGTTTCCTGAATACAAATAATGTCTGGGTTGGAACCCAGTAAATTATTATCAAAAAGAGAAGTTAAAGTCCGACCCATGCGAAATCATGCCTTGAGCATTCCACTGGACTATTACTAGATCAGAGACAGACTGTTTTATTTAAGGTGACCCTTGACCATTTCCATGGTTATGTCTGTCTTTAAGAAATTACGACTAGCATGTACAACAGATTCCAAAAACTGATCATCGTTTTCCGACTGTGGTAACTTACGTATCACAAATAGAATAAACATAATGAAATCCAGGGGTGCTACACTCATTAATGTGTTGACAGTATCTTTCTTTTTGTTATTCGAATCAGTTCCTTGCCCTGACTCCTATTTCTTTCCCGCCTTCCTTCATTGTTCCTTTGTACTCGGATTGGGCGCGGAATCTTTGATTGTTGGATTGATTCGTGGTCAGATGCCATTGAATTTGAAATGGGACCAACATTCTTTAGTTTCCTTTGAGTGTTTTCTTTAGTATCGCTAGTACTAATGGTCTTACTGGCTTCTTCCACAATTTCACTTTTTTGAGTGCGATACACCCTAGTCGCTTGTGCGTATGTTATGTTTTCCTTCAATTTAACCTTTTGTATTTGTTTTGCCTCTATGTAAATTTTGCAACCTTGATACGCCGCCGAGTGTTTATCTCCACATCTAAAGCATTTTCGATTTTCCTTTTGTGTGCACTCTTCAAAATCATGTTCCCCTCCACATCTCACACATCGCAGTTTACCCTTGCAATTTTCCTTCATGTGCCCAAAAAGTTGACATTTGTGACACCTTGGCACAGGTGGACTAAAGTTGTCCACACGTTTAAGCTCATACAGAAAGTTTACTGTCTCGGGTTTATTCTTGCCTTTGAAGGTGATGAGAACTGATGGGGTTGGTACTATTTCACCATTGATTTTCTTCATAAAACGCTTAGCATGAATTACCTTCTGATCTTTCAATACTTCTGCAATTTCCTCATTACTTATTTGAGTATCTATTCTATGAATAACACCTTTCGTTGTGAAATCATGATTATCTTCATAACGCGTTGCTTGAACGTCTACACCAGCAAGCTTGGTTAGTTCCAACAATTTCATGACTTGTGTGTCATTCTCACATTTCAAAATCATCATATTTTTCACTTTCTCTTTTCCATTCAGATTGCCTACGAGATTATGAATTTCTTTGAACACCTGTACTGGGTTTGCTCTGCAAATATTCTTATTTTCAAGTCCAACAATGACTACCCTCCTACTTGAATGCGTGGGAGTAGAGAATTTGGGCATTTTACTGTTCTTCTTATTTATAGTACTATCGCTATTGCTCCTAACCCTTGCCCTTTTCTTAGCCGATCGGATAGAATTTCTATTGACCCTTATAAAAATCGCCAATGGTATTTGAATGGTGCCGAATGGTAGTTGAATGGTAATCTGAATGGTAAATGGTACGCGAATGGTATTTAAGTGGTGTTTCAATGGTAAGTTCTTAATGGTAATTGGTAGTTTATTTAATGGTAAATGGTATACCATATACCGAATGGTGTTTCAGTGGTATGTGACTAATCATATGATTGGTATGATGAATGGTATACCATTTACCCAATGGTGTCTCAGTGGTATTCAATGGTGTCTCAGTGGTATGTGCTTGTAATGGTATGATTGGTATGATGAATAGTATACCATACATCCAATGGTGTCTCAGTGGTATACAATGGTGTCTCAGTGGTATTCAATGGTGTCTCAGTAGTATGTGCCTGTAATGGTATGATTGGTATGATCAATGGTATACCATACACCAATGGTGTCTCAGTGGTATACAATGGTGTCTCAGTAGTATATGCCTCTAATGGTATGACTGGTATAATGGATTGTATACCATGCACCAATGGTGTCTCAGTGGTATACAATGGTGTCTCAGTGGTATTCAATGGTGTCTCAGTAGTATGTGTCTTTGATGGTATGACTGCATGGTATACCATGATATACCCAATGGTGTCTCAGTGGTATACAATGGTGTCTCAGTGGTATTCAATGGTGTCTCAGTGGTATGTGCTTGTAATGGTATGATTGGTATGATGAATAGTATACCATACATCCAATGGTGTCTCAGTGGTATACAATGGTATCTCAGTGGTATTCAATAGTGTCTCAGTAGTATATGCCTCTAATGGTATGACCGGTATAATGAATGGTATACCATGCACCAATGGTGTCTTAGTGGTATACAATGGTGTCTCAGTGGTATTCAATGGTGTCTCAGTAGTATGTGTCTCTATAATGGTATGACTGGTATGATGAATTGTATACCATATACCCAATGGTGTCTCAGTGGTGTCAAATGGTGTCTGAGTAGTATGTGCCTCTAATGGTATGACTGCATGGTATACCATTATATACCCAATGGTGTCTCAGTGGTATACAATGGTGTCTCAGTGGTATTCAATGGTGTCTCAGTAGTATGTGCCTCTATAATGGTATGATTGGTATCAATATGGTGTCTTAGTAGTATGTGCCTAGTGGTATATAATATAATCATGTTGGATAATTGTAAAGCTATAGTGGCTTAGTGGTGTTTGCCTAATGAATGCCATTTGTGTTAATGCTGAATGATATGCCCAATTGCATTACCCATTAACATAATTCCGAAGATTTAAAGAAAATATATCAAAGATTAAAAGGTATTTAGAGTTAATTAAATATTTGACCTGTGACTTTTATGCGAGCAGCTTCCCCAAATCAAGTGTAATCGCTCATGATTGTAAACATGGTCTCTTTGCATTCTTTTAAATTGTCTTTGTCCTTATTAAGTAAAAGGTCTATATGTGTTTAAATATTATTGATCCAGTGGTTATGATACAATATTATAAATTTTTTATATTTTACTATTGTACATAAATTTAAATCTGATGCAATGGGTGCATGCACAAATAAAATCAATCGGTCAATGAAATCTTTTTTGATAAAAAGGGTTTCAATTTTTAATTAATAAGTTTTATTCTATTTTTATAATCATTTTGCTTGTTTATGGCCGCTTTTTATAAAAAGAACTATATATTTAGTGTTCCAAGAAGATATTTGCAATCAATCCCAAAATTCGATCAGATGCAAATTTACAGGTGATGATACATTAAGTTTATCTAGAACATATCAATTTGGATTTTTTTATGGATCAGTTGCAAGTTTGCAATGAAAAGTATGACTCTCATGATTTTGGAGTCTGAAATTGATTTGCGTTCGATTGCTTCGATTGCAAGTTTCTTGCAATGCCCCATATTTTGCTAAAAATGAATTCACTGTTGGTTGTCTTGGTCCCCCAACCTCTATCAAATTCCCATCTGCAAACCCTGATTTGGTCTGTCTGCAACGTCAAAAGCCCCATCTGACCCATTTGTACGCTATTATAGCTGCTTCCAATCCTGAATTATTTCACCCTTTTTTTACAAATGATATTTCCAAAATTCTAATTCTATTTTAGGCTCTAAATATTCTTTCCCACTTGTGGACGGCGTTTATAAAGAGGAGAGCTATTCTATAGGCCGGCATTACTTGATTGAAATGATTTATCCACATGGTCTTGCTCCCTCACCCCTATCAAAATTCCCTGCCGCCATACAGGGTATAGTACAATGTAACAGAAAAGAAATCTACTGAATGAAATCTCAATTTCAATCATTACAAAAGCAAATTAAAAGGGAAGAGGAGTGAGTAAAAAATATATATATAAAGGGGAAAAAACAAGAAAAGAAAAAAGGCAAAGAAGAAAAGAAAGATTAACAGAAAAGAAAAAAAGACAACGAAAATAAAAAAGAAAATAGAAAAAAAAGTGAAGGTGATTCCAAGATCCAAGGAAAACAGTGGCATGCACTCACGCCATCATGGTTTCCAACCCAGAACCAATCGAGAGGAAAAAGAAGACACCCCTGATTTGGTTTTAATTCACCCCCCACCCATATCGGGATGTGTATTTATCTTGGCGAAGAAGTCCCCTCCCCCCATATTTTGTCATAATTTATCCCCCCCCCCCACATGCTTTGGCGGGAGGGGCCGCTTGGCTGCTTGCCAGGTAGCTCTATTATACGTGTTGTTATCGCACTACGCGCGCACGCGCGAACGTCTAACCGCCAAGTGCAATATTTGAAAAAGAAAACTCGATCTACCGGTACTACCGTTTTGCTGTTGATAAGTCCGTCGATAATTCATCAAAAACTAAAGGAACACGGGTCAAATTCGGACAGCGACTTCAAAGTCATTTGTAGAAGGCTATAACAGTAAGTTCTATAACAATTTTCTTTGATTTATTTCTCAAATTGTCTCAAAATGTTAGATGTCGTTGTACTGCCACGACATGCACGACCACTGCACTGCCACCGTCACTGCCCCGTTGGCGCTGGCCGCTGCTCTACGGGCCGGGACGTGGCTTTGACGATAGGGAGTGCTTATGGTTTATGCTTTGTATTGGCAGAGTTAAGATCGGCGAGCATTGAATAGTAATTCGCTCATATTGCCTGATGTTTATTGTCAATGTTTTACAAAAACCATCTCTGAATACATTGAATTCGTGAATGAATGATTTGTTAATGCTAATGTCAAGACTGACAAAGTTTTAATTGTGAATAAATAGACCGTTACTGCAAACGTTAATTTACTGAAATTGAAAACTTGCCGACAAATATTGCTTTGAAATTAGGCCTATAATTTGTTGTTGTTGTTGTTGATAGATGTTGGTAAATGAGATAAAATGGAGGTGAAACATGGTAAGGGTCCTAAAGTTTAAAAAATGATAAAGGCTACGCAGGTCTATAACTTTGCTACACTGTACACACCACTCATTGCACATACTATTTCAATGGTAAAATGTGCACTTTGTGTGTGGAACTGTGACTGGACGGAGTGACAAACGATTCCTATTCAATTTTTCTACAGAGGCTGCAATAAATATGCAGAGAAAACTGGCGCTAATGCAGTTTTGCACCGGCC
The DNA here is from genome assembly GCF_018143015.1 of Lytechinus variegatus. NCBI lineage: Eukaryota > Metazoa > Echinodermata > Echinoidea > Temnopleuroida > Toxopneustidae > Lytechinus > Lytechinus variegatus. The sequence goes on along the minus strand of NC_054745.1, from coordinate 17,586,694 downwards.
GATTACCAGCATACCTCATCACCAAAACTTGTTCCCAAATGTCATGACAGGTCTCTCAGTCACATTTCGATGTTAATATACCCACCGTTTTTCAAAATATTGGGAATGGCTGTATTTAGTCTTCGATCTCGACGTCGTTGATCTAATCCGTAGACATCACTTCGCGGATCTCTCGGATTCGCCGTAATATTTATATGGACTGAAGTTAGCAACCAAATCATGCTAACATGTGGCAAACAAACTGCCAGCATGCCGCATGCGAATCTTTTGATCGCATAACTTCGGTCCATATCAACATGACGGCGAATCCAAGCGATCCGCAATATTTTGAAAAGTGGTGGGCATATTGTGTATTGATCTCAAAATGTGTGTAGACAATTCTGGTGGGGAGTTTTGCTTGAAGTTGCATGCACAACGAACAATTGTCCATAGACTGTGTACAACGGATAGATCGTCTCCGCACAGCGATTCGAAGACCGCTGATTGGTCAATAGCGCAGATCACGTCATGACCACGTGGTCCCAAAAATAATTCCTTTGGACTGCGTGCGGAAGTATCGATAATGATATCCGGTCATGTTGTGTACACGGTAAATGGTCTTGGTTCGTGATCGGATCGCTCCGGTATCGATCGAAAATTATCGAAACTGCAATTTCATGCATATTCACGCGACGCTCCAAAACCCGGAAGCCAATTGACTTTATGCACGTTGCGATAGACTCTACAAATTCCAATGAACACGATGACATATAGACGCTAATTTGTAAGATTTTGACGGAAAAGCAAGAAGTATTCAAAATTCGCTTACCTGTGCGGTATCGGTGAGAAAATAGATCCTCTGAGAATACCTTTCATAATTCATATAAAATATAGGAAAATTGAAATTCTAGGTCGATTTTGGTACGAGGTGATAGGGAATTGCACACTTGTTTTGGTGGAATTCTGTGTGGGGAAACAAAAGGCTTGCACTGCGCATGCTTACTATATTTTCATTCATAAATTGGTTCTCGGCAGTGGCTGGATGACGTCATGTAATAAGCAAAAATGTACACGACCGCTACGTTCACGCTCCGCTATCCGTTGTACACAATTGTTCACTGTGAGTTGGCTGGTGTGAAACTGCATTAGTGCCGGAGGGTATTCTTAGATCCTTTCATGGGGCTAGGCATATCAATTTTTAAAGTAAATTTTATCCTCTTTTAAAGTTAAGTTTGTCCTGTGATTACATTTTATCTGTTTTTATTTATTTACTGAACAAAACTTGCCTAAAAAACGTCTGGAGTTCATCCACTGGCATATGATTGTCCATGAACGGATCCATGATTTCTCAAAGGGGGTAGTGGGGCACATTTTCCCAAGGAAACTTTAAATAACAAGCAAACCAAAAAGGAGATCCTCTTGTATGAGACAATATTTTTAATATAAATATTTGCTGTAACTTTCGAAGGGGGGGGGAGAACACTTGTGTAAGAAAGCCACATTTTTATCAAACACATCAACTATTGCTCTCAAGGTGGGGGCACAGGTCAAATGTGCCCACTTGGATCTGCTTCTGCGATTGTCAATACCAGAAAAATGGAATTTATGTCATCGATTACCCTCTTGAAAATTGCTGCTCTAGAAATTTGATTTCAGATGACATAGCTATTACTAGTATAAAGCATGCACAGTTATAATACAGCCTTGTCTGAACTACGCTGAAATACTATCACATTTCCTTATTTTTATCCTAAATTCTGGGCTGGTAATCAGAGGTCCATGAAAAATATCTTTAACATTAAAGTTCTAAGATCATTATTTTTCTATTACTATATTAGTATTCTATTTTTGTTTGTATCTGCACATACATGCAGATTTTACAACACTTAAATTGATTTTATTTCATTTTCAAAGTTTGGACGACGGATACACTGGATGATAAGGTAGATGATCCAGCCTTATCTTGGAATGACACGACGGGTGTTGAACACAGAAAACGTACCGTGTACAAGAAACAATTGGAGTTTATGAAAGGTAGGTGTGTAAGAATTTTCTTCAGTAGAAAAAAAATGCAAAGCTTCATGAGATAAAACAGATTGTATTCCTGCAGTGGCATAGCTGAAAAAAAAACCTTGTCAGGAATGGTAAAAAATCCTTAGAAAGGACAAATGTCATCCCTATTTAGAGGAGCACACGTCTTTTCTGACACCCCCCCTCCCAGAAAAAAAATCAGTATGTTGGCTGAGGGGGAAGGGTGGACACTTTTTCCCCAGGTATTCATTTGTTGTGGTATTTGTCATCATTGGGGCAACCTCCCATTATATAATAGGTTATTGTCTACCCATCTATGGTTAAACATAAATTTATTTATCATATTTTACAAAATGTTTTGTTGATATTTGTTAATTGGTATCATTCAATTGAATGGTAGAGTATACTGCAAATTTCTCAATATATAAAAAAATATATGAACTTCTAAAGAAAGCTTACACACATGACAAGCATTCATATTTTGAACCCTTAGCTAATATACTGTCCTTTGCATTGTTTTCATCCAATATTTCTTATTACAGCTTCAAGGAATTAATCCTGCCGGGTACCCATTCACTTCATCTGGGTCTAGTGATGCACAGTGTGGATGAAATTCGGGCTGAAGGAAAACACACCATGGCTAGGACTCAAATTCACGACCCTCTGTTTGAAAGGTGAGAGTCAGAACCACTAGACCACGACGTTCCCAGCTGATGTCATATCCCCACTTGTTCTTTTGTATTTTATTACAAGAAGTCGCGCTAATTTACATTTTGTCCTCCGAGAACTATAAAAAATGGAGTGAAAATTTATTTCAAAGACATGTCCACCCTAACAAAAAAGTTGATTTGATTAAAAAGAGAAAAATCAAACATAAAAATCGGATGAAAAATAAGAAAGGTATGACATTTTTAAGTTTCGCTCAATTTCACTTAATAGTTACATGCACATCCAGGTCGGTATGCAAATGAGGGAACTGATGACATCACTCATTCACTTTTCTTTGTTTTTTAAATATGAAATATTATAATTTTCTCCTCATTGTCCTATGAAATAAAGTTTTATTTTTATTTTTTATTGTCAAATCCGTAAAAAATTGAAATATTGTACAATTCAAACAATGAAAACCAAAACAAAAAGTGAGGGTCTTATTTTGCATCCGATTTAGATGAAATATTTTGCATGATGCTTGCCTGATTTTCTCTGTTGATTCAAAACAATCTTTTCTGTGGTGGACTAGACCTTTAATGTGAAGATATGCATTGCTGGAAATAATGATATGATACTTGGGACATATCATACACACATGTATGAAAATATGAAATAATTATTTCATTTTATAGAATAAGCCTAACAAATATTCCTGACGATCGTGTGTACATTGGGTTAATTTTTTACCAAAATGTTGTTAAATTTCAAATTCAATAACTTTGTTATTATCAGATTTTAATGAAATTTTCAGCATGATCCTTTTCTGATTCATTCTCTCCCTACCAAAATCTCCCCTTTTCTCATGCTTTCTTTCTATGGTCCCCTTCATTCTCCTTATAACTATGTTATATGTAAAGTGTAACCGGTCGTCCAACCAATTTGATTGAAGGGCTAGAGGTACTCGAGACTGAAAGCTATGTGATATAATTCAAAGTGTACATCAGACAAACAAAAAACACTGAAAATCTCATCCAAATTTGTTTAGGATTAACAAAGTTTTGACGAATTAAAGTTGTTATTTTTTGCTAAAACTGTTCTCTGCAAGTCCTCATAAATATACAAGATCACAATTTATATATTTTTTGTATTATATGAATTTAAATTTTGTCCAAGCTCGGTTGTAAAAAATTACGATTGACTACTGATTTACTGTGTAAGACAATATAACACAACAAAAATAGACAGAAAAGAAATAAGTGGGTATCTTGTATATATTATTTTCTATATATTTTGCAAAAAAGTCTCTATTTTTCTTCTGTTTTTTAGTTTTCCAAATTGAATAATTTTCTTTCCTTATTTTCCTTATATTTTTTTTCTATGTGTGATATATTATTTATTTATTAATGTATCATTATTGTATTTATGATAAACTTTTGGCGTGTTTCTACAGTAAATCATTAAAAACGGTTTATCTTTTCCGGACTCGAATTACGATTGACTACTAATTTACTGTGTAAGACAATAATCTTTCTCACACATATTTAACACAACAAAAATAGACAGAAAAGAAATAAGTTGGTATCTTGTATAGATTATTTTCTATATATTTTGCAAAAAAGGTCTCTATTTTTCTTCTGTTTTTTAGTGTTCCAAATTGAATAATTTTCTTTCCTTATTTTCATTATATTTTTTTTTCTATGTGTGATATATTATTTATTTCTTAATGTATCATTATTGTATTTATGATAAACTTTTGGCGTGTTTCTACAGTAAATCATTAAAAACAGTTTATCTTTTCCGGACTTGAATAACCTTATCGTTCTTAAACCAACCTGTTTCTACAGACTGAATAATCTGATTAACTTGCATTTCGCGTCGCAAATACGGTGGAAATCGGAAAATTCAACCTATAACCTCACATTGCATTTTGGTATGTCAAAAATTGCATCTCGTTAGGAAAATTGTCAAAATTCATGGTAGATCTCACTCATTGTAGCAGGTACACGTTTCGCGATCAGCTGGCGAGATAAAAAACGGCCAGAATATATGTTTACTGTGAGATCGCACTTCTTGGTTCAAGCACTTAAGCCAGACACGTATGCTATTTTGCCCCGTGTTTTTACAGAAAAGTTAAACGGATTAACATGGCAATAACCACCTCTCAGAGAGATGGTTATGAGAAACCGTATTTTGCGCGATGCAATTTATCAATAAACCGCATCGCGTCTGTTTCTACAGGAAAGTTATCAGGGATTCTGGATACTTAGGCGGGTAATACCTTTTAACAATTCTATGTAGAAACATGCCATTGATATATCTTTTTAGGTGAAAAGAAAAAAGAGACCAATTTGGGAGTACTATTTTCCCCCCTTTTGGGGATATTTCATTTCTTCTAGGTGTGGTACCCTTTATTCATTTGGCCATGTGAAGGCTATCACACATTTTGAGTTTAATCTTCGAAATTTGGTGTTCATTAGTTTGTTGTCCAAACTCTGTCTTACATGTAAATTTGTTTATAGGAAGATTAACATAATATTTATGTGGAGTGCAATCATTGATCTCTTGTGGAGTCGCACAGTCACATGTATTCATAATATGGTGCTTTTATGCCATACCTGTCAATACTCTTTTGTACTTGAACTTATTAGTAAAAAAATGTTTATTAATGTCGTTGAAAGCAATTACACACAACAGATTTAACATCAAGTTTATTGTATTACAAGTATCAGGTTTGTATGCAGAACAGTGGTTTTGCCAAGTACTCAATCCATGTAAAAAGCAATATGAGAGAACAGGTTTATTCTTGGAAATGTTAGCCTTCATTTGTTGTGTTTTTCAATCAAACTCTGTCTTGATGCATGTTTACTTTTAGATAACAAGATTGACAGAGTATAGATATCAACGAGTAGCTAAGTCATATATATTAACAACTTATGTGCTTTAATTATAAAGTCTATACTTGTGAATACTCTGTGCCATTTATGCTGTACTTAAACTTCTTATAGTAAAAACATTTTATTGACGTTCTTGAAATAAGTAACTGTTTTCATTTTTTTTCTTGTGTATACTTATTCCATTATTAAGCCTACCACTAACCCCAGAGATATGCTGTTCACCAATGGTCTACCATTCACTGTACTTTATTGGCCTACTATACATTGCACATCGTTGTTCTACTGTCTACCATTCAGTGTAAACCATTGGTCTACCATTGAACTTGTGGTCTATAGTGTATGACCAATGGTGTTATTTGAATGGTTGACTAATAGTATAGTGTGTATGACAGTGTTGTATGGTAAATGGTAGGTCAATGGTGTACGGTGTATGGTAAGCCAATGGTGTATGGTAAGCCTATGGTGTACGGTGAATAGTAGTTCAATGGTGTATGGTAGGCCAATGGTGTACTGTAAATGGTAGGTCAATGGTATACGGTGTATGGTAGAATGGTGTAAAGTGAATGGTCAATCAATGGTGAATGGTGTGTGGTGTACGACGAATGGTAGTTGAATGGTGTATGGTGAGCGGTGAATGGTACGTGAATGGTGTACGACGAATGGTAGTTGAATGGTGTATGGTGGTGAGCAGTGAATGGTACACGAATGGTGTACGGCGAATGGTACGCGAATGGTGTACAGTGAATGGTGTACGATGAATGGTACGCGGATGGTGAATTGTACACGAATGGTGAATGGTACACGAATGGTGAATGGTACACGAATGGTGTATGTTGAATGGTAGGCGAATGGTGTATGGTGAATGGTGTAAGGTAATCGGTAGGCCAATGGTGTCCAGTGAATGGTGGCTGAATGGTAAATGGTAGGCCAGTGAATGGTGGCTGAATGGTGAATGGTGGTCAATGGTAAACCTGTCTATAGTGGCCATATGGTAGATCAATGGTGAATGGTGTTTGATCAATGGTATATGAATGGTAAATGGTGCTCATGAATATGGTAATAGTAAGGTCCGAATTATTTAAATTAGTTTGAATGGTATACCATTGAGGCTTGAATGGTATACCATTGGTGTATGGTGGGTGCTGTGCGAATGGTATTCCAATGGTATATCAATGGTGTATGATAAATGGTAGTCAATGGTATACCATTCAATTTTTTTTATAAGGGGATCGCCGTTTTCCAAGAACAATTCGATTCATCATAACTGTCCTCATCATGGACAGTGTGATCATCGGATGATATCACTAATTCATCTGGCGCTTGCCTAAATCTATTACTCGCTGCTGCTAAATAATCCTCTTCGCCCGAGGACATCGAAGAGGTATGCGCCATAATTATCTATTTTACAAGAACATAATAATCTTTAGCTAGGCCAATTGATAAATTGAAATTAGTCTCTTACCAGTTAACACAGTGTTAATAAGGTGAAAATATGAATGAAAATGAGTGAATATCACCATGGGAACGACTATTATGGTCACCCAAGCCTCCAACTCCGCTCACTACGGCAACTGGACTGTTCAATCCTCGATCGACTACAACTGGTGATCAGTCAGAATTCAATTCCGTTCAACAGAAAAGGGAGAGCAGGCCGATGGACTGGGGGTGGCTAGGAAGCGGCACAGATCCCGGTGAGGAGCAGGGTGTAGCCGACTTGAATTTCCCGCCAAAACGTCTATGTGAAAACAACACTGCTGCAGAGCTCCTGTCAAAAGCGTCCGCTCAGCTTGGGCGTTTGGTATCCTGTGTCCGGAGAAAAATCAAGTTAAAAGGAACGGGAGGGCGCTATTTCCACTCTTTCTTGTAAGTTACGACTTTATGAAGCTCTGGAAAAATCTCTATACATCGACAAAATCAAAGGATTATTTGGAATATAAATTATATGGATTTGAACAATATAGACAAAGGCAGCAGGTATCTGTTGTTTGGACGAAAATTGGACTGGATTCTGTCAGATTTTGGATACTTATGATACGACTTTGCAATTTTGAAAATGGCGGCTTATAACACGGAAGCCAATGAGAGGCAATCATACGCAGCGGCAACAGGGATCAAAGACAAACACATCATTACTGGTAGCCAGTTTTCTTTAAACATCGGGATGTACCCCATGTTATGGAAAAGGACTTGGAAAGTCAAGAAGTATACAAGGCCCTACTAAAATCTGTGCCTACATCTCATATCATGGGCATACAGAAAGTTGGTGGGTTATGGAGGCTATACATTACACATCAGGACTATAGAATTGCACTGATAGCAAGTGGTTTGAACATTCGTAATGCATGCATAGCAGTATATGATTCTAACCCATTTCTAGCGGGTGGATATGAGAACCTTCTTAGACTAACTGTGAAAGACTGTAGACAACTCAGTGATTTTAGATGAACTTGAGAAACGAAAATACAAGGTGTCGGTAGATGGCCAACTAACAAACTGCCTAACGGGCGACAGAGTCATCTATATAGAAAAACCAGCACAACCTGTTCCGAGAATCTTGTCTTTCGGTAATTTTCGTGGAAAGGTCTTTCATGCAAACCAAGTCATCAAAGATCAAATCATATGTTCAAACTGTCTTAATAAGGGACATCATCGTTCAACATGCACAAACCAGATCGTATGTCGGATGTGCAAGAGGGAAGGGCACTTACAACGAGATTGTCCGAACCCCGGATTAACATGATTAACAAGCGAAGAAGGCCGAGAGGAGCCGATCGGTAAGCAGGGAACCTTGGATACTCGGGAGCGAAGTCAGAACGACAAAAGAGAGCCGATGCGAACCGTCGTCAAGGCAACCAGCCACATAGCTGACAGCCAGGCTAGAGTTGAGCTGCCGAAACGGACCGCTACCAAGACAACGAGACGAACAGCTGACAACCAAGAGGCTATACCGAATTGCAGACCCTTTCACAAGATGAAACATCGGGCAACACACAGTCAAATATTACCCAATTTATTCGTAGGGAGCGTCTTAAACAAGCAGACCGGGATCGAGATCACACAGAAACCAGCGCTGACGAATCGAGTGATGGTGATAGTCTATATAGAAATCGAGACAGATGATTGTTTAGAATCGGAAGTATCGATAGAGTCACCCAAGTTGCCGAAGACCGGATCTCAACTCGCAGCGAAGAAACCAGCTAAGAAAAGAAAACTAAAGCAGAAGAAATCAAAGAAAAAGTGAGGACAAATCTTGTTGGTGTCTCACCGTAATTTGCTTACATCATGTCAACGTGTCATCTTTTAAGCGTTAATGTGAGGGGATTGCGCAATAAAACCAAGCGCAACATCTTCTTCAAATGGTGTCAAAACCAAAAAGCTGACCTCATTTTAGCCCAAGAAACGTATTGGTCGACGGAGATCGAACCAGTGATTAATAGTGAATGGAAAGGCAAAGTTTTTTTTATTCTCGTGGAAGCAATCGTGCAAGAGGTGTCGCAGTTATAGCAAATGAAAATATAAATATCAACATCAACATTACTAGAGACAGTAGCTGTGTTGATAACACTGGAAGACTATAAGTGATAAAATTCACGAAGAACTCTGCTAATTATTGTCTGATTAATTTTTACGCCCCAACGGAGAAAAAGAACAAAGATTAAATTTTTAGGAAACTACGAAAAACAATAGATCATATCCAAAAAGAAGACAAAGATTGTTATCTAATAATTGGAGGCGACTGGAATTCTGTATTAGACCCAGTTAAAAATACAAAAGGGTCAAGAAGTTTTTACTATAAAACTCCACACAATCTTAAAACTTTGCTGAAAAATAAAGGGTTCGTAGATGTCTGGAGAAAATTTAACAAAGATTAGATGTAAAACAATTCACTTGGAGAAATATTCAGATTCAGATTCATTTATTTACACCTCTTTAAAATACACAAAAATACATAAATATATAAATACAAACAAAATTCTTAGACAGGAGAACAAATATTGACAAGTATAAACAGATAGTAAAACACAGTAAATAAAAATGATTTCCACTGTATGGCGGATGTGGGGGAAGGACAGAAAGCCAATGGCCTATCGAGGTCTATCCCCCTGATTACCGTACAACAGGAAAAGGCTTACACAGTTTACAAGGAAAGAGAAAAACAAAACAAAACAAACAAACATAACGCAAGAAAGGAGGAAAACAAGGGAATTAAAATCCTAATTAGCGGGGGGAGGTGGCAGGCAAAAGTGGGGACACACAAGTGTTAATTATTTGATATTGTATTGTAGTAGGTCATTATTGCGTATATACACATAAATATACTGATACAGATGTATAAATATATATAACTATATAAATATGAATATGGATATTGCATCCAGATTAGACTATTGGATAATAAGGACATGTTAGGGAAAGTTGTCTCTACAGACATTAGACCCGTTGTTAAGGGAGATCATAATGCAATTTCTTTGAAATTAAGATTGAGCGATATAATTAAAGGTCCAGGGTATTGGAAACTAAATACTTCCTACCTTAGTGACAATAACTTTAAGACGGGAATTAGAAATGTTATATCAAAATGTCTCAGTGATAATGAAAATACCTCTATGATGAAACTAGAGATTCTGAAGATTAAATGTAGAGAATTTGCTCAGAAATTTAGCAAACGAAAAAGGAAAACAAAACGTGAAAAAAAACTTTTGGAAATTGAGCTAGCCAAATATGAATGTGATTTAGACAATAGAAATAATGATATATCAAAAGAAAAATACCTTCAAGTTAAAGAAAAGTTAGAGAAGTTATCATAAATCAGTGTAAAGGGGCCGCAGTAAGGTCACGGATGAGATGGACGGAAGAAGGGGAAAAAACACAAACTATTTTTTTATCCCTTGAGAAAAAAATGGGGGAAAATAAGCTTATTACTCAACTAAGAGTGAATAGGAAGAGACATGTAGTTACTAAGCAGCAACATGTCTTTAGAGAAATTAAACTGTATTATCAAGATCTGTATAAGAGAAATCATATAAGATCTAGATCATATGAATGAATATGTGTTCTCACAAGATGTGAAAAGGCTTAGTCAAGATGAAAGAAATAAATGTGAAGGCTTAATGAATATGGCAGAATGCAAAAAGGCTGTTTTCTATATATATGAAGAGGAATAAGGCGCCAGGTATGGATGGCCTGCCTATCGAATTTTATCAAGTTTTCTGGGAAGAAATAGGCGAGTTGTTAATTAGTGCATTCAATGAATTTTTCAGTCGCCTTCACAACGAAAAGGTCTCATAACTTTGATTTATAAACAAGTGGAATGCCTCTGGCCGTCTCACCTGCATCACGCGGTTCAATATAGCAGCAGTGCTGACTTTGAATACTACTCTAACTCGCACAAGATGTTCAGTGATACATGGTTACTCTTATGTCCACTTTTTATGAACTAGACCAATAAACTTACAGAGATATGATGGTCATTCAACAAAAAACCCAACATGGCCAAAGTTCATTGACCTTACATGACCTTTGACCTTGATCATGTGACCTGAAACCCGAACAGGATGTTCAGTGATACTTGATTACTCTTATGTACAAGTTTCATGAATCAGATCCATAAACTTTTAAAGTTATGATGGTAATTCAACAGATACACCCAATTCGGCCAAAGTTCATTGACCTTTGACCTTGGTCATGTGACCTGAAACGCGCACAGGATGTTCAGTGATACTTGATTACTCTAATGTTCAAGTTTAATGAACTAGACCAATAAACTTTCAAAGTTATGATGGTAATTCAACAGATACCCCCGATTCGGCCAAAGTTCATTGACCCTAAATGACCTTTGACCTTAATCATGAGACCTGAAACTTGCACAAAATTTTCAGTGATGCTTGATTACTATTATGTCCAAGTTTCATGAATCAGATCCATAAACTTTCAAAGTTAAGATGGGAATTCAACAGATATCCCCAATTCGGCCAAAGTTCATTGACCCTAAATGACCTTTGACCTTGGTCATGTGACGTGAAACTCATGCAGGATGTTTAGTAATACTTGATTAACCTTATGTCCAAGTTTCATGAACTAGGTCCATATATTTTCTAAGTTATGATGACATTTCAAACACTTAACCTCAGGTTAAGATTTCGATGTTGAATCCTCCAACATGGTCTAAGTTCATTGACCCTAAATGACCTTTGACCTTGGTCATGTGACATGAAACTCTAATAGGATGTTTAGTAATACTTGATTAACCTTATGGCCAACTTTTATTAACTAGGTCCATATACTTTCTAAGTTATGACGTCATTTCAAAAACTTAACCTCAGGTTAAGATTTGATGTTGACGCCGCCGCCGTCGCCGTCGCCGCCCCCGTCTGAAAAGCGGCGCCTATAGTCTCACTTTGCTTCGCAGGTGAGACAAAAAGGAAACAGCGACGATTTAAAGAACTGGAGACCAGTAACACTACTTAATTGCGACTATAAAATAATTGCAACAGTTCTAGCATTAAGACTAGATTTTAACAAGTATCATTATGGAAACACAAGTAGGGTATATTAAAGGACGATTAGGAGGTTTTAATGTAAGAATTGTTAAAGATATGATAGATTACATGCATGAAAAAAATGTTGAAGGTGCGGTCATGATGGTTGATTTCACCAAAGCATTTGATTGTATCGATATATCTTTTATAATGAAATGCTTAGACAAGTTGAATTTTGGCAATGAATTTCGCAATTGGATATGTGTCCTTTACAATCAAATAGTAAGTTCAGTAAAGGATAACAGAAGAGTTTCAAGTGCAAAGAGGAATACGGCAAGGCTGTCCTCTTTCGGCACTCCTGTTTGTGATTGCAGCTGAATTCTTTGCAAACAAAATACGCAAAAATGATACTATAAGAGGTGTTTGTTTTGATGAAACCAATGGTCACTTTGAGTTAAAGGTATTACAGTATGCAGATGATACTACCTTTTTTGTTGGAGATGATAGCTCATTAGAAATTATTTTAACTGAATTGGAAGATTTTGGTAGTGTAGCCGGTCCTAAAATTAACAAAGAAAAAACTGCACTCTTATGGATAGGTAAGGAAAAAAATCGATGGGTGATACAAGACCTTGACCTGACATGGGCAGAAAACCCGGTAAAATATTTGGGCTTTTTTATCTCTAATAATGAGCAAATTGCTAACAGATTGGGAAAATAAGTTAGAGAAAATGATTGATTGATTGATTTTATTCGTCAAGAATTCACAAGAGATTACAATGAAATTGAAGAATACCTTGACAGGATAGCCCATGAAAGCCGAAAGGCTATTTCCAATGGGGTCCTATAGTTAGTATTAAACATTAACATATTGTAACAAAACTGGAATATGTAAAAAAGATAATAAAATACGTACATGTTACATCAGTCAAATATGAAAACATCTGAAGCAAACAACAATCCTCCTAATATGTGAAACAAGATTATATTTTAACATGCCCTAATGTATACATTATCTAAAATAGTAGAAGCCAACAGTACAAAATGTGTGATTTTTAATGGTAATATTGCTCCCGAGTAGCTTCCAGTTTTAGGTGCTTCTTTAATGCACTCTTAAACTGAGAAAATATTTTAACTGCTTTTACTTTTTTGGGAAGAGCATTCCAAGACTGGATGCCATTAAAATAAAAAGTGTTCCCTATATGTCCTTCACGTTTTGGCAATATAAAATTAAAATTACTATTTCGAGTACCGTACCTATGGATATTTGATACACGGGTGAAATTATTTGCTATATAATGATCTAATGTATCCGAACATAATATTTTATGCACATGGTGTAATACTAATTGTTGTGATCTGTGATCTACATGAAGTAATCCTGCCCTTTCAAGTTCATTACATCCGACATGTGCTCTTGGTCCTAAAACATTTATGTATCTCACAATTCATTTTGGATTATTCTAAGCTTTTTCTTATCCGTAATACCCAGGCTACCGCACCAAGCCGCATTAGCATAGTCAAATAGACATTGTATCAAAGCAAAGCATAAAATACGTCTAGACTTCATATTCAAACAGGTTTGATATCTATACAAAAATTTCAAGCGCGAATTTGCCTTTTTGACGATTGAGTCTACCAAACCCGTCCATGATAGGTTACTTGTTAAATTAATTCCCAGATATTTCACTGAATCTTTTCTGTCAATTACCTGATTATTATATGAAACCTTGAAATCGTGTGTATAACTTAACTTTCGTTTCGAACAAAATAAAATGCTTTGTGTTTTCCCAACGTGTAAACTAAGCTTGTTGTCAGACATCCATTCAATGCAATTTGCCAAATCTGCACTAAGTTTTTTATCAATTATCTTGGGATTTGTATCCGAATATAGCAAAACACTATCATCAGCATATAAAATTAATTTAGATTCGTTAATACAAGTTCACATATCATTGATGTAAGACATAAAAAGAATGGGGCCTAAAATGCTTCCTTGAGGGACTCCGCATTTAATAGGCAGTGAATCAGAAAGAACCGTCTGCATGGTAACTACTTGATGACGGTTAGATAGATATGATCTAAACCATGTCACACATGCAGAGTCTAAACCCATCACTTCTAATTTCTTCAAAAGTATGTTATGGTTTACAGTATCAAAGGCTTTTTGTAAGTCTAGGAGAACCATTCCAACCATGCGCCCATGTGAAATTTCGTTCCTGATAAAATCTGTTAAATGTATTAAACAAGTTTCAGTAGAATATCCGTTACGAAAGCCGGACTGAAATTTATATATTAGATTGGTTTCTTGAAAGTATTTCTCCACTTGAGCATGAACAGATTTTTCCAAGATGTTCGACACTACTCTTAATACACTTATAGGCCTATAATTACTAATGTCAGTTTTATCTTTCTTTTCATGTAGCGGGGTAACTTTTGCAAATTTCATATCATCAGGAAAGGTAGAAGACGTAAGAGATAAATTAATAAAATAATTCAAAGGTTTGTACAAATTTCTTGCCCCATCTTTTAGAAATCTTGCAGGTATCATATCTAGACCAGTACTTTTTGATATTTTCAACCTATCTAGTTCGTCTAAAACAAATTTTTCTGTAACAGGGGAAAAATGAAAACTACTTTTTGAAATACCCTTTTCCTCATAAAACTTTTGAAAGTGGTCACTTTCTACATGAAATTTGTTTGTATTTACTGGTAATTTCCAAACTAGCTTGTCGGCCACAGTCGTAAAGTAACGATTAATCTCATTTGGAATTTTAGCCTTATCATGACTTAATTCACCTTGCACGTTAATAACCGTTTTTTGGTCAGATTTCCTTTTACTTTTTGGTCCTAAACCTTTCAAATTCTTCCACAGTTTTCTAAAGTCATGTTTGTTTTCTTCAATTTGTTCTTGAAAGTATTCGTTTTTGGCACTTCTTACCTTCCTTTGAACTAAATTCCTTAAAACTTTATATTTTCTTTCAAGGTCTAAATTGCCAAGATTCCTTTTCATACTTTTATAAGCTACATTTCTCTCTTTTATTAAAACAATATTGTCATGGTTCATCCATTTTTCAGTTGATTGCTTAATTCTTACCTCTTTCAGAGGTGCGCTCATATCTATAATTGATAAGAACATAGATTTAAAATTTGCCCAAGCCATATTTACATCGTTACATTCAGTTACCTTGGACCAGTCTGATCGGGATAAATTTAAGTTGAAATCGTCTACATTATAACCTTTTAATCTCCTGATGGATACAGTTCTGTGGTGCCCAAATATGGGCCTTACAATCTTTCTTGAACAGTAAATTAATAAATGATCGCTTATACCTAGTTCAATAACGCCACTTTGACTAATATGCTCTACTTTATTACATAATATGTGATCTATCAGGGAGGAAGATGTCTGAGTTGTACGTGTGGGCAGCTTTACAAGTTGGCCTAAACCACTTAGATTAAGTATATTCTCATATTTCTGGGATAAAGGAGACTTTTTCGTAAGGCAAATATTCATGTCCCCTAATACTATAATCTCATCTTTTTTAAATTTGTCTATAGTGTCAGAGAGTGATTCAATGAAATTATTATCTTTAGGGGGTCTGTAAAGAGCACCCAGTGTAATGGGCTTTGTCCGAGGCAATAGGATATTGATCCACAATGATTCAATATTTCTTGAAGTCAAGTCTTCTCTTATATATTTCTTGAAGTCAAGTCTTCTCTTATATTGAATGCAATGTCGTTTCTTATGTACAGACAAACACCACCACCTAGCCCACATTCACGATCTTTACGTAATATACAGTATCCATCTATACATACTTCTTCATCATTTACAGATGAGTTTAACCACGTTTCAGTGATGGCAATAATTGCTATTTTACGTTTAGAAAAAAGAAGCCGAAATTCGGAAATTTTATTCAATATTGATCTCACGTTTAAATGAATGAAATGCAACCCTTTTGTTTCAAACTTTTCTTCAAAGGACTTATACACTGTTGTTTTATCAGAAGGTGGGGTATTATTTAATTGTTCAGTGGGAGGCAAAAGCGGTTTGGTATGACCATCCTCTGTTTGAATGGGGTGCAAAATAAGGAATCACAAAAAGGCGGTAAGGAGCATGTTAAACAAGTCCAACATTCATTAGGGTTGTAATATAATCTTGTGTACTCCTGGTCACTTATGCCTTCACATTTGGAATGGTGCCAATTATTACAAGTAGAACACAGGAGGCCAGTTTGGTTTTTCTTCACAGGCTTTTGACATTTTCTACATGGAAATTTATAATTTGGACCAGGATTTGCTTCCACATCCCCAGATAATAACAAAAGATAACGAAAATGGTTACTAGGTTGACATAATTCGGCTTGAAAGGTTGCTACAGAGTTATGATAGTACAAAATAGGCGAACGGAAATATTTCAAACGCTTTATCGCTGGAAGACTAACATACTGAGAAATTGTGTTGACATTATGAGAACATACTATAGAAATTAAAAAATAAAGTACCAATACATTCATCTCGGTGTAGTCCCACACCAACAAACAGTGTTAAACAAAAGAAACAAAATACAAAGACAAACGTGGATAAAAGAAACTCGGTTAAAAACGTAAACTTAACTACGATGCTACAAACTACAATACTGCATAAAAGTCTATTCTTCAGTCATGGAGTCCTACTTCAGCCTCGATCTCTAGTAGGTCCATGGGCACCCCTGGCAGCCAGACCTCCAGCTTTCATCTATCCTTCCGTCTGTCCGGCCTGCTCCTCCTTGATTCTCCTCCACTGGAAACGGATCAGCTCCATGATGACGAAGAGACAGCATGCAGGTGTACAGAAAATTCCAATATTAAAAATGTCATGGATGTAGATGTATGTAATGAGACAATACAAACACTGTTCTGAACTGAGACCAGTAGTGATTGATGGACAGAGCCCTGGTTGGCTGACAGATTGTTGACAGGTGGCAGCAATAAAAGAGAGTTTGAGAAGGTAGCGCTCGCTCGAAAGAAATACAGAAGAGGGAAGTGACCTGAATGTGAAAGTGAATCACTTTATACTCCTAGAAAGTACTATGGGTGGGACAACAGTAAGCACAGTGCTAGATGAATCACACGAAGTATCTCCAGACAAAATCAGGAAAATAATCAAAGTCCATTCATGATCAAGTTACAAAAAGTTCTCCAAAAGTCTCCAAGAGACCTATATAAAAATATGTAGCACAATTACATGATGGCCGAAGTATCAAACAGGTCCAAGGAAGAAAATTAGAAGAGCACATATGTGCTCCCCCTCCTCATGCCATCACCTTTATTAACCATGCAACGTCTCCTAGATAATTGGCGTAAAAGAAACTTGACATTATACGGTAGAGCGACGATTGTGAAATGCCTGGCACTAAGCCAAGTAGTCCATTTGCTTATGTTTAATTCTGTTCCATCAATAATTATTAAGAAACTAAATAGAATGTTTTTCAAATTTCTTTGGAACTCACGAATGGAAAAGGTTAGAAGATGTGATGTTATCAAAGATTACTCACAAGGTGGTTTGAAAATGGTTGATGTAGAAAAGAAAGTAGTCAGTTTCAGATTAAGGTGGTTAGGAAGGTTAACAAATGAGGTAAATTCTATGTGGAAATCACTTGTAAATTATTGGTTTGAGCGTATTGGAACTCTTAATCTAATCTTGAATAGCAAACTTCGGGTTCATAACGTTATCCCATTGTTTGATAAGAAAATACCTCCATTCTATGTTGATATAATTCGAAATTGGAGTCTGATTGATAAAGAAATATTATTCAGAAAAGAAAATGAGGTTGAAAATATTATATGGTTCAATCATTATATTGTTTTTAATAAATCACCACTATTTTTCAAGGAATGGTACAATAGCGGAATAATATACTTGGAAGACGTTTTGAATGTTGATGGAGGCTTTAAAGATGTATCCGAAATTTCATCAATGTTGAAATTTAATAAAAGTAAAAGATTTGTCATTTTTTATTATTCAAAATTGAGGCAAGCTATACCAAAAATTTGGCTCTCAAAATCTTTTATTAAGAATCTACAAAAATCTGCGCATCTGGATATACCCAGACTAAAAATAGGTAACTCAGTAAAATGTATGGACCATGTACCTTCAAGATACTTTTACAATTATATTATACGTCTTGAAGGGTCAAATTCACGTTGTTGTTTATTTTGGGAAAATATTTCGAAAATTAGTATTGGCTGGAATATTTGTTTCGAGAGAAACTTGTTAACAGTAAAAGAAAACAAACTTAGATCATTTAATTTCAAAATACTGTATAATATATTGCCTGTGAAAATTTTTCTATGTAAATGGTGTATAAGCGAAGATGCCTATTGTAACAGTTGCCATGTAGAAGAAGACATAACACATGCTTTGATCACTTGTAAATTGAATCAAAAGTTTTGGTCTTTTATAATTTGGTTGATCAAAAAAGCCTTCAATAAACACGTTGTTATCGATGTCGATCTTTTGATAAAAATAACGAGCACAAAGAACTAGATGATATCATTAATATAGCCTTTTGGACTGTGTATAAATCAATTTGGTTACGTAATTACAGGAAAGTTGACAATAGACCATCAAATATAACGTTTTTATCTAAATCAGAATTGCGGAGGAGATTAGAAATAAACAAAAACTGTACTGGTAAATCTCTGTATCGTCTTCCGTATGTATTATTTTATTATGTTTAATGTATTTTGATGTAAATGTGAAATGTATATACAGATGTTTAAATAAATGCTATTGAAAGAAAAAAAAGTTAAAAGGAACAAAAACAGTGACTTACCTCGGCTGTCGCGTAAATTCACTTCCCTGTTTAATCCGATCTTAAGTACATAAACACATGGCCATTGAGTCCCCTGTACAGATAGCGCTCAAACTTCGGTCTCTGTACTGTATTTGGTGAGTGAAGCCAACGGAGTTCAGCTGAACAACCAACATAACCATGATAACAGAGACCGAAGCTTTTGGTCTAAGCGCTATGGTGCAACGTATTTGCAGTGCCGCGATCCCGTTCCGTAGACCCTGTTTTTCACACCGCTCTGTATATATTTAGTTCCCAAGACCCCGTATTTTACCCTTTTAGTCAGTTCCTTAGACTCCCATTTCAGAGTTTCGTTAGGCACGCCCCAATCAAAAAATAATTTGAGTGCCCCCCCCCCCGGATCTCACCCACTTCCACCATTCTCCAAATTGTATTGGACCCTCTCCACAATTATTAATTGCATGATCGAATAACTTCACATCCCTATACATGTACTACTAGTAGTAATACTACTACTACTATTGCTGCTGCTGCTGCTACTACTACTACTACTACTACCACTACTTCTACTACTATACTACTACTATTGCTACTACTACTACTACTACTACTACTACTGCTACTACTTCTACTACTACTAATAATAATAATCATAATGTTAATCATTATAATAATAATAATAATATAGTTATATATATCCAGGGAAGCCACTTCAGTTCTGAAAACTGTTCTCCAAGCGGACCTTGCTATTATAATTACCCCGGGTTGGCTAGGCGCTCAAGCATTCAATGGAACATTGTTTCTTTTTTTTTTTTTGGGGGGGGCGTTTCAAATTTAAGTCAACCATCACTTAGCACCCCGGAACAGCAAAAGAAACAATCGTTCCCTGTTGGGCCCTGCTAAACTTACTCATGTCCTGTGTTTGGTACAGTTAATATTGGGAGATTCGAACCCTGACCGCCTTAACGTCGAAGTTGGTGAAAATTGCAACTATATTCGGGTTGTAGGCCATTGTGATTTAGAAGGATTTTTTCTCATTTCGGGCGTTTTTCGACACTGTATGCGCATTCCGCTCCTACCCACAAAAACACCGCCTTTCCCTCGTTTTCTTTGTCGCCATTGCTGCCCAGTGGCAGTGATCCCCCATCCTCGCCCAGGTGCACGGGAGAAGAAATTTTTTAAAATCAAGAAGTAAACCCCTCCGAACATACAGACGGATTTGTTTAGGGTTCTTTTCTAGACCCCTATGGTCGCGCATGGCATCCACTCGTCAATGGAAGTGGCCCCTCTGGACAGAGGCTTATACAAAACAGGTACAATAATTGTAAAGATTCATCTATATCATGTCTATTATCAATGTCATATCGCTTTCCTTTCATCGCGAGGTATGATGTATTACACACATAACGACTGATGTTCAACTGAACAATAAGATTTTGCACAAACTGCATCACTCGACAATCAATGGAACATACCCACCCTCTCTCTCTCTCTCTCTTAACCGTTTCATATTATAAAACTTCACGCCAATTTAATGCGTGTTTGGTGCAATGAATTCAATATTTATATAGCAAACTACTTTTTTAAAAATTTTCCCAACGTAACCGAGGTAAAACAATGTAACCAAGTAATGAACTAAAAAAGGCCTACAAATGATGGTTACACTTCGTAAATCCGAAGCTTCGTAATTCCGAAGGTTCTTTATTCCGAAGGTTCGTAATTCCGAAACACGTAAATTGCCTATACCTCGATGTTCGTTAATCCGAAAACGAAAAAGGGTTCGTTAATCCGAACATTTGTGGCGTTATTCCGACGATTCGTTATTCCGAAGGTTCGATAATCCGAAAACGAAATAAGGTTCGTTGTTCCGAAGGTTCGATAATCCGAAAACGAAATAAGGTTCGTTGTTCCGAAGGTTCGTTAATCCGAAAACGAAATAAGGTTCGTTGTTCCAAAGGTTCGTTAATCCGAAAACGAAATAGGATCGTTTTTATGAAGGTTCGTTAATCCGAAAACGAAATAAGGTTCGTTAATACGAAAACAAAATAAGGTTCGGTAATCCGAAAAATGAAAACCGGGAAAGCAGAGGCAGAGGCAAGGGGGGGGCGGGGGACACTGTTGCCGTTCAATTGTTATGAGAATGGAAAAGCAAGGGCGGCCGAACGAAATTTCGTTTGGGGGTAAAGCCAAAAAATGAAACTCATACATCAGAATGGGCACTTTGGTGATATTTTCACCTAAGATTATCATCTGCTTGAAGTCATTGTCTGTTTGATAGTGATTAAGTAGAGAAAAACTTTTTTGAAGTTACTTCTTATTATGGCAAAATGTATATTTAGGCTTTATTTTCGGGAGATAGTATAATGAGCGAGCGGATTGGTAAAACAAATTCAAAGGTGAAGTTGTAAAATGTTTTGTAGGGTCAATTATGCTTAAAATGGCATTATTGCGAGGTGTTGCGAGCGTGAATCACAAGCTAAAGCTTTAGGGTATTTCAATAAAAAATGAAAATAAGTTTTTAAAAATCCGAGCAGATTTCTGCTGTCATTAAAAAGATGTGCATCTAACTATAGAATTAACACGAGTGCAAAACGCGAGCTTAGACATACTGACCAGAAAAGGAACATGTTAAAGACAGCATTTAGTGACCTCTTTAGGACGCATATTTCACCAATCAAATGAGAGTGCGAAGCGCAAGCTGAAAATTTGCAATATTCCAGCCTGAAAACTTATCTTAACTTGTATACTTTAAAAAGAGTATTTTATATCGAAAAGAAAACATGAAAAAAGGCATATTTATGTTTGAAAAAGGAACTTTCCCATTTTGGAAAATATTAATTTCCCTGTTTTTTATTTCATTTTTTCGGGTGCAAGTGCCCCCTGGCTCCCTCCCGGCGGATCCAACTTTCGTCAAATAGGGGGGGGGGCATTTTTTATCAGCCATATTTTCCTCGATCGGCAGCTTAAAGTTTATTTTTGTTTCTTTGAAAGGGTAGTCCTAACAGTCATTAATTAACTTGATACTTATAAAATAAAATAAAGTGAATATGTAATAACATGATAAACCCTTTTTAAATGATGCGAGCGCGAGCTATATTTTTTTTTCATATGATGGGCAATATGTTTGTGATCATCAAAATGAGATGCCTATGCAACTAAATTTAGATAATAACTGCGAGCAAGAAGCGCGAACAGAAATTTTAAATATATAAGCTCTGACCTGATCTAAAGGGGACATTTTAAGAACTGTTTGCAGTTAGTCATGAAGATGATGCGTGTTTCAACTAGTGGCGGCGGAACGTATTTTCCTTTAGGAGGGGGAGGGCAAAGCCAAAAAAGGGGCCAATAGGGGCAATTTGGTGCACACGGAAATTTCACCATGAGATTATCATTTGTGTAAAGAGGTTGTGTGTTTTGTAGTAATTGAATTGAGCAAAACAAATTAAGTGATCACTGATTGATAAATTATATATTTACGTTTCATTTCTGCGAGCGTAGCGAGCAAGCGGTTTCGGGGGGGGAATAATGATAATAATGATATAGATATTATTTAACCAGGGAAGCCACTTCAGTTCTGAAAACTGTTCTTCCACCTATTATTTTTTACAAGAATGCTTAGAATGTCCAGTTTTCAGGTTGGAAAATCGGAAAATTTTGGCTTACGTTTCTCGCTCGCATCAAGTATTGTTTATTGAGGAACTCATTCTATTCCTGGTTACAAAAAAATATAAAATGTCCAGTTTTCAGGTGGAATATCACAAATTTTAAGCTTGGGGTTCGGGCTCTCATTATTTAGTTCGTGAGATATATATATTCTATTCATGGGTCACTAAATGCAGTCCTTAAAAGATTACCTTCTGAAGCCTGTTGCATAAAACTTTTTACCTGAGAAAACTCTGGTAAAAACTGAAAACTAAGGTTAGTCTGATTTCCGCCATTGACTTAAGCACAGGGCAAAAACTTCGGTAAAAAGTTTTATGCAACTGGCCCCAGGTCAGTATATAAACAAATTACAGCTCGCCCTCGAGTTAATTCTTTAGAAAGATACACATCTTTCTCACGATTACAAAAAATGCTCAGAATGTTTAAGTTCACGTCTTGTAACTTGAAATATCTACTAGTTTGAGCTTG
Organism: Lytechinus variegatus; assembly: GCF_018143015.1. Classification (NCBI taxonomy): domain Eukaryota; kingdom Metazoa; phylum Echinodermata; class Echinoidea; order Temnopleuroida; family Toxopneustidae; genus Lytechinus; species Lytechinus variegatus. The sequence continues at coordinate 17,563,730 of NC_054745.1, read as the reverse complement.
CAATTCGCGCTTTCAACATCTCACAAAGATCATTATTAGTATTATTTATATTTTATTACCAGCAGAAGCTGTTATTAACAAGTGGAATGCCTCTGGCCGTCTCACCTGCATCACGCGATTCAACATAGCAGCATTGCTGACTTTGAAAACTACTATAACTGTTGTTCAGTGATACTTCGTTACTCTCATTTCCACGTTTTATGAACTAGACCAATACACTTACAGATATAGGATGGTAATTCAACAAATACGCCCAATGTGGCCAAAATTCATTGACCTCACATGACCTTTGACCTTGATCATGTGACCTGAAACTTGCACAGGATATTCAGTGATACTTGATTACACTTATGTCCAAGTTTCAAAAGTCAGATCAATAAACTTGCAAAGTTATGATGGTAATTCAACAGATAACCCATTTAGCCAAAGTTCATTGACCTTTGACCTTGGTCATGTGACCTAAAATGTGCACAGGATGTTCAGTGATACTTGATTACTCTTATGTCCAAGATTTATGAACTAGACCAACATACTTTTAAAGTTGATGGTAATTCAACAGATACCCCCAATTCGGCCAAAGTTCATTGACCCTAAATGACCTTTGACCTTGATCATGTGACCTGAAACTTGCACAGGATGTTCAGTGATACTTGATTACTATTATGTCCAAGTTTCATGAACCAGATCCAAAAACTTTTAAAGTATTGATTGTAATTTAACAGATACCCACAAATCGGCCAAAGTTCATTGACCCTAAATGACCTTTGACCTTGATCATGTGACATGAAACTCATGCAGGATGTTTGGTGATACATATTTGGCCTTATGTCCAAGTTTAATGAACTAGGTCCATATATTTTCCAAGTTATGATGACATTTCAAAAACTTAACCTCAGGTTAAGATTTCGATGTTGATTCCCCCAACGTCGCCGCCGCCGTCGGAAAAGCGGCTCCTATAGTGTCACTCTGCTTCGCACTTGAGACAAAAATGACATCTCCTCCGATACAAATCCTATCATCTAGAGATTACTCGCACGCGACCAACACACTTGATCCCCTGCATCTTTAAACCATTTGCTTAGGCAGAAATTGCTCAGATAAAATCGAAATTAGACTATGCTTGATCAGGGCGCCTATTCTTAAGGAAATACAGTGCGTCCCAGAAAAAACGAAACCGAGATTTAGCGATCATTTATCATTACTTAATCATAAATAAAATAGACAAATGACCTACCAATGTAAAGCTTAGAATCTCCTCTTTCATCTGATATTACTAAGATCATTTTTCATTCATGCATGAGTGAGCAAAAACAATTTGAAGGAAGGATATCAAAAACTCATTTGGCGGGGGGTATCTGGGTTTCAAAAAGAAAACCACATTTTTGAAAAGTTCAATATCTCCTCTTTAATTTGATACCTAAATTACAGAAAATGGTCAAGAAATAACAAAGTTCTGGTTATTTGAAATAAGGCTTGAATTTCAATAATTTCATAAAATGAAGAGGTTCTCCAGGCTGGCTTTCAAACTCACTCGACACTCCGTTTTGTTGACGATCAGCCATGCATTAAATCTTTTGTTCACCATGCGAAAGCTTCTGTAGGAAATCGGTGAAAACTCGTTCATCTCATGAAATTATGGAAATACAAGCCTTATTTCAAATGAACAGAACTTTTTTATTTCTTGACCATTTTCTGTAATTGAGGTACCAAATTAAAGAGCAGATATTGAACTTTTCAGAAATGTGGTTTTCTCTTTGAAACCCAGATACCCCCCGCCAAATGAGTTTTTGGTATCCTTTCTTCAAATTGTTTTTGCTCACTCATGCGTGAATAAGAAATAACCTAAGTAATATCAGATGAAAGAGGAGATTCTAAGCTTTAAATTGGTAGGTCATTTGTCTATTATATTTATGATTAAGTTATGATAAATGATCGCTAAATCTCGGTTTCGTTTATTCTGGGACGCACTGTACATGTACATGCTTTTGGCCACAACACACGCATGTATCATCGATCGTTATTACTATCATTGCATAATATCGTGTATTCTTGTCATGACAACACCGTTTTTGTTACCAAAATGAATAATTTTCAGTTTCGGAAATACGAGCCTTATTTTCATTTTCGGAATAACGAACCTTATTTCGTTTTCGGATTGACGAACCTTTAGAATAACGAACCTCATTTCATTTTCGGATTAACGAACCTTCGGAATTACGAACCTTACTTCGTTTTCGGATTAACGAACCTTATTTCGTTTTCGGATTGACGAACCTTCGGAATTACGAACCTCATTTTGTTTTCGGATAAACGAACCTTCGGAATTACGAACCTTATTTCGTTTTCGGATTAACGAACCTTCGGAATTAACGAACCTTATGTCGTTTTCGGATTGATGAACCTTCGGAATTACGAAACTTATTTCGTTTTCGGATTGACGAACCTTCGGAATTACGAACCTTCGGAAATACGAACCTTCGGAATAACCGAACCTTCGGAATTATGAAGCTTCGGAATTACAAAATGTATGCGCAAATGTTGATATGAGTATTGAACACAATGGTCAAATTTTTACAGAAAAACAAGATATTGTTAATATTTTTAATGATTATTGTGTTAGTATTGGGAAAAATATTCAAGACAGCATAGAAGGTGGACCTTCATATCCTAAACTAGACAAAAGTTACTGGTTAAAGGGAAATTACTTTTTTTTAATTCGTCTATGTTCTTTTGTCCAGTTAAAACTTGTGATGTTATTAAAACTATTAAAGGACTGGATGCTAATAAAAGTCAAGGTTATGATGGTATCCATCCGAAAGTAATTAAGCATTCTGCCTTTGCAATAGCCCAACCACTGTGCTATATCATTATAATCTCTCAATTGAACACGGTACTTTCCCAGATTTTTTTAAACTTGCCAAAGTTTTACCCGTCTTTAAAAAGGAAGATAAAACTCATTTGAATAATTACAGACCCATTTCTGTTTTAACTGTTTTTAGCAAGATTTTTGAAAATAAACTTTGTAATCAAATGATGACATATCTTGAAGATCATAATAAACTATATGAAAGACAGTATGGGTTTAGAAAGAGACACAGTACTCATCATGCCTTTTTAGATCTTACAGAAAAAAATTGCCAACGCTTTTGAAAATAAAGAAAAAATTATTTGACTTTTTTAGACCTTTCGAAAGCCTTTGATTGTATGGATCACCATATTTTATTGACGAAATTATATTTTTATGGCTTCCGGGGTATTGCAAATGACGTAATTAGTACTTATTTATCTAACAGGAAACAATTTGTTAGCATTGGAAATTTTACTTCTTCTGGCAATGCCATTTCCACAGGCATTCCCAAAGGTTCAAACTTGGCCCTTCTCTCTTTCGGTTATATGTGAAAGATTTACCGAATTCTAGCAATATATTATCTTTTATCTTATTTTATTCGCAGACGACACAAGTCTTTTTGTTTCTGATGATAATCTAGCAAGAGCATCCAATTGCATTAATATGCAGCTACAAAAAGTTCAATCTTGGTTTTTGCAAACAAATTGGTACTAAATTTTGATAAAACAAATTTAATAATTTTCAAAACAAAAAATAAATGCCTGGATTTAAGTCAAATTAAAATATATATTGATGATAATGAAATACAAATGACAGAATCTGTAAAAAAAAATTGTGTGAAATTGGAAATTAAATTAATTTGGAAAGATCATGTAGATGAAATTCCTCGTAAGACATCCTGTGTCATAGGAATATTGAGTAGAATCAAACATATTTTACCAATGTCATTCTCCTGAAATTATATAATGCTATGATCTTGCCACAGTTGAGTTATTGTAACATCATATGGGAAATTGTCCAAAATACTTATTACAGAGGTAATACTTGTTGCAGAAACGTGCTATTAGAATAATAACGAAAGTTATCATACCTTGCCCATACAAACATAATTTTTTTAAATCTCAATATTTTAACAATGTTTGACCTGAATGTTTACTGCGTTGCCATATTTATATATCGGTATTTTAAGTTTTTTGCCTGAATGTTTTAATGAGTCATTTATTTTTCAAAGTGATGTCAAAAAAATATGCAACAATACACTATGATGATCTATACTTGTCAAAGAAACGATATGATTTTTCTCGTTCCATTATTAATTACAGAGGACCTATGATTTGGAATAATTTGAAATAAGAACAAAAATCTTACCAGTCAATATCTCTGTTCAAAAGACAATACAAATCATCTCTAATTAATCAATCGTTCATTCAATAGACTTTCAGTTGCCTGTTTTTTGCCTTTTTCATTTTGTATTGATGTATACTTAATTATTTGTATGTTATGTTCGGGGACTAGCCTTGATAGCCCTCTGGCCTTTGCTGGTCCCCTGCATCCGGGACATCTATGTTGTGCTTTCATTTGTTGTAATATTGTTTTACCATGTTAAATGTATGATTTTATCTTGGGTGCAAATAAGAGGCCATATCGGCCAATAAATCAATCAATCAATGTTTAAACATTTATGTGGAATAGAATGTTGAGATCCACACCTTTCATTCAGTATAATTATTGACCTGAGTCAACAGTTATATCATTTTCAAATAAATAAATAAATATTATTTCGCTCAATGTGTACTAGTTCATGAATTACCAGGAATATAATAACAAGAACATGTTTTATCTGCACAAGATCAATGATTTTTTTTACTCCTATATATAAAGCCTTGATAATAACGGATTTGTAGTCCCCACTAGGTCATCATTTAGCCAACCTAAAGAAAAGACAGAATATGGATCCGAAATGAACAATGATGAATGCAGAGGGGTAGTTCACCTCATGAACAGTTTTTTGTTAAAATAGCAGAAAAGATTATAAAACATAGGTAAATGTATGAGGAAAAAAACATAAATTATTTAAATACATTCAAAGAGTAGAAAAGTTAATTGAATTTTAAGTTTGGGATTTGTGACATCTTAAACGGGCAGCTGCCCCATAGGTTATGTGATGTAAGATGCATAGATTTCATTTTAATGGTTTGTGACGACTTATTTTTTTCTATTTTCTTTTAAAAGGGGGTGCGAAATGTTTTGTGTTTTGATAAACTCAAGGTAGGTTTTAGAAAAGCATTTTCTATTTTCTGATAAAATGACATTGCATAGACTTTATTATTCTTTGATGGACTTTTCACAAACCTTCAGCAATATTTTTATAATTTTTTCTGCTATTTTTAAAATAAAATTTTTGTCAGGGTGAACTTCCCCCTTATGCCTGCGTTCAGAAGCAGCTTCAGTAAGTATCTGTAAGTCAGCTACAATACAATACAAATAGATCTACTAAAGTATGGCTTTACTAAAGTAAAGTTGTATCCTTCTGGCTCAGTTTCATTCACATTTACTGTATAGGCATGGCAAAATATATACCATTAAGAGTCGACATTTCTATTAAATCTAGTAGAAAGGATTATTAAACTACAACGCACAAAACTCATATACAATTCCATAATTACATACCTGTAATCTCGGCAATAGTAAGTCAAAAGTCGATGATTAAGGTTTACATAGATACAGCTAACGACTGGCTTCGGGGGGGGGGGGAGGGTGGAGTACGCTAACCGGTTGGAGTACTATCCCACCATCATGTAACATGACATCGTAATCCATTCACAGTCATATCATGAAAACAATACATTGAGTCAAAATCGAGTAACGATGATACAAATTTAAGAAAATCTCTAGCCTCTTCTTGTAGCAAGAATAGCACTAAATTTTGAGGAAAGTCCTTGATACATGTCCCATGCTGCGAGATTCGCGATCGTTTCATGTGCTTTTGCGTATGATTATTAAATGCAGCCGCCGTGCTTGAATTCCACCGTTCTCCGAGTTCTTGACGTTCTAAAGCTGCTTCGCTTGACTACTTGCTCTTTATAAAATCATTGAAATAGAGTTGTTATTGTGGCGGATGGCGTCAGGATTTAGATGGGGTTGTACTCTAAAGTTTGTATAGATTAGAACTGCACCAAATTACACCTGAGTCTGACGCCATTCGGGCCGCGAGCAGTCAGCACCAACCAAAATGACATGAAACTTGTTATTTGTCCATAATTTACATAACGCAAATTAATTGAATGATATCATCAATGGCCAATCAGCGACGAATGTATCACCATAGACACTGACTGTGTATCCTCATTACTCATGATTCATACACATCCATGTACTAGGCTACGTGTTAATGTGTGTGTATCAGTGCATGACTACCCTTTGAGTGCAAAGAGCGGGGCAAATGATGAAAAAATTACGTCCAACTTGAATGCTGATCGTCCGACTCTGGGAAATGAATGGCATTAGAAAAATGCCGGGAAAATGCATTTGTTGTTGATCAGCGTGCGTATTACAGATAATACAAAGTTCTGTGACCTTAAGTTGTATTCACTCTGGCAATAACAATGCAAAGGGAATTTCCAAATTCTACACAAATCGTTGCATTTTTTATATGAAAAACATTAAAAACAACAATGCAATGTCACTGTTATCAAGAATTTCTTTCGTTTCCTTCCCTATAATACACATCTGTGAATGGTTTTATAACGATAATGTAAAAAATGACCGAATTAACGTAAAGATCGCATATTAGGGTATCGGCTGGTTTGAGAATGGGGAGGTGCACATCCTAAGGAGAGGATCTACATGTATATAGAAATGGTATTTAGGTGCACATCTTAGGAAGGTGGAATTTAGATTTGGAAAATCAGATGTTTCTGGTAACTCCCGCAGGAACTGGGCAAGACAACATTTGCTGGTAAACGCCAAGCTAGTATATAACCAATTACCTAGGAAACATCTTACGCCTATATAGCTTAATCATGCAGTCATAGGGACTGCCCTTATCGACGACAGATATTGCTCTCAGGCTTTTTGTGTGGGTTCGAACTCACAACCTTGCGATTATGAGTCCAATGCTCTAACCACTGGACCACACGACCCCTACCAATGGACCACACGACTCCTGTAGAAAGCAGAAGAAGCGCTATAAAGGTATTTGTTGCTTGTCAGGGTCGGAACTCCTCTGCCTCAATGGGAGGATGCACATGCTCCCCCAGCCTACGCACCTTTGATAACATGCCAAATGAAACATCTAAGCATTTTTAGAGCATACACACATCGTAAACCTTAACATTTCCCTTCACACCACGCCCAATACAAACGTACCCCCTGACACATATACACACAAACACCTTTCACCTTTAAGTACTGGGTTTGACTGTGATGGTTTCTTGTAAATTCGAGTGAGCTGATTCCGAATATGAATGATGCCACTCGTGTAACTTTGAGCATTTTCTGCAAATTGGCAAAATCCAATATGGCCGCCAAAATATTAAAATTGCCCATGAAAATCATGAACTTGCCCACACATTGGCTTTAAAGTACATGCAATTGTGCTGCCGGAGTGAAATACTCACTAAGAAATGATTTTTGACAAAATATTTATTTTCTCGATATTCAAAATGGCCGCCATAATGAGTTTATACAATACTTTGCACTTACTTTACTCTTAAACTTAGGCAATTCTAAGAGTCAAAGTAAATTTCTTTCAAAATTACCTGTCCCCAGTAACAATGTATCTAATACCTTGGGGTCTTGGCGGCCATTTTGAATTTCAAAGTAAGGAATTTGTCACCTTCTCGACCAATATGATATGTATTTAGTTAGAAATCACATTGAAGACAATATTTTGCTTATACATATTAAACAGCTACGTGCATTTTGGGTTCTCATTCTTGTGAAAATTAGTTTACCTATACGCTTAGTACATTTGGTTAGGGCTTGTAGTGGCCATTTTGAAAGTCAACATGGGAGAGGAAATGATATATTTCATAAAAAATCACGTTTTAAAACAATATTGGCATAGAACAGAATTATATGGATTCCATAGTCAGGCAAATCCGAATTTTTATAAAATTGTCTGTCCCCATTTACATTGCAGACTGTGTATGGATTCCAAGCCTCACAGCCATACTCTAGTTGGGGGCGCACTAAGGATGGGTGGGCCCTCGTCTTCACATCTGTTGTACAAGAGGAGAGAGTCCTACGCAGGAGACCAAAAGTACGACTTGCTTTCTGCCGGACGAGTTGGCAATGTTTGTTCCATCGCAGATCAGAAGAAACGGTAACACCCAAGTACTTGTAGTTGCTAACTCTCGGGATTACACTATTTGTCAGATGATACTGCTTGATGTTGGGAGTGGGTTTGCATGTAATAGTTAACACTGCACACTTTTTGATGTTGAAGTCCATCATCCATTTGGTAGACCAACTAGACAGTTGTTGGAGATCATTTTGGAGAATATGGTGGTCGTCACAATGCTTGATCTCGTGGTAAATGACGCCGTCATCTGCGAAGAGACGCATCGTTGATTTTACGTTATCTAGGATGTCATTGGTGTACAGCAAAAACAGGGTTGGCCCGACTCTAACGGATCCCTGCGGGCGAAACATGACGAAACGGGCATAGTTTATAAAGAGTAGCGAGCGAGCAAAAAAATGGCATTTTAATTAAAACGATTCAATTTTGTGAAAGATTTTGACTTTATATTCAGAAGATATCATTCCCGATCAACTTCCTGGAATTTCTCACTGCACTTTCTGAAGCAGTCCTGGGAAGGGGCAAACTTCCTGGAATTTCAGGAAGAGTAGAATGGAAGTACTGCATTGATGAAACACTTGAAAAGCACATAAGGTTTCTCCTCCTATACAAAAACATGCATACTTTACTAACCGTATCTCATGTCAGGAATTTATTATATTTTATTATATTTCAAACAGTCACATATTTTCCCCCTTTCGTTGTAACATGAAAGTTTCATTTGTAAGATTTGATTAGATAAATATTTTTTTTTGGAAAAAGTATCAAAACATTGTTTATTTTATAATCAAATTGAGTTGAAAGATTGGAAGGCAAAATATTCACCAAGGAAAATTAAGATATTTATAATCGATTACGATGCGATCAGAAATAGCTACAACAAGGGACCCCGTTTTAAAAAGAGTTACAACTTCTGTAACTTTGTCATTATGCATGCAGCTACCATGGAAACCATGATTTTGATTGGCAGCTGAGTCATGTTACCATAATGGCAAAGTTAATACCCTCATACTTGACCAATATCTGATCTTGGATGCTTTGAAGGCCTTCTGACATGTCTGACGTCTTCCGTAATGTAGAGGTCTTTGTGTTGGAGAGTGCAGGTCAGGGGGGTGCGCCCAGCAGCAGCTAGTCCTTTTTTTATTGGCTTAGATGTCAGTTGAGGAGCTGTATAGCACCAGCTAGCTGAATCTTCATCAAGAGCATGCAACGGAGCGAAGACATTGTCATGGGAGAGATCAGGGACGTTGCATAAAACTTTTTACCCGAGAAAACTCAGGTTGTTTTTACAGGAGTGTTTGCCTTGTAATAAAGTCAATGGCAGACATCAGACTAACCTTAGTAGTCAGTTTTTAAGCAGAGTTTTTTCAGGTAAAAAGTTTCATGCAAGAGGCCCCAGATGTATCCAGTGATGTATTTACTGCGACATTGGTAGAACCACGTACTTTTAATACAGTTCAAGGCAAGGCTCTTTGATTTATTTGCGATGTGTTGATATGACTGCAAAGAGACACCTACACTGCAAAACTCCGGTGTTGATTTAACACCCGTCCGCAATCTACATAAAATTATGTCCACACCAGAGAAGTGTTAAACAACACCAGTTTGGTTTAAGTCTAACATCAGATATGTGTTTATAGTTATACAACACCAATTAGTATTAAAAAAAACATCGGTTTGATTCTAAATTTGTGTTGTTTCAATACTTCTCTGGTGTGGACAGATATAGATTCCGGGCAGGTGTTAAATCAACACCGGAGTTTTTGCAGTGTACCTACGCACGAAATATGACACCAGATCATATGATATTGCATGGTCATTTTCTTGAACATCATTACTACACATAGCTCATGGATATTTCTGCACTGAAGGACCTGGTGGGTGTTTCATAAAGCTGTTCGTAAGTTAAGAGCGACTTTAAGAACGACTGGTGATGCTTTCTTACTCGCAAAACCCTCGCCAATTAACGTTTTTGTGTATACCATTTACCACAAGAAAGGATCACCAGTCGTTCTTAAAGTCGCTCTTAACTTACGAACAGGTTTATGAAATGGCCCCCTGGAGCCCGTTGCAGAAAGAGTTGCGTTTAAACGCAAGCCAAAAAATCAATCGCAAGTTCAAAATGCGCGCTGGTGATTGGCTGAAAATCAAGCTGCGCATGATTTTTTAGAGTTGCGATTGATTGCAACTCTTTCTGCAACGGGCCCCTGGGCTCCGTAACACAAAGGTTTGCGATGAATTGCAAATATGAAAGAACACCGATTGGTCCCCGGTGAGTATTTTAAACGTAATGCGCAAGTAATATAGGTTTTCCCGTCCAATTTCGCCAAAATTTCAACTGATTAAATGATGTAATAATTCAATTTGAAACAAATTTGAATGACCTATGAGATCAGCATTTAAATAGCCAAATACGGTTCAATTTAATTCTATTGGCACGCGATTTCATGGTTATCTCATTTAAACATGTATAAAGAACGATGAAATTAAAATAGCTGACGAAGTGTTTTCAAATTCGCACCTGTAACCTCTCTTGCGAACGTGTAGGAATTCAAAATCATTCATATGCAATCACTTATAGGATATGGACGGTGTTTTTCGTTGTTTTTTTTCCACTTCTTTCGAATAATCATGGAAAATGTGGTTTACTTCTAAATTGGATGTTCATAATTATACTGAAATTTATCATCCATCTGACAAATCATCATCGGAACAACTACTCCATTTTTTTTTCATTTTCATAACTATAGACTGTGGTCAATACCATGTTTCTTATCCCTTCCCCAAAACGATATAAATTACAATGTAAAATTAAAAAAGAACAAGATGATAATTTAAAAAGTGATACCATTTGGCATAAATCATCCACCAACTCACTGGCGGATTCAGGGGGAGGGGCACACCCGGCACGTGCCCCCTTTTTGAGAGGCACAGTTATTTTTTTCGTTGACGAAATACCCTTATTCTTTGGTTAAACCCCCTTTTTTGCTCGTCAAATTCCTCGGGAAATGTGCCCCCCCCCCCCTTGGGAATCCTGGATCGGCCCCTGCACCCACTCATCAATCACTAAAAGAATAACCGTTTACCGGCAATCTTGTGTTACATGAATCTTTATCAAACATAATGGAATACTGATTATACCTGAAAAGATCAGAAAAATAGAAAGATAGGGTAAAGTTTGGAAGAAAAAAAACATTGTATAACGTAAATAAAAATGAGCACAGAAACATGTTATCTGAATTTGGACGTTTAGAGGTGCAAGTTTGTGAGCCGACAAATGAAATTGAAAATAGTATTTTAGGCGAAATTAACCGATTAGTTCGTAGTCGCGAAATTAAATGACACCTCTGGGCCATTAATTTGAACGAATTTCTCTCTAAATTGAATTTCTACAAAATTGAAATGAATGATATACAACGGAATTGAATCCTGAGTAAATGAAAATGAACCATGTGTGCAGAATGTGGACGAAATATTTCGAATTTGAACGTCCTTTCACTAATTTAAATGCAACTCTGGTGAAACTGGACGGGAAAACCTGTATTAATATTGATTGATTGATCGGTTCATTTAGCGATTGATCGTTGGTCCTTTTGTTACGGAGCCCTGGATTCATGTCCACTTGACCACTGTACTGAGGAGGAGGAGAACAGCAAGATGACCCAGCGATGTTGACCGGAAGGTCAGCACGCTTTGTTGGAAGACCCTCGGTCTATGGTACATAGTACATAACATAGAATGGGAGCATGGCTTGAAACTGTAGATGACCTTAAAGTTGACTCATTGTCATATCTGTTATTATTGTATTATTCAAACAACAACAAAAAACAGAAAAAGTGAGCGAGTGACATCATCAACTCTCTCATTTGCATGTCACTGAGTTGCGCATATACATGTAACTGGGTTTTATTTTTAAATAAGCGAAACTGAAAATTGTCAAAACTTTCTTATTTTACATCCGATTTTGATGAAATTTTCAGAAACATTCTTGTTTGATTTTTCTGTATTAAATCAAATCAACATTTTTCTGGGGTGGACATGACCTTTGAAAATGGCAAGTCTCAAACTTTATTTGGATTGGCACTCACTCGAAATATTCCAGAGTTCAGTAAAATTAATTTAAAAAATTACTTGAGCTTTTTTTCCCCACTACATGCGAAGTCGGATAAAGCACATCCGTGTGTGTATTTGAGTTTTGTCAGACGTGTATCAATCAGATATTATTATTTACGTCTGGACCGACCTTTAAAGTCACCATCCGAAAGACGTGATCAGGGCTCGAGCCTCTGCTGCATCAATTTGAAGTTACAGGACTACAGGCGCACGCCACAGCGCGTTGTACGAAAATATAACTTTTTCTCATGTTTAGATTAACGGGTTACATTTTCATGTTAGCCCATGTCAAAATTATTCAATTACGTCTTTTATTCAAAGATGTTACTATGAAGTTCCAATTATTTTTATATAAAATTAATAAATAATTTAAAAATAGTTTAAAACATTAACCCAACTTTGTAAAGATTTTTGACCAAATAAACGGTATAATGCATATACTCATGCATCTGATACTTTTGGCGTAATTTTTTTTCCGTGTTATCATAATGAATGTTGACGCAATTTTTTTAAATTTTCAACAATTAAGCTGAAATCTAGATATATAATACGTTTAATGGCATTGGTGTACACATGTAATCGATACAACAAATTTTATAACAACAAGCGCAAAACAACTTGCTTGTCGCATTGCCAATAGGAGGATCTCCATAGCAGTAGTGATTGCAATATTCAAATGCTCAAAACTTTCTCATTATTTTGTCCAATATTTGTCAAACTTCCTTTGTTCTTATTCTTTGATTTTTCTGTTGCGACACAAGCCTTCCGATTCCCAAGATTTCATTTCCCTTCAACGACGAATTTACATTACAAATGTTAAATAATGCTCTCAAAAGAAAACTACGGGCTGGATGTGCCCTCTCCCTCAAAACCGCCACTGGTTTGTTGATATTACAAAAAAAAGAAAAAAAATCACTGGAGGAGCTTTGAAAAAAAAAAAAAAATTTCGGCGGGTATGTTTCTTGTCTTCTCTCTCAGTATAACATTTCTGTGTTTGTTTTCTTCGAAAATAACAATTTGTACCTTTATACGATACATATGCTTTGCAAGAAAATTTTTAAAATATAAGCCGGTCCCAAACTTTATTTTGATCTGTCACCGGTTCTATTGTAAAATGTGTAAAATTATTTAAGAAAACCGTTATGCTTAAACATTTGTTTTTATTTCATTGGTTCGTTAATCACACCAAGGAGCTTTAAATGAGAAACTTCTTGAACACACACATGTGTACTAGGCACCGAACAATAATTATGGTTTTCCAGAACTGTCTACTATTGTAATCTCAATACGGACTAAAAAACCGTTTTTAGCCCGTGACAAAATTTAAGAAATAAAATATATTCGCACAAATTGAATGTATTACTTCATTATTGTATTATATTTTTATTATAATAAAAACAGTTAGATAAATTTAATTACACTTAAAAGTATTGGCATTTTCAATCTGGTAATTGATTCAACGAATAGGTATTTAAATAATTTTTTATGTTATTATGACTATCTACATACTTTTTTAATTTTTCAACGCTTAAATTGAAATGAAATCTCGGGACAAATTTTTGAAGTTTCCAGTTCTTCTTGGCAGACCCGTAATCGATTAATCACTTCGTAGGTGCCGTGGCCGAGTGGTCTAAGGCGCCTGGCTATACATGGAAAGTCGGGGGTTCGATCCCGGCCGCGGGACCTATGCCCGTGAGCAAGGCATTTAATCTACAACGCTCTTTTATCCTGCTTTCAAATAAATGGAAATGCTATATGCATTATTGGTAAACTTATTGTGTACTTGTTTTTTTTTAATTGAAGGAAATCTTTTATTTTATTCCACATCAGATTAATAAATTTACTAATCTTATTGAATATTAATCGTACTTCGATGGTAAGGCGAATATACAAGTTATCATAAAACATCTTGAAAGTAAATAGATTGATAAATGACTTAATGCAGTTGCGTTCTTCATAGCGAAAATATTCATAGCGGACGTTCAACCTGGCGTAACTACAGATCAAGTCCATCCCAGGAAATTGCTGACTTGAATAAATAGATAAAAATCAAACCAGCATAGTAGTGAAAATTTCATCAAAATCGGATGTAAAATTAGAAAGTTAAGACGTTTAAAGTTTCGCTTATTTTTTCACAAAACAGTGTAATGCACAACTAGGTGAGTCAGTCGATGATGTCCATCACTCACTATTTCTTTTTGTTTTTTATTGTTTGAATTATACAATATTTCACTTTTTTATAGATTTGACAATATGGACCAACTTGCCTGAAACATGTAGTATTAAACAATTCTAATTCAACACATATTAATAAAATACAAAAGAAATAGCGAGTGGATGACATCATAGTTGCCTCATTTTACATCCGATTTTGCTGAAATTTTCAGTGTTACACTTGTTGGATTTTTCTCTTTTGATATAAATCAACTTTTTGTTGGGGTGGACTTGTCCTTTAAGTAGGCTTTAATAAAGGGTGAGAATTGACAAAAGTATCAGTGAATATCTTAATATTTTATTAAAAATAGCCATGTAATGGCCATTTAAACGTTGATTATGATACATATATTGATTAAAAGACAATTCTTAACAAAAAAGGCAATGTCCAAACTTTATTTTGATCGGGCACTGATTCGAAATATTTTAGAGATCCGTCACAATGTAAACAAAAAACTACTTCAGCACACATTTTGAGTAGGCCTTAATAAAGGGTAAGAATTGACGAAAGTAGTGGTGAATATCTTATTATTTTATTAAGATAGCGTAAAATCATCATAGAAAGAGATTTGGGAATCCCTAAATCTTTTGATTAGTGACATCGTGTGCGAACAGCATCCCCATATATCATGTAATATGAGTAAATTCTATTTTTTGTATGTCATGTATGTGATAGGATGAATATAAACTATGTTCTCATAAGAGGTATGAACTTATGTGAGGTAAATGTCCACTGCATATCTATCGTCTCTTAAGAAGGATTGAGGAAATTGTGATTTTATTTCCTTAGGGGCCTCCTGTCTTCTCTCTCAATAAGTCTTTTTAGTCGGAAATGACCATTTGACCGCCCTATACGATACTCGTCTCTGTGGTCTAGTGGTTAGGGCATCGGCGTTCAAAGCTCGGGGCCCGGGTTCGATTCTCGGCAGAGACATTTTTTCGGCATCACCACTTTTTCCAATGGGTAGATAGCCCTTGGGAACCTTCGTTCTCTTCATCCATTTCTTTCACACAATATTCAAAAAAAAAAAATATATATATATATATATATATATATACACATATATATTTGTATATATATGTATATATATGAATACATATACACATATATATATATCTATATATGTATAAATGTAAATATATATCATATATATATATATATATACATATGTATATGTATATATATATACACCCGGTAGGAAGAAATTCCTCGAATGCTCGGGCGCCCGATCAAGGTAGCCGTGCTAAAGCCGGGGTAATAATAGCAGGGCCCGCTGGGAGAACAGTTTTCGGAACTGAAGTGGCTACCCTGGGTATGCCGCTATTATTATTATTATTATTATTATTAATATATATATATATATATTTATATATATATATATATACATATATATATATATATATTTTTTTTTTTTTCTCTTTCAATAATTTTATTCATCAAAATATCAACATATATACAATATTTACATACACTCAGTACATGTAATGCACATACCATGCGAACAGTAAAATCCTAGCTACACTCCAAACACTTACACATAACAGAAAACTTAATCAACTAAGAACATCAGAAAAAGTAAACGGTCAAGTGTAAAACCACGGTACCAAGTTGGCACCTTTGTACGACGCCTAATTCGGTGAAAGCCCCCCCCCCCCACCCATTAATTCTAAGCCATGCGAAGCACTCAATCCCTTTAAAACAACCTGCTTATGAATCAAGGCTCGCACACTTGCCATTCCCTATAAGATTTATTACTCTCCCTTTAAAACTAAAGCGCGGCAAGGACTGCCAAGGATAAAGGGGACATTCAGCCAATTATGTGACATTCTTGAAATTTCTGGGATGCCAGAAGAACACACTGTGAGGTCTTGATGACTCACACAAAGTGTGTTCTAACTTTACCCCTTTCTATTGAACATAAGCTTGACCCTTTTACCCACAGCCTTACAAACTGTCCCCTAGGTACTCTGTTAAAATCTATCTCTAATCTTACTTTAATCTCATTTTTAATTCTCAAAACTAACCCGTCATCTGTTATTCTTTCCTTCGAGAACAAAAACCCGCACCGCTTAGCCCAGATAGCATTTTTTACAACGGTAAAAACAAACCAGGTTCGCGGCCAAGTGACCACATCAGTCAAATTTAAATGTGGGAGTCCATAGACAAATAATGATTTAACTAATGCGTGATCAAAACCTAAATGACGATTTGCAAAATCGTCGACCCAGTCAAGAATTTTACTCAAAGACTTACATTCCCAGAACACATGAGATACATTTTCTAGTTTCCCACAAAAAGGGCATTTCCCATTTGTCACTCCCCATTTGAGAAGTTTCTCACCAACTCCCAACGCCCCATGGGACACTTTCCAACAAAATGATCTTAATTTATTGCATAGCAGACGATTATTACTTATTTTCCAAACAGTGTCCCATTCCCAACTTGGATACTTAACCTTACATTTTGGAACAAAATCTATCGTTAATAAAGAAATAACGTCCTTTAGTGTTTTACAATTGATAACAAAATCACGCTTACGACTGTACAAATACGATATCACTTCATACGCCTTGCAGTAAGACTGTGAAATCTTGTCGCAAGAAGGAACTAAATTGGAATGAAACTGTGGAAACATGATTCGTAACTTACACGACAAAAAATAGCGCAAAAACTTATAGTTACATGACTTCGTATCTTCACCTGATAAGTGAGGGATCAAAAAAAGAACAAACGAAGCCTTTGTCTTCAGAATGAAATCATCCAAACCAAGACCCCCTTTAATTTTTGGTAACATTAATGTTTTTCTCGAAACTAGTTCCGTCTTCCCTTCCCATAAAAATGAGAAAACGACTTTTTGCAGATCCGTACATAAACTTTCACTTAAGAAATAAACCCGAGACAGGTAATAAAACAATGAATATATACAAGAATTGACAATGGAAACCTTTCCAACTAAAGTCAGATGGCGCGATGACCACCATCGGATTTTCCTTTTCACTTTTTCATACAAGTCTTTTAAATAATCATTAATACTATTCTGCGAGCCAAAGGGAATTCCATTGATGATAACTTTATCTTCCCTCCAGTCGATATTTCCCTTTAACTTCCTGCCTAAGAAACCACCTAGCTTCAGACCTTGTGTCTTGTTTAAATTTAACGACGCTCCGGTTGCTCTTTCAAAAAGGGAAAATGATCTAAAGAAACGCTCGACGTCTGTCTCTGACGTGGCAATACATGTGGCATCATCCGCATACTGTAAAAACTTAACTGATCTACCACTTCCTCCAGGAACATGATATCCAATTATACTTTTATTTAATCTAATGAATCGCCAAAGTGGTTCAATAAATAAACATAGAGTAGAGGAGATAAAGGGCAACCTTGCCTTACTCCCCTACAAATTAGTACATCTTTACTAAATACATTATTGATAAACAGACGACTTTTGATATCCGTGTATAGGATTCGTACCCACTGAATAAGATAAGGGCCGAAGCTTAACTTTTCTTCTAAGACCCTTAGCATAAAGTCCCAATTTACCCTACCAAAAGCTTTGTGCTGATCCATGGAAATTAATGCACAGCAGTTGTTACGAAGTTTAGAACAATCTATAATATCTCTTAACAAACATAAATTAGAGTGAATAGAACGCCCAGGAACAGAACAAGTTTGGTGTTCGTCAATAATATCAGGCATTACCCGAAACATTCTTAACTGTAATATCTTTGTAATGATCTTATAGTCAACAGTCAAAAGGCTTATTGGTGGCCGGTTCGCTGGGTCCAGCGGATCGCCTTTTTTGGGTAACAAAGTGATTATAGCGGTCTTTTGAGACTCTGACATACTTCCGCTCCTATAAATTTCGTGATAGACGGCTAACAAATCTTCAGCAATAATATCAAAAAATTGTTGATAGAATTCAATTGGTATACCATCTATGCCTGGTGACTTATTTTTTGCCATGCAGGCTACGGCTTCTTTAAGCTCATTAATATCAAAGGGTTTATTCTAAGAAAGCGTCCGATTTTTCTACATCTATGACAGTATATAAACAATCGAGAAAAGTATCTTGAACTGTATGATCAATTATAACATCATTAGCATACAATGTAGAATAAAACTCATGAAATGTTGAAATAACTTGATCACCAGAAACAATTCTATCTTGATGATCCCGTATATCCTTAATTCGTCTATCATCCATTTTCTCCTTCTCCATTCTATGGAAGTATCCCCCTGGGCGTTCGCCGTCATCCAAAATCTTGCCCCTAGCCCTGATAAATGCCCCACGATTCTCTTCTCTTAATATCCCTAAAACCACCTCTTTATTTTCAGTGTTACACGCCCGTTGCAATTGCTCCAATCGACTTCGTCTTTCCTTGGCCCTTCTTACCCCGTGGCAAATTGAAAGCTCTTTTATTCTTGTCTTTATATTCTCCCACCATAAGGTAATCGATTCAAAACCGGGTTGAAGTGTCTTCCACAAATTATATTGCACCCTGAAATCGTGACAAAATAAATCATCAGAACATAACTGGACATTGAATTTCCAATAAGAATTTGTTTTATATGACATAGACGGTATATTCATAGTTATTTTAACCGTATCGTGATCTGAAAAATGGAAGGGCAATATCCTTGATTTTAGAACATCAAACTTTTGTGAGCATAAATCCGGTCCAGCCTCGAACTTTGTTACTCGAATGTTTCCACGTATGGCTGTCTACAAAATCATTAAGGCGTAACCAAGAATCACTCAAAGAAGTGGATGATAAGAAAGCTTTTAGCTCTTTACGTCCGACAAAAATTGAAGTATTTGCCGAGCCCTGGGACCTATCAGCTTCATACAAAATACAGTTAAAATCACCACCAATAATAATAGGAATATTGCCCCTAGTTAAGTTATACAAATTCTGGAAAAGAGAAACTCTATCTCTTGGATCGTTTGGGGAGTAAATATTACAAACTCGAAATGAAAAGTTATTGGTAGAACAAAGGACTGATACAAACCGCCCTTCATGATCAATACGGACTTGAGAAATGTTAACTTTGGATGCAAAATTCGATGAAAAAGCTATTGCCACTCCCGTCGAATGGGAGGACAAAGACGGAGAAAAGACAATCGGTCCTTTCCATAAAGACTTGAACGATGAAAAGTCAGAACTTGACAAATATGTTTCCTGCAGAAGTATAATATCAAGCTTAAAAATGTGTAACCAAGAAATCAAGTTTCTGAGTTTAGCATTGTCCCGTAGACCGCGGACATTTAGGGTTATCATAGATGTAGGTAATGTCTTCATTGTTATTGATTTAAGATGGAAGGGCACCGAAAAGCATAAAGGGGACACTTAAACCATAGTTATTTTCTATTTTCTTTTTGGAGAAAGCGACGTCGACTGTCTTTTAATCCCTCTACGTCCCTGGCGTCTTTTCTTGGTTTCCCGGGCGTCAAAAAGCGGACTAGGAGATATATAAACGGGGCTCCGCTTACCTTCACCGCCCGCTGTCTCTTCTGCCCATGACATCTCCGTAGTCATTTCGTCACTAGATTCACCTGAGCTGTCATCATCGAAAATGGACTTCTGACGGGTTTGATCTTCCGGATCGATTTCTTCATTGACACTGGCAGATGATTCTCTCTTACTAGATTTGGGTTCCCGGGTCCCTTCTCCAGAGGTCGATGGTTGATCGGGGTCCTCCTTTTCCTCTTCCTTCTCCTTTACTTCCTTATGAGAAACTGCTTTGTCGCCATCCTTCTCCTCTACTCCATCTCCAACTTTTTCTTCCTTCTTTTCGACTTTCTCACTATTTCTTTCCTTCACACTTGCCCATGTTGATGAAATTTTGAGCCTTGCTGCAAATGAAACTGGGCAGGCTCGAAAACCGTGCCCCTCCTCGCCACATATGGTACACTTCATTTCCTCCTTGCAGTTCTGAGCAATGTGCCCTTCTCTATCACACCTGTAACACCTGGTGACGGTGCAGTCCTTCGCCTCATGACCAGCCTTTTTACATTTTAGACAGGTTCTTGGCTGCCCCTCATACCTCACCCAGCAATCCCGCCCCTCTATCATTAAGGAAGATGGGATGTCTTTCTCCAGTTTTATTTTATACTGTCTCGTCCCGTTAAAAATGTGCGGGAACTCCCGATGGGCGAGCATTCGCCCATCCAGCACCTTTCCAAACCTGCTCAATATGTACCTCACGGTACTATCGTTCGCCTCAAAAGGAACGTGTAAGATTGTTATTATCTTTGTATCCTCGCAATAAGCTGATACAGTACATTCCTTTTCTTTCTCCATAACACTCTGGAATTCCCTCCTCAATGCAACAGTTTTAAACGTAACATCATAAAGCTTCCCACCGGGCAGGCTTTGCACCGCCGTCAAATGATCCTCAATCTTTACTCCATTTTTCTTTAAAAACACAAAAACACTTTCTTCCTTCTGGAACTCTACACGAACTGAACATTCTCTCCTTACACGCTGCATGGTTATTTGAAATGTAGCTTCAAACTGTTACAAAAACGGAAAATACATAGTACACTATAACTGAGTTCGAGACCTTACACCGGAGCGAAACGAAAACACGTCCGCTCTCCACATATTTATACATACATATATACATCCATTTATACATATATATATATATATATATATATATATATGTATAAATGGATGTATATATGTATGTATAAATATATTATAACGAAATGAAAAATTTATTTAATGTCTAGCATAGTTTCGTAACAGTGAAGTGTGTAGAATAATATTAATCTATATATATTCAGAAATCATTTGTAATCGATTATGAAGTTTAAAAAAAAGGAATTTAAGCACTAATTGCTGAGAAATAACGATGTTTACAACTGTATGAAAATGCTAGAAATTTATTTTTACACTGTTTTACCCAGGGTAGCCACTTCAGTTCCGAAAACTGTTCTCCCAGCGGGCCCTGCTATTATTACCCTGAGCTATAGATCATAGTGATATTTACCTTTGCTTTTTGTGAAAAGATTTATTTTAACTGATTTTAAAGATTGATTTTTAAAGGATGACAATCTCCTCTACAAAGTCGGAATAATTGTCGAGAATAATCTCAAGCTCTCTCTGCTCGGAAATGAACCAGGTAACATGCTTGACAGAAAGAGAACGAAACTCTGTTTAATGTTTTTTTTCGGAATGTGCTGCGACAGGATGAGCATGATTTCTCTTCAGTAAAGTTATAAGAACTGAATGCCTTGTTTCCCGTTTGTCGTTATTTGTTGTATGGAGCTACAATACAAGTATGCGTGGTCGGAAAAGCAGGAGTACTGGCCAGGGAAGGAGTGAGAATACAGACTTTACCGAGATACGAGAAGAACACTAGGAATACTGAGATGAGTTAGGATAATGAAAGGGTAATACTTCGTAATTCCGAAGGTTCGGAATAACGAAACACGTAATTGCCTATACATCGATGTTCGTTAATCCGAAAACGTAAAAGGGTTTGTTAATCCAAACAGATGTGGCGTTATTCCGAAGGTTCGTTAATCCGAAAACGAAATAAGGTTCGATGTTCCGAAGGTTCGTTAATCCGAAAACGAAATAAGGTTCGTTGTTCCGAAGGTTCGTTAGTCCGAAAATGAAATTAGGTTCGTTAATCATTTCGTTTCCGGACTACCGAACCTTCGGAATTACGAACCTCATTTTGTTTTCGGATTAACGAACCTTCGGAATTACGAATGTTTGCGTTCTGAAAGTACTGAAAGTACGGAGATTCTGGTATACTGGAAAGTCCGGAATGACTGAGATAATGGAGATACGGAATGACGGAGATATTGAAATCCATGAGATATAATCTCAGTTACTGAGAAGGAGCAATGAATCAGAAGTGAAAGACTGACTTTACACCAACTGGTTGTATGGTTGTATATTGAAGCCGAAATGAATCAGCTCGTCATAGAAATTAAATTCGTTTATAAGATACCAATGTATTTTTTTGTTCGGAAAATGGCCATTTAAACGTTTATCATGTTACATATATTGATTGAAAGACAATTCTTAACAAAAAAAGGCAATCTCCAAACTTTATTTTGGTCGGGCACTGATTCGAAATATTGTAGAAAGAGTTCCGTCACAATGTAAACAAATTTACTTGAGCACAAATTTTCTTTTTAATTTTTACCATGCACAGAAAAGGCACATTCGCTAGCGTATGTGCGTGTGTGCGTATTTTAGTTTTTTTCAGGCGTGTGTCAATCAGATATGATTATTTCCGTCTGGGACCGACCTTTAACGCCACCATCCGAAAGACGTGACCAGGGCTCGAACCTCGAACCCCTGCATCAATTTGGAACTTCCCCCACATAGCTTGGATTACAGGCACACGTCATGATGCCCGTTTGCTTAGTGTGGAGGTATAACTTTCACTGAAGATAACACATTATACGGGCCAAGTTCATAACTCAGACCGAGTCAAAATTAAAATCGATTATATTTGCTTATTTTCTAGTGGAATCGAAATGCTGTTGGCATCACTCTTTTTTGATAATTTATTAGCTATAATAAGAAATAGCTTAAATTTCCTAACCCATTTCTGAAAACATTAATGCTGTTAGTGTCATATAAAATGATGTAATACTCACAAATATACATAAGCATTTTCAATTATATATATGTATATATCTCGGTTTTTTTACGAGCGCGAAGCGCGAGCGAAAATTTTATATAGTGACATAAAATATTTTTTCCAAGTCTTCCTCTCATCTTATTTTATTCACTCGTCTTCCTCCTTTTCTTTTTTCTCTTTTCTTTTCCTTTCTTTTTCTTTCTTTCCCCCTCTTTTTTTGCTCTACCAATAGGGGGGTCCGGGCCCCTCGGGCCCGCACCTGGATCCGCCTATGCATGAAGAAGAGGCAATTGAATAATGGTTTTATAATGATGTGTTCATGAATAAATGTAATATCACTTAAAAAAAATAATCAATGCGAGCGGGAAACTCGATCGATTTCTATTTTAACCATTTGATGCTTTCAATTTCGTTTAACTTCTCATCAGAGTAGGCCCTGCTAGAATTATGTGAGCGGGAGCCAGGCGCGGATCCAGGATTTCTTAGGGGGCCCTATAAAGTCAAGTAATAATCGTGCCGAAATATTGACTCCCGGCCATTGCCGAATGGGTAATGTCTAGTTCAGTTACTTCTCACAGAAACCTCTCTTGCATTGTAGGCATTCTTAGTTCTTGTGGGTACTCCCATTTTTTTTTCTTTTCTACTTTTTGCTTCAGGGGTTGAAAAATCTTACGGGGATGACGCCCCTGTATCGCCGCGTAGGAAAACTGGTTGTGCAATAACTAAATTGCATATTCTGCATGAAAGAAAATTAATATTTTATTTTGGGTAAGATATTCTTGAAAAGATATAAATTTGCATGCTTTTTATTATATAGTTGAGGTAGACTCAGTAGTCAGCACTCAGCATTTACTAATTGGGAGTGCACTGCCTACTTAGATCTGTAAGTGTTTGGATATATTATATAATCTTTTGTTATTCGCTTGAAATCCATTCAAAACAGTGAGTTGTCTTGTTAACCCTATACAACAAACATTGGCTCTTCGGCTCTTGCAACAATCATATAAAGTATCAAAAGGTTATGTATCTTATAATCTTGCTCAAATTTTATATACTCCAAATAGATTTTCAAAAGAAACAGAATGCGTGTAAACGGTGTATATAAAAAAATATAAGATACTAAAGATAAATATACTGTGAAAATATACTTTATTGTCAGTGTCTTTATAAATATGAAAACAATGCTCTTAAGTTCGCATCATACAATACTAGTGAAACATGAATTCCAAGGTCCCATGTATCTTGTATACATCAACTATTTCAAGATGTAACAATAATGTAAATGATAGCAATGCAGTTTTGGTCTGAGTAAATCCCCGTAATAGTTTCAGTGGAATTCGTTTAAAAAATAAAACGTGATTTCCCACTGTAGGTTGGAAACGAAAAGGTGTCGTATCATCAACTGTATATAGCTGTCTTTTACGCATTACTACATGAAACAAAAATATAGGAACGATATAACCCATAGAGTTATTTCAGTTATTTGAGTATTTGACGATTCGTCAAAAAATAAAAAACGCATCCGAAACTTTCACCATTACAATGAAAGTTTCATGTATTCTTTTACATATTGCACACTAAGAAATAAAGGTTCAAAATTGAATCCCGAAAGGTTGATGCAAAATCAGCACCATATGGGTTCAAAAATTGAACCCCTGATTTGGGGTTCAAACATTGAACCCTGCGGTTGGGGTTCATTTTTGCACCCTGCGGGTTCAAAACTGCACCCCTAAATTTTAAATTGAATCCCTAGGGGTGCAATTTTGAACCCGCAGGGTGCAAAAATGAACCCCAACCGCAGGGTTCAATTTTTGAACCCCAAATCAGGGGTTCAATTTTTGAACCATAGGGTGCTGATTTCGCATCAACCTTTCGGGGTTCAATTCTGAACATTTATTTCTTAGTGTGTGCAAGTAAACTTCAAAATTTCTGTAAATAATATCTATCAATATATCCATCAGTGTTTTAGTCAAGGCTCAAACCTCCAAGGCCAAGGCTTTAATACCCAAGACCAAGGCTTCAATCCCCAAGGCCAAGGCCAAGGCATGGAAACCCAAGGCCTAAAAACCTCAAAGCATTTCAAACTTTCAATATATGGAACAATGAGCCAACAACAAGGCGGCAGTTCGAATATCAGTTCGGCGCCCCTACATGTAGGTCGATCATCAATTTGCCCCCCCCCCCCCCCCCCCGTTCGAACATTAATTCGGCCCCCAGTTCGAACATCATTTTGGCATCCTTTCGAACTCAATTTGCCTTCCCTAGTTCTTCCCTAGTTCGAATATCATTTCGCCCCCTAGCTCGAGTATCAATTTTGCGCCCCCCCCCCTAGTTTGAACATCAATTCGGCGCCCCCTAGTTTGAGTATCAATTTGGCGCCCCCCCCCCCCTACCTTGAACATCGATTCGGCCCCCCCTCCCTAGTTCGAGTATCAATTTGGCGCCCCCACTTCGAGCATCATTTCGGCGCCCTCCTAGTTTGAATATCGATTCGGCGCCCTTACATGTAGGTCCAACATAAATTCGGCCCCCAGTTCGAACATCATTTTGGCATCCCTTCGAACTGAATTTGCCTTCCCTAGTTCGAATATCACCCCCCCCCCTTAGCTCGAGTATCAATTTTCCGCCCCCTAGTTCGAACATCAATTCGGTGTCCCTATATGTAGGTCCAAAATCAATTTGGCGCCCCTAGTTCGAATATCAATTCGGCGCCCCTACATGTAGGTCCAAAATCAATTTGGCGCCCCTAGTTCGAATACCATTTCGCCCCCCCCCCCTACCTCGAGTATCAATTTGGCGCCCCCTAGTTCCAACATCAATTTGGCGCCCCTACGTCGAACATCAATGCGCCTCCCCCCCCCCCCCTCCCCCGTTCAAACATCAATTCTGCCCCCAGTTCGAACAGCATTTTGACATTCCTTCGAATATCATTTCAGCGCCCTTTTGGTTCGAACATCATTTTCTTTCCTCCTCTTTTTCTTCTTCTCGTCTTTCCCTTCTTCCTCTCCCCTTTTCTTCTCTTCTTTCCCCTTTCTCTCTTTCTTTTTTCTTCTCTTCTTTCTTCCCTCTTCCTCTTTCTCCTTTTTTCTCATTTTCCCCTCTTCCTCTCTCTTTCCCCCTCTTCCTTTTTTTTCTCCCCCTCCCCTCCCCTCCCTTTTCTTCTCTTCCTCTTTTTTCTCTTTCTTTCCCCTCTTCTTTTCCCCCTTTTTTCTTCTTCTCTTTCCCTTCTTTTTTTTCTTCTTTTCTTTCCCCTCTTTTTTTCTCCTTTACCTTTCCCTCTCTTTTTTCCTTCTCTTTCTTTCTCCTTTTCCTCTCTCTTTTCCTTCCCCTTCTTCCCTTTTTCTTCTTCTCTTTCCCTTTCCTCTCTCTCTTTTTCCCCTCTTCTTCCTTCCCCCTCTTCCTCTCTCTTTTCCCCTCTTCTTTTCCCCTCTCCTCTCTCTGTTTTCCTTTTTTCTTTCCCCCCTTTTCCTCTCTTTTTTCTTCCCTTCTTCCTTTCTTCTTTTTCTTCTTTTCTTTCCCCTCTTCCCCTCTTTTTCTTTTCTTTCCCTCTCTCTTTTTTTTAGCCGAAGGGAGGGGGGGCAAGGCCCCCTCGACCCCCCATGGATCCGCGCCTGATGGAATATACAACCCGGCTCCGGTATCGGACTGGATAATCTGAACGGACAGTCAGGGCGATCAGCCCTGTCTGCACACGCTAAAAATTTATCATTCTGCGACTCGCGTGCTAAGAATGAACATAACTTTTTCTCTTCATTACGAAACTCATCCTGAAAAATGTTATCCAACATGGATTGTTACACTCGTAAGTTTTATTGTTATGTATCATTTACACAACATTATGAGATGATAATCCTTCTTTGGGAGAACAATGGTATAGTAGTTCGAATCTAACTTAGAAATATAACAAAAATTAACCTGATTTCGAAGGCCTAACATTTCCTTTTAAGCGATGGAGAAAATAGCCTACCAACGTTATCAGTTCGGGAAAGTTCTAGTTAATGTAATAAGATGTTTCTTAAAACAATGAAAATTTATGAAGATATTGAAAATAACGATTTTGAAATGCTATATAAAATTTACGCTATATATTTTCATAAATTTTGGCATATTGTATCACTCATCAAAATTACTAGTAATTCGAAATCTTATCCACACTTGCTTGTAAATTCGATATAGGTTGATACACTGATAGTCAATGTAAATGATAAATATTCATAGTCTTACTAAATTTTAACGATTCCGTTAGTTTTTAGGATTTTAATATCGCAAACATTTTGGAGAGTGAGCAAGACGGTGCTCACATGCGTCGCTAACAAGATTGCTAGGCGACCTACTGGTGTCACGCGCGTAAAACATTCCCCATAGACTTGTGTGTTAAAATGGCACTTTTGAATAATTCATAAAAAATAAATGTGAAATTAGAGGGTGGAATGTTTACTACCATTGGATAGGATATATATCTGGCATTCCATATCTGACCAGGAAAGGGTAGCGTAGCCAGCTCATTTTAAAAATAAATTGCCATTTATGAAGATAACTATGAATGGATCAAATTCATCGACTCAAACAGTAAAATAGCCCTAATTAGTCCGCCAGTCAAAAAAATAGTTCCAAGTCACTTTTTTATCTTCCCAATTTGGGCGAAGGAAGTTCAGTAGTTACCATTTCTAGAATCAGTGTTAGATTTTGAATCATATTCATACAGTTTTGTCAATCAGCAACATCAAATTGAAAAAAATTCGAATATCTTGAGCCCTCCTGATGTAATTAGGCTCATGGCACCTCAAATTTTTTTATACATTCTTTCTATAATATGTCATTTTGTTGTTATTTTATTGTATATTTGTGTTAAGTTTGACAACTCTCCAGGTTTTTTTTAAGTGTAAGCTAGATGAATAGTCGGTGGATCTTAGGGCTTTATGGCAATTGAAATCACATACGTCAAGTGGCGTTATCATCTGATCGGGGGGGGGGGGGTGAGAGCAATATGCAAGTATTGAGCTGCAAATTAAAAAAAATGGTGCCCCCTCCCTCCATAAAGAGCTACTAGTAGACGGGGATATATAAAACGTGTGTGAAGGGGGTGGGGGTCAAAGCAATATATTGAGCTGAAAATAAAATAAAAATATTTAAGGGAACCATCCCCGGCCCGTCAAGAGCTAGACAAGGGCGGATCCAGCCTTTGCCAATGGGGGGGGGGCGATTTTTTTTCAGCAAAATTTTCCCGATCGGCCGTTTGAAGTTGATTTTTGTTTGTATCTTGAAGGGGTAGTCTTACAATAGTCATTTCTAAGCTTTATATATATATAATAATCTCATAAGCCTTATTCAAATAGTGCAAGTGCAAAGAGCGAGCTATTTTTTTCAAGTATTTGTCCTAGAATTCAAATATTCTGGGCAATGTGTATCCACCAACTAAATAATTACTGCCAGCGCGAAGCGCGAACAGACAATTTTAATATATGTATTTTTCTTATCGAAATGGGATTAAAATATTTGATATTCTGATCTGTAAAAGGGACAATTTAAGCTCTGAATTTCAAGCACTTTGTAGGAAAATTGTTATAGGTGGATATGGATCACAGTTTGAAATAAGCTGATATGTTTCAATATTATTCCTTTGAGCTTTGACATAGGACCGGGACATCCTAAGAACATTATGTCATCAAATGAAAATGATGACTATCTTCATATTTCTCTTCCAAAGCGCGAAATAAACTTGTCAATATTCCATTCTGAAAAAATGACATCGTGATTATCAAATTGACATCTTATCTATTAATGTAATAAGCCTAATGTGATCGCAAAAATCTTTTAATATTATGGCTTGAAAACTGGACATTAAAAGCACCTTTTTAATTATGATGCACGAGTTAATATATTTTCAACAGTCAATGCGAGCGTAAATCGCAAGCCAATTTTTGTGTTAAATTGTCATAAAAAGGGGGTTTTAAGTAGTTTGTTATAGAATTAATATTGAGATATATAACTCACGAGATTTCTATGAAAGAGAGGGGGGAGGAACATCCCCTTCTCCCTATCCGCCTGAGACAACATTATATCTTTTAATTTCTTCTCCTTTTTCTTTTTTTTAAATAGATTACTTGCACATACCATCTCAAGATCTTATTTAATTTTTATAGTAATTCCTATTGTTTTTTATAGTGTAAACAGATTTTATCTTTTATGATTATAATTCTATAAGTGTTGAGGACCCCACTGGAAATAAGTTTTCGAACTATTCTGTTAAAGATTACTGACTTTTATCGTTTAATTGATTTAATTACATTTATTTATTCATCTATTCATTTACTATTCATTAATTCTTTAGATTATGTAAATGAAATACTAAAATATAAAATTAAGAGAAAAGGATAAAGACAAAGTAATTTTACAGCTACAATTAGTAAAGTATATTCATTTGCGAAAAAAAAGATATTTCTTTTTTTTTTATCTTAAGACCGTTCCGGGGATATTCATAATGTATATGTAGTCAAAGAAGTAAATTGTGTCAGAAACTCGTTGGCTGCAGTAAATAAATATTGTGTTTTTAATTGGATAACCGTAAGGTTTTTGGTATAAACACCGCCTGCAAACCAATTATGCACATTGAAGACTAAGAAAATTATAAACTGATTGAAATTGCCATTGCATCCCGCATTGCATACAATATGGCATGTTCACGCAGTATTTTGTTTGTTTTACACAAAGGAAAACTCAGACTATGACACCCATCATGATTTTTGCATACAATATGATTCTATTTACATCACAATTTATATAATTATAGACACCCCCACACAATACATATATATATGTAATTGTAATAGGTATGCGCTATGTATACAGTCAATGTGAGTATGTTACATATAGCATTCTTGACCTACTAAATTTGCCTTTTGCTAATTCAGGAAAGAAATAATAATTCTCGAAAATGAAATCATTCATGTGTCAGGTTTATTCCGAGCATTTTCCAAAATCATTAAACCATCAATTTTCACAGATTAAGTGTCAAAATTAAGCACTAAAGTGCAAAGTGATCATTACAAGGGGAAAAGGTACGTAGAAAATATCACCTTACACCAGTATGGGACTAGACAGGGGCGGATCCAGCTTTCGTCAATAGGGGGCGAAAATATTTTCATTAACATTTTTATCGATTGGCCTCTATAATCTGATTTTTTTGTGTGTTTTTCAGGGGGTAGTCCTAACTAACGACTGAAGTTTTAATATCTTAATATATACTGTAAAAAAAACAAGATAAAGTATCTCATGTGGTCTTAATATATAATGCGAGCGCAAAGCTCGAGCTCAAATTCTTTGATATTTTATGTCCTTAGACCAGAAGATTCTGAGGAAATTTTACAATTATGAAAAAAGATAAGTATCCAACTAAACAATGAGAGCGCGAAGCGCGAGCCGAAATTTTATCATAGTAATGTGAAAAGGGATTCAATTAGGACTGTTCTTTGGTGATTAATGAAGAGGATAAAGTATCACCAATTAAATAATGAGAGTGCGAAGCGCGAGCTCAAAATATTTGATATTCAGACCTGAGAACTGGACAGTCTAAGCGCGTTTTTATTTGAATAAAAAAAACAAGCTGTGTGTTCACAAACAAACAATGCGAGCGCGAAGCACGAGCTTGATTTTTTTATATACTGACATAATAAAGAAGCATTTTGACAAATTTTGGTAAGAAGTTCCAAAGAGGATAGGTTACTCATAAATCAGACAATGCGAGCGCGCAGCGCGAGCTGAAAATTTTGATATATATAAACAATTTGTGTAAATCAAACAAAATAATGTATGCTTGATGTGCGAGCTAAAATATTGTGTGCAAATTGATTTCAGAACTGGATATATAAGCGCCATTAATCCTCTTGAGTGGAATTCATTACACAGGCAATGTGACCGCGAAGCGCGAGCGAATTTTTTTTATTATAAAGTAAAGTCTATTTTCCAATTCTTCCCCTCAACTATTTCTTGTTTCCTTTCGGGGTCGGGCCGACCGTTACAAGGCTGTAAATTACACATCACGGGTATGATACCTCTTTTTTCTTTTTTACTTTTTTCTTTCTGTTTTTCATAGTTTCTATCAAGTTAAAGAGTGCACTTTTTCTGCAGGTTGTCAAAAAATAGGGGGGGCCGGGGCCGGCTCGGCCCCCTCCTGGATCCGCGCCTGCTAGATATCCGTCCCCGCAGACACGGCGATCAGCCCGTGTGCGCACGTTAAAATTTATCATTCTGCGGCTCGCGTGCTAGGAATAAACTTAATTTTTCTTTCAATTACCAAAATCATCGTGGAAAAGGTTATCCAACATGCATTGATAGACTCAGAAAATTTATAGTCATGTATCATTTACACACAAAAAATAGAATATAACCCTTCTTTCGGAGAACTATTAGTAAGTTGTTCGAATCTAACGATTTTCTTTTGAAAGTATAACAAAAATTTACCCGATTTCAAATGCCTGTCTTTTCCTTAAAAAAACTGGAATACAAAATCCACCGCCGTTATTATTTATGAAAAAATTATAAATAATGTACTAAGATGCTTTTAAAGAAAATGAAAATTTAAGGGGATTCGAATATAAGGATTTGCAATATTATATCAAATTTCTGTTATATTTTCATCAATTTTGGGATTGCATCGAATGACTGATAATTGGAAGTCTTACCCACACTTGCTTGTAAATTTTTCATATGTTGGTACACTGATAGTTAACGTAAATGATAAACATTCATAGCCTCACTAAAATTTAACGATTCCATTGTTTTTATGATTTTAATGTCGCACACATTTTAGAGAGTGAAAAAATTGAGGCTCACGAACGTCACTAAGCGAGAAGGCCTTCAATGGCGCGCTCCACTGATTCGAGGCCGTGAACATACGTGCGCTGGGTTGATACATAGCCTATGGACGATGAACATACGTGCATTCACTACTCCTAATTGCGTAGTACGATAATATAACTTTTCTCATGTGTAGATTAACGGGTTACATTTTGATGTTAGCCCGTCTCAAAACTATTCAGTTACGTTTTTTATTCAAAGATGTTACCATGAAGTTCCATATATCTATATATACAATTAATAAATAATTTAAAAAATAGTTTAAAAACAATAATCCAACTTTGTAAGGATTTTTGACCAAATAAAACGGTATAATGCATATTCTCATGCATTTGATACTTTTTTGTAATATTTTTTTTCCGTGTTGTCATGATTGTTGACTCATTTTTTTTTATTTCAACAATTTAGCTTAAAATAGATGAAATCTAGATATATAATTTAAATATGTAATCGATACAACGAATTTCATAACAACAAGCGCAAAACAACTTGCTTGTCGCATTGCCAACTGGAGGATCTCCATAGCAGAAGTGATTGCAATATTCAAATGCTCATAATTTTCTCATTATTTTGTCCAATATCTGTCAAACTTCCTTTGTTCTTATTCTTTGATTTTTCTGTTGCGACACAACCCTTCCGATTCCCAAGATTTCATTTCCCTTCAACGACGAATTTACATTACAAATGTTAAATAAGGCTCTCATAAGAAAACTACGGGCTGGATGTGCCCTCTCCCTCTGAACCGTTGCTGGTTTGTTTATATTAAAAAAAGAAAAAAAATCACTGGAGGAGCTTTGAAAAAAACGTATTTTTTTCGGCGGGTGTGTTTCTTGTCTTCTCTCTCAGTATAACATTTCGGTTTTTGCTTTCTTCAAAAATGACAATTTGTACCTTTATACGATACATATGCTTTGCAAGAAAATTTTTAAAATATAAGCCGGTCCCAAACTTTATTTTGATCTGTCACCGGTTCTATTGTAAAATCTGTAAAATTATTTAAGAAAACCGTTACGCTTAAACATTTGTTTTATTTAATTGGTTCGTAAATCATACCAAGGTTTAAATGAGAAACTTTTTGAACACACACATTGTGTACTAGGCACCGAACAATAATTATGGTTTTCCAGAACTGTCTACTACCGTAATACCAATACGGACTAAACTACCGTTTTAGGCCCGTGACAAAATTAATGACTGTAAATATATTTGAATTAACTACTATTGCATTACTTCATATCTATCTCATTTTTTATTATAATAAGAACAGTTAAATAAATTTAATTACACTTAAAAATATTAACACTTTCAATCTGGTAAATAATTCAACAAGTAGGTATTTTAATAATTTTTATGTTATTATAACTATCTATATACCTTTTAAATTTGTCAACGCTTAAATTGAAATGAAATCTCGGTACAACTTTTTGAAGTTTCTCAGTTCTTTCTTGGCAGACCCGTAATCGATTAATCACTTCGTAGGTGCCGTGGCCGAGTGGTCTAAGGCGCCTGGCTATACATGGAAAGTCGGGGGTTCGATCCCGGCCGCGGCACCTATGCCCGTGAGCAAGGCATTTAATCTACAACGCTCTTTTATCTTGCTTTCAAATAAATGGAAATGCTACATGCATTATTGGTAAACTTATTGTGTACTTGTTTTTTTTTTAAGTAGAAGGAAATCTTTTATTTTATTCCACATCAGGTTAATAAATTTACAAATCTTATTGAATATTAATTGTAATTTGACGGTAAGGCGAATATAAAAGTTATCATAAAACATCTTGAAAGTAAATAGATTGATAAATGACCTAATGCAGTTGCGTTCTTCATAGCGTTCATATTGTTTGAATTATACAATATTTCACTTTTTTATAGATTTGACAATATGGACCAACTTGCCTGAAACATGTAGTATTAAACAATTCTAATTCAACACAGATTAATCGTTGTATCACTTGATAATGAGGAGACAATTAGAATATTTCATATTTCAATTAATAAAATACAAAAGAAATAGCGAGTGGATGACATCATAGTTGCCTCATTTTACATCCGATTTTGCTGAAATTTTCAGTGTTACACTTGTTGGATTTTTCTCTTTTGATATAAATCAACTTTTTGTTGGGGTGGACTTGTCCTTTAAGTAGGCTTTAATAAAGGGTGAGAATTGACAAAAGTATCAGTGAATATCTTAATATTTTATCAAAAATAGCCATGTAATGGCCATTTAAACGTTGATTATGATACATATATTGATTAAAAGACAATTCTTAACAAAAAAGGCAATGTCCAAACTTTATTTTGATCGGGCACTGATTCGAAATATTTTAGAGATTCGTCACAATGTAAACAAAAAACAACTTCAGCACACATTTTGAGTAGGACTTAATAAAGGGTAAGAATTGACGAAAGTAGTGGTGAATATCTTATTATTTTATTAAGATAGCGTAAAGTCATCATAGAAAGAGATTTGGGAATCCCTAAATCTTTTGATTAGTGACATCGTGTGCGAACAGCATCCCCATATATCATGTAATATGAGTAAATTCTATTTTTTGTGTATGTGATAGGATGAATATAAACTATGTTCTCATAAGAGGTATGAACTTATGTGAGGTAAATGTCCACTGCATATCTATCGTCTCTTAAGAAGGATTGAGGAAATTGTGATTTTATTTCCTTAGGGGCTTCCTGTCTTCTCTCTCAATAAGTCTTCCGTGTTCCGTGTTTTTTTAGTCAGAAATGACTATTTGAACGCCCTATATGATACCCGTCTCTGTGGTCTAGTGGTTAGGGCATCGGCGTACAAAGCTGGGGGCCCGGGTTCGATTCCCGGCAGAGACATTTTTTCGGCATCACCACTTTTTCCAATGGGTAGATAGCTCTTGGGAACCTTCGTTCTCTTCATTTCTTTCACACAATATTCAAAAAAAAAAAATATATATATATACACACATATATATTTGTATATATATGTATATATATGAATACATATACACATATATATATATCTATATATGTATAAATGTAAATATATATCATATATATATACATATGTATATGTATATATATATACACCCGGTAGGAAGAAATTCCTCGAATGCTCGGGCGCCCGATCAAGGTAGCCGTGCTAAAGCCGGGGTAATAATAGCAGGGCCCGCTGGGAGAACAGTTTTCGGAACTGAAGTGGCTACCCTGGGTAAATATGCCGCTATTATTATTATTATTATTATTATTATTATTAATATATATATATATTTATATATATGGGTATATATATATATATATATATATATATATATATATATATATATATATATATATATATATATATATATACGAAACTATGCTAGACATTAAATAAATTTTTCATTTCGTTATAATATATTTATACATACATATATACATCCATTTATACATATATGTATATATATATACATATATATACATATATGTATAAATGGATGTATATATGTGTGTATAAATATATTATAACGAAATGAAAAATTTATTTAAAGGGGAATCCAGCCTTGGCCATAACATGTTATGTTGGGAAGGAGAAAAATAAATTAAACAGAATGGTGAAAGTTTGAAAGAAATCGGACAAGCAATAAGAAAGTTATAGCTGCTTTAAAATTGAGATCACTAATACTATGTATATTTCAAATTGGCAACTGGGTAAGTAAATTATGACAAGGGGCAAGGACAACTTTCCCATAGGCCATGTACTTTATTATCAGGGATTTGTGGTTTTCTCCTAAGTACCCATTCCCCTGGGGCAGTAATCTAAATATAACCCAGGTAGTATATTGTAGTATGTCCTCATGAAAGAAAAATATAATTTGAAATAAAACTTTTGGGGAAAATGGCATTTTAGCCATAATATGTATTGGAGTACATGGAAGAGTAGTCCTTGCCTTACATCACTATGACATCCCATATGCGGCCAATTTGAAGTCTCCATGGGTATAGTGATTACCAATATTTACAACTTTTAAAAATTCATAACTTTCTTGTTGTTTGTCCAATATTGTTCAAACTTTCACCTATCAACTTGTCTGATTTTTCTTTTCCTTATAAAAACAAGTTTTTAGTTGGGTTGGATTCCCCTTTAATGTCTAGCATAGTTTCGTAACAGTGAAGTGTGTAGAATAATATTAATCTATATATATTCAGAAATCATTTGTAATCGATTATGAAGTTTTAAAAAAAAGGAATTTAAGCACTAATTGCTGAGAAATAACGATGTTTACAACTGTATGAAAATGCTAGAAATTTATTTTTACACTGTTTTACCCAGGGTAGCCACTTCAGTTCCGAAAACTGTTCTCCCAGCGGGCCCTGCTATTATTACCCTGAGCTATAGATCATAGTGATATTTACCTTTGCTTTTTGTGAAAAGATTTATTTCATGACTTTAACTGATTTTAAAGATTGATTTTTAAAGGATGACAATCTCCTCCACAAAGTCGGAATAATTGTCGAGAATAATCTCAAGCTCTCTCTGCTCGGAAATGAACCAGGTAACATGCTTGACAGAAAGAGAACGAAACTCTGTTTAATGTTTTTTTTCGGTGTGCGCGACAGGATGAGCATGATTTCTCTTCAGTGAAGTTATAAGAACTGAATGCCTTGTTTCCTGTTAGTCGTTATTTGTTGTATGGAGCTACAATGCAAGTATGCGTGGTCGGAAAAGCAGGAGTACTGGCCAGGGAAGGAGTGAGAATACAGACTTTACCGAGATACGAGAAGAACACTAGGAATACTGACATGAGTTAGGATGATGAAAGGGTTACACTTCGCAATTCCGAAGGTTCGTAATTACGAAACACGCAATTGCCTATACCTCGATGTTCGTTAATCCGAAAACGTAAAAGGGTTCGTTAATCCAAACATCTGTGGCGTTATTCCGAAGGTTCGATGATTCGAAAACGAAATAAGGTTCGTTGTTCCGAAGGTTCCTTAGTCCGAAAATGAAATTAGATTCGTTAATCATTTCGTTTCCGGACTACCGAACCTTCGGAATTACGAACCTCATTTTGTTTTCGGATTAACGAATCTTCGGAATTGCGAACCTTCGGAATAACGAACCTTCAGAATATCCGAACCTTCGGAATTACGAATGTTTGCGTTCTGAAAGTACTGAAATTACTGAGATTCCGAAATAATGAAATTACGGAGATTCTGGTATACTGGAAAATCCGGAATGACTGAGATAATGGAGATACGGAATGACGGAGATATTGAAATCCATGAGATATAATCTCAGTTACTGAGAAGGAGCAATGAATCAGAAGTGAAAGACTGACTTTACACCAACTGGTTGTATGGTTGTATACTGTAGCCGAAATGAACCAGCTCGTCATAGAAATTCGATTCGTCTATATAAGATACCAATGTATCGGTAAGATTTTTTTCTTCGGAAAATGGCCATTTAAACGTTTATCATGTTACATATATTGATTGAAAGACAATTCTTAACAAAAAAGGCAATCTCCAAACTTTATTTTGGTCGGGCACTGATTCGAAATATTGTAGAAAGAGTTCCGTCATAATGTAAACAAATTTACTTGAGCACAAATTTTCTTTTTAATTTTTACCATGCACAGAAAAGGCACATTCGCTAGCGTATGTGCGTGTGTGCGTATTTTAGTTTTTTTCAGACGTGTGTCAATCAGATATGATTATTTCCGTCTGGGACCGACCTTTAACGCCACCATCCGAAAGACGTGACCAGGGCTCGAACCTCTGCATCAATTTGGAGCTTCCCCCACATAGCTTGGATTACAGGCACACGTCACGATGCCCGTTTGCTTAGTGCGGAGGTATAACTTTCACTGAAGATAACAAATTATACGGGCCAAGTTCATAACTCAGACCGAGTCAAAATTAAAATCGATTATATTGTTATAAGTTATTGGAATAAACATACTGCAAACATCACTCTTTTTTTTTTATAATTTATTAGCTATAATAAAAAATAGTTTAAATTTCCTAACCCATTTCTGAAAACATTAATGCTGTTATTGTCATATAAAATGATGTAATACTCACAAATATACATAGCATTTTCAATTATATATATGTATATATCTCATATTTTTTAAATGATTGTCTACTCAACTTTTTAAAACTTTCGACACTGAATTCAAGCAAAAATCTAAACATCCCATTTGTAATCGTAGTTTGGTGTCTATTTGTAGACTTTTAATCAATAAATCATATTTTATCAGAGGAAGCACATAAAACGATTTTTTTTGGGGGGGGAAGTATTC
Organism: Lytechinus variegatus; assembly: GCF_018143015.1. Lineage (NCBI taxonomy): Eukaryota > Metazoa > Echinodermata > Echinoidea > Temnopleuroida > Toxopneustidae > Lytechinus > Lytechinus variegatus. The sequence goes on along the minus strand of NC_054745.1, from coordinate 17,525,514 downwards.
TACATTAAAACCATAAAGTAACAAATAATAAAAAATGTTTTTAAAAATCTAAAGGTCGATGCTAAAAACGCTCTAAAATAAAAGGGGGTACGGACTGGATATACCCATCCCCCCCCCTTGATCCGCCACAAGTCTAATGATATTTCCACCTTAAATTTTAAATCACTTGAGAGGCTGTGAGATTTTTTTCTGGCGGAGGGCAAGAGGCGCCTCTTGTCTTCTTTCCCAATTAGATTTCGTTGTTCTTTTTTTCGACCATTTGAACCCTTTGAGGATATATGTGATTTACCAGACAATCCCAATCCCAAACTTTATTTTGATCCCTCACCGATTCCATTTTTGATATCTGTAAAATTATTTTTTTTTGAAACAGTCACTTGAGAACAACAGATCATACCAGTGTTTCAACAGATCCAAAACAAATTTCCCGAAATTCATAGACCCTCCCTGGAATGTTCACGTTTGATTTTTCACAAAAATCGGACAGTAATACTGCGCGCATAAATTTGGCTAAATGACCAATGTCAAGGAATTTAACATTTTTTGTTCATGCCCTTTTCAAAAATAGTCAAAAATATGAACAAAATTACGCGCGAGTGGAAAATTTTGAGCCTTCGTACTATTATCGAGGTAAACAATTCTTTGAATTTAACATGAATATGAAAAGTTGCTACTCTGTTTTTAATTGTATTTGTCGGATGTCCAGGAATTTCATGCATTTGTTTCATTAAATGAAATGAAAATGATCCGGATTTCCCAGAATTCGTGTTATTTCCTTCGAAGTGGAAATTATAATAATGATAATAATAACACAAATACAAGAGTTTTGTATAGCGCACTTTCCATCTTGATTAGATACTCAAGGCGCTTCAGAGCAGAACAACAAAAACTATTTAGATATAATACAATGATGATGTGGAAGAGGTTCATCGTGGCGAAGAATTGAGTAGTAGAATTAACCAGTTGTCTCACAGTGGGAAAGCTTTTTCCACTACGTTTGATCCATCGTGAGACAGTCGTGAGACAACTGGTTAATTCTACTACTCAATAAGTCAAAGTCAATGTCTATCAAAAAGCACTCTGAAACAGGTGGGTGTTTATACAATGATGATGTGGAAGAGGTTCATCGTGGCAAAGAATTGAGTAGTATAATTAACCAGGGGCCTGTTGCATAAAACTTTTTACCTGAGAAAGCTCTGGTAAAAACTGAAAATTAAGGTTAGTCTGATTTCTGCCATTGACATTAACACAGGGCAAAAACTCCGGTAAAAATAACCTGAGTTTTCTCAGGTAAAAAGTTTTATGAAACGGGCCACTGTTGTCTCAAAATGGGAAAGCTTTCCCACTACGTTTTATCCATCGTGAGGCAATCGTGAGACAACTGGTTAATTCTATTACTCAATAAGTCAATGTCTATCAAAAAGCACTCTTAAACAGGTGGGTGTTTCATAAAGGTGTTCATGAATTAAGAGCGACTTTAAGAACGACTGGTGATCCTTTCTTGTGGTAGACATGTTGGCTACACTCAACTCCCTGGAGCAGGTTTTCTTGAAGTCAACAAAAGATCAAAACAGGTCATTTTGCACCACGTGCATAAAATCTATCACAATAGATCAAATCATTACATTGGATCAAACTTTCATCTAGGTACCAAATTACATAACTATGATACAAGAAACAGCCATTTCAACTTTTGCTTACCAGAAAGGATAGGTAGTATTGGTAACTCCTTTTATTACAATGCTATAAAATACTGGAATTCCCTTCCCAATGATGTAAAGGAAATGGGAAACTTTTTGCATTTTCAGGGGAAATTGAAAGAATATCTTTCACTTGAGAGTCAAAGAGAAGATGGAAATGATGTGTTGTATGGTTGATTTAGCCTGAATACTGACCACGTTCTTTTCTCTTCTCTTCCAGGTATTATTATGTGTTTTACATAATTTTATTGAAGCTTCGATATTTCCTTCTATTCTTTCTATTTATTGTATCTGTTCCATCTATTCTCCTCTTCGTGTTATTATTGTTGTCGCCGTTTTTGCTGTTGTTCTTCTCCTTATCATTTTTCTTCCTCATCCTTTTCTTCCTTCTCCTCCTCCCCTTTCTTCTTCTACTCCTCCGCCTCCTTCTCTTTCTTTTCTTCTTCTTCTTCTCCGTATATCTTATTCATTAGTAATAGTAAATTCTGATTATTTTTCCTTCATTTTTAATCTGTAAATAGTATAATGTTATCATTTTATTATCTTAATTCTGTTTGTCGAGGACCCCACTGGAAATAAGCTTTCGAGCTTTCGTGGGTCATCCTGTGCAAGCCTGTTGTTTTTAATACTACTGTACGTATGGTGACCCGCCATATAAAATCAATCAAGCAAGCTTGGTGACGGTTTATAGCGCCTAAGAAAGGATCACCAGTTTTTCTTAAAGGAGAATGAAACAATTGGAACAAGATAGCTTGTGTGAAAACAGAAAAATCAAAGAAACAGATCAACGAAAGTTTGAGAAAAATCGGAAAAATAATGAGAAAGTTATGAGCATCTGAATGTTGCAATCACTAATGCTATGGAGATAGCAAATTGGCAATGCGACAAAGATGTGTGATGTCACTTGTGAACAACTCTCCCCATTACTTTAGTATATATTTCACTTGAATTGCCTCTGTTATCACATCTATCCATAGATCATGTGTTCTTTCTACACGAGGGCATGTAATACATATTTCTTAAGAATACATCATGGATAAAGAGTTTGTATCATCATAAGAAAAAGCAAAAAGAGACATTTTGAGGGTATTTTATAGTCCACCAAAGGGAAAGTTGTTCATCAGTGACATCACACATCATTGTCGCATTGCCAATAGGAGGATCTCCATAGCATTAGTGATTGCAATATTCAAATGCTCATAACTTTCTCATTAATTGTCCAATTTTTCTCTAACTTTCTTTATTCTTATTCTTTGATTTTTCTGTTTCTACACCAGCCTATTTGTTCTAAAGGTTTCATTCCCCTTTAAAGGCGCTCTCAACTAACGAACAGCTTTATGAAACGGCCCCAGGCACGTGTTAAGGTTACCCTTGCAAGTGGTCACTGAAAGGTGGGTTTTAAAATTTTTTTGATGAGAATTCCACTTGGAAGCATGAAACATTACTTATTTTACGGATCAGCTCATCTTCGCAGTCCGTTCCAAATATAATAGTATAACTTGACATTCTATTAATACATTTGGCCAACTAGAGGTAATATTTATCTATGTATTTAATACAATAAGATATGGTTTGTATGAATATACCTACACGTTAAAAGATTTATCCTTCAAATTCATACAATCTTAAACTATTATTCATACATATTACATTTTAAAAATAATTTTTTAACCTTTTTAATTCGTTAAAATGAACATACACAAGCTTTTAAAAATTTCAACTCTGAATTTTAAATAAAATTTAGAGAGTTTATTTTGTTTTAATCGTAGTTCAGTATTTATATTTTTTAGACTTGTAATCGATAGATCATATTTTATAAGAGGAAGGTCCTAAAATTTTTTGGGGGGGTGGTAATTCTACATAAAAAACATAAATAAACAAATATTAAAATCTCTGTTGTAGATCAATGTAAAAAAAACTGACATTAAAGTTACAATAAATAATCTTGAAAATGAATAAATAAATTGATGACTATCAGTCAACTTCTAACCATGCCATACGCTTATGGCAAGCCGTTTGTACCATAAAGGCGATAAACCGAGTTTATCGCCGATAAACTCGGTTTTTCGGTCGATAAACAGAGTTTATCAAGTGATAAACTGAGTTTATCGAGATAAACTCTGTTTAGAGTTTACCGAGATAAACTGAGGATATCGGCGAGAAACTGTGTTTATCGGCGAGAAACCGAGTTTTTCAGCGATAAACAGAGTTATTAATGGCTATTTACATCAAAGTAGATGATAACTTCATATATGACAAACTTACAGATGAGTTTCACAGTAGAATATGTTCGGTTCTTCAGGTTGAAAATCACAAAATTAGATCAGTTTCGGGAGCGAGAAATCAGTCGCGTGCAACTGTTTACTGAGCGCCCTCATTTGTTTCATTAAATGAAATGAAAATGATCCGGATTTCCCAGAATTCGTGTTATTTCCTTCGAAGTGGAAATTATAATAATGATAATAATAACACAAATACAAGAGTTTTGTATAGCGCACTTTCCATCTTGATTAGATACTCAAGGCGCTTCAGAGCAGAACAACAAAAACTATTTAGATATAATACAATGATGATGTGGAAGAGGTTCATCGTGGCGAAGAATTGAGTAGTAGAATTAACCAGTTGTCTCACAGTGGGAAAGCTTTTTCCACTACGTTTGATCCATCGTGAGACAGTCGTGAGACAACTGGTTAATTCTACTACTCAATAAGTCAAAGTCAATGTCTATCAAAAAGCACTCTTAAACAGGTGGGTGTTTCATAAAGCTATTTATGATTTAAGAGCGACTTTAAGAACGACTGGTGATCCTTTCTTGTGGTAGACATGTTGGCTACACTCAACTCCCTGGAGCAGGTTTTCTTGAAGTCAACAAAAGATCAAAACAGGTCATTTTGCACCACGTGCATAAAATCTATCACAATAGATCAAATCATTACATTGGATCAAACTTTCATCTAGGTACCAAATTACATAACTATGATACAAGAAACAGCCATTTCAACTTTTGCTTACCAGAAAGGATAGGTAGTATTGGTAACTCCTTTTATTACAATGCTATAAAATACTGGAATTCCCTTCCCAATGATGTAAAGGAAATGGGAAACTTTTTGCATTTTCAGGGGAAATTGAAAGAATATCTTTCACTTGAGAGTCAAAGAGAAGATGGAAATGATGTGTTGTATGGTTGATTTAGCCTGAATACTGACCACGTTCTTTTCTCTTCCAGGTATTATTATGTGTTTTACATAATTTTATTGAAGCTTCGATATTTCCTTCTATTCTTTCTATTTATTGTATCTGTTCCATCTATTCTCCTCTTCGTGTTATTATTGTTGTCGCCGTTTTTGCTGTTGTTCTTCTCCTTATCATTTTTCTTCCTCATCCTTTTCTTCCTTCTCCTCCTCCCCTTTCTTCTTCTACTCCTCCGCCTCCTTCTCTTTCTTTTCTTCTTCTTCTTCTCCGTATATCTTATTCATTAGTAATAGTAAATTCTGATTATTTTTCCTTCATTTTTAATCTGTAAATAGTATAATGTTATCATTTTATTATCTTAATTCTGTTTGTCGAGGACCCCACTGGAAATAAGCTTTCGAGCTTTCGTGGGTCATCCTGTGCAAGCCTGTTGTTTTTAATACTACTCTACATATGGTGACCCGCCCTATAAAATCAATCAAGCAAGCTTGGTGACGGTTTATAGCGCCTAAGAAAGGATCACCAGTTTTTCTTAAAGGAGAATGAAACAATTGGAACAAGATAGCTTGTGTGAAAACAGAAAAATCAAAGAAACAGATCAACGAAAGTTTGAGAAAAATCGGACAAATAATGAGAAAGTTATGAGCATCTGAATGTTGCAATCACTAATGCTATGGAGATAGCAAATTGGCAATGCGACAAAGATGTGTGATGTCACTTGTGAACAACTCTCCCCATTACTTTAGTATATATTTCACTTGAATTGCCTCTGTTATCACATCTATCCATAGATCATGTGTTCTTTCTACACGAGGGCATGTAATACATATTTCTTAAGAATACATCATGGATAAAGAGTTTGTATCATCATAAGAAAAAGCAAAAAGAGACATTTTGAGGGTATTTTATAGTCCACCAAAGGGAAAGTTGTTCATCAGTGACATCACACATCATTGTCGCATTGCCAATAGGAGGATCTCCATAGCATTAGTGATTGCAATATTCAAATGCTCATAACTTTCTCATTAATTGTCCAATTTTTCTCTAACTTTCTTTATTCTTATTCTTTGATTTTTCTGTTTCTACACCAGCCTATTTGTTCTAAAGGTTTCATTCCCCTTTAAAGGCGCTCTCAACTAACGAACAGCTTTATGAAACGGCCCCAGGCACGTGTAAGGGTTGCCCTTGCAAGTGGTCACTGAAAGGTGAGTTTTAAATCTTTTGTGATGAGAATTCCACTTGGAAGCATGAAACATTGTTTATTTTACGAATCAGCTTATCTTCGCAGTCCGTTCCAAATATAATAGTATAACTTGACATTCTTCTTATACATTAAGCCAACTAGAGTAAATATTTATCTATGTATTTAATACAATAAGATATAGTTTGTATGAATATACCTACACGTTAAAAGATTTATTCTTCAAATTCATACAATCTTAAACTATTATTCATACATATTACATTTCAAAAATATTTTTTTTTACCTTTTTAATTCGTTAAAAGGAACATACACAAGCTTTTGAAAATTTAAACTCTGAATTTTAAATAAAATTTAGAGAGTTTATTTTGTTTTAATCGTAGTTCAGTATTTATATTTTTTTAGACTTGTAATCGATAGATCATATTTTATAAGAGGAAGGACCTAGAATTTTTGGGGGGGTGGTAATTCTACATAAAAAACATAAATAAACAAATATTAAAATCTCTGTTGTAGATCAATGTAAAAAAAACTGACATTAAAGTTACAATAAATAATCTTGAAAATGAATAAATAAATTGATGACTATCAGTCAACTTCTAACCATGCCATACGCTTATGGCAAGCCGTTTGTACCATAAAGGCGATAAACCGAGTTTATCGCCGATAAACTCGGTTTTTCGGTCGATAAACAGAGTTTATCAAGTGATAAACTGAGTTTATCGAGATAAACTCTGTTTATAGGCGAGAAACCGAGTTTTTCAGCGATAAACAGAGTTATTTCGATAAACTATGTTGATCACTCGTATGGCAAGCCGTTTGTACCATAAAGGCGATAAACCGAGTTTATCGCCGATAAACTCGGTTTTTCGGCGATAAACTCAATTTATCAAGTGATAAACTGAGTTTATCGCGAGAAACTCTGTTTATCGTCGAAAAACTAAGTTTATCGCCGATAAACAGAGTTTTTCTCGATAAACTAAGTTTATCAAGTGATAAACTGAGTTTATCGACATAAACTCTGTTTATCGGCGAAAAACTAAGTTTATCGCCCACTACATGGCCGATAAACAGAGTTTTTCGCGATAAACTAAGTTTTTCACTTGATAAACAAAGTTGTTGATAAACTAAGTTTTTCAAGTGATAAACTAAGCTTTTCAATTTTGAAAAACCTAGTTTATCGAATCGAAAAACCTAGTTTATCAAAATCGAAAAACCTAGTTTATCGAAATTGAAAAACCTAGTTTATCACATGAAAAACCTAGTTTATCGCCTTTATGGGACAAATGGCGTTCTTCGATAAACTCAGTTTATCACTTGAAAAACCTAGTTTATCGCCTTTATGGGACGAATGGCGTTCTTCGATAAACTCAGTGTATCAGATTCGAAAAACTTAGTTAATCAGATTTGAAAAACTTAGTTTATCGGCGATAAACTAGGTTTTTCAAGTGATGAACTAGGTTTTTCAATTTCGATAAACTAAGTTTTTCGATTCGATAAACTGAGTTTTTCAATTTCGATAAACTAAGTTTTTCAATTCGAAAAACTTAGTTTATCGAAATCCAAAAACCTAGTTTATCGAGCGAAAAACTAAGTTTATCGGCGATAAACTTAGTTTTTCGGCGATAAACTAAGTTTATCGAGTGATAAATATAGTTTATCGAAATAACTCTGTTTATCGCTGAAAAACTCGGTTTATCGCCGATAAACAGAGTTTATCTCGATAAACTCAGTTTATCACTTGATAAACTTAGTTTATCGAGAAAAACTCTGTTTATCGGTTTATCGCCTTTATGGTACAAACGGCTTGCCATAACCATTACGGACGATATAAAACGTAATGGATGAATACCATGCGTTAGTATTGTTTGCTTGAAATTTATTTCTGCGTTCAACATGTTCAACATAATACAACATAATCAATTATTACATAGATTTTACATATATATACATTTTGGACACACGTATCATTTACAATCTCTTTCTGAATATAAAAAAAAGCATATGAAAAATATTATTTAACTCAATTTCAGAACGCAGGAGACCGTCGACATGAGCGACCTGCTTGAAGTTGACGACGGCCTCAAGGTAAAAAAAGCGACATGTAAAACTTACACATTTTTTAACAAGAGGTCATGAGGGTGTAGTGCAAGTGCATGTGTAGTGCAAGTGCAAGTGTAGTGCAATTACATTAGAAGAGGAGGGGTCAAAATTCATCATTTAAAAAAATACATTCTAGTCAATGTGGCGGATTTGAATACAATGATATTAGGTTGCGCTTCATAGTGGCTTTAAAGGAATAAAGTGAGGAACACATTTTTGTAGTTTCAGGTAAATTATTCCATAAGTCGGGGCCATGGTGTCTAATTGATTTATGAGTTATTAATAACTTTGGGTTTGTTAGGTGAAAATTTCCAGAAATACGGGTAGGGTATGTGTGAATTGTACTGTTTAGATTAAATAAATTTTGAAATGAGGAGGGAAGTTGGTGTTTTTTGTATTTGAACATAAAAACTGCAACTTGCATGACATTCAAATCAGAAACCTTCAATGTTTTGAGCTTACAGAATAGTGGATCAGAATGAGAAAAATAAGACGATCCTGTGCAGATACGAAGAGCTCGCTTTTGTAAGGTGAGAATAGGGTTGAGTTTGGTAGTTCCACAATTGGCCCAAACAATATTACAATATGTTATGTAAGGAAGTACTAGTGTATTGTAAAGTAAAAACAGAGTTACTCGTGGTAACATAAACTTTAACTTATTAATAATTCCCACGCCTCGAGAAATACATAGTGTAACATGATTTATGTGATTATTCCAAGTTAAATTCTCGTCAATAATGACACCCAGGAATTTCGAACTCTTCGTTTCTTCGATTGTATTGTTGTCAATGTTAATATTAATTGGATTATTATTCACATGGATATTGTTATGCTTGAAATGTATAAAATGGGTTTTCTGAATATTGAGAGAAAGTTTATTGCATTTGAACCATTTCGAAATTTTTATTAGTTCGGCATTCAAGATATTTTCTAGAGACTTAAGGCTCTTATGAGAATAAAATATGTTAGTGTCATCTGCAAATAGGACAAAAGATAACAGTGATAACAGTATACATGTCGCCAGGATCCGGAGGGGTAGGGCTGGGGTAGGGATGGTGAGCGCAAAGCTCACCGTGAAGGACTATCGTTGACGAGATAGTCGCTCATTATTCTACCCAAATATAATTCTTATAATTAGGCATACATATCGATTATTTCGATGATGATGAAAATTATATCATTCCAATGCAAAAGTTACAAAACCATTAGACCCGGGGCCACTCACATTGACGAGTGGAACCCACAGATCAATGGTGGAACCATGCGCGACCAAAAAACAAGTAAGAGGATGTCTTTTTCATAATAGGGCACGTTAAAGTTACGTTATACGGGTGTAAAAAAAAATAATTAAAAAAGGTATCTATTTCGCTAGGAAAGCTACGTGTTTAGGGTCAAATTTGCGAGGGTATAACAAGACTAAAATGTTTTATAAAGGATGTACTACGTGTTTAGTCCGACTTGCTCGAGGTGTGGGAGGTCGAGCCGTATACCCGATCATTGTAGGAATATCGCTGTACTTGTTTCGGGTTCAATGCATGGAGTACTTGTTAAGGGTAAATATCATATTTTTTCCACCTCTATGATTGTATAATAGTGTTATTTTTACAAAAAGTAGCAAAATTTATTGTTTTTCCCCAAAACCTTCAAAAATTCCCTGACACAGACAAAAATTCCCCAAAGTTTGTTTAATCCCCAAATAATTTCTTTTTATCTCCACAGGCTTTTGAAAACCCCCCATATTTTTCAAAAATTTGTGGATGGAGACATAGTCTCTCATGACCGGACATGGTGGCTCAGTGGTAGAGCGCCCGTCTCATGAACGGGAGGTCGTGGGTTCGATCCCCGGCCGAGTCATACCAAAGACTATAAAAAAATGGGACCTTCTGCCTTCTTGTCAGGTGCTCGACGTACAGAATGGAGAAGGGTAATAATAACATATTATGTTATGAGGGCCCGCTGGTAGAACAGCTTACAGCTGAGAGTGGCTACCCTGGGTAAATAAGAGTTATTATTATTATTCATTATGATTATCTCTCTAACCATATTCGAAATCGAGGGGCGCGCGTGTGAAGATTCGAAGCCGGCGATTGGTGAGAAACTTTTAAAATTTCATCAGAAAATTGAAAACAAGTCACCATGTAATATTTACAAGTTAAGTGGCATGTAGACGAAATGAATGTTAGACTATCTGGAAATAAGACCAATTGGAAATTAGACCAAGTGGAAACTAGCCAAAATGGAAATTAGACCAACTGAATAATGGACCAAGTGAGGATCAGACCAACTAGTGTTATACCAACCGACTATTAGACGAACTGTTGTTAAACCAAATGCAATTAGACCAAGTTACAATAAAATACATTAGACGAAATTGCAATTATACCATATTAAAATTAGTATTTTTAATCTATATTAACTTTTATTATACTATCCTCTTGGACTCTTTGTTTATAGTATTTAAGGTAAGAAACAAAAAGATAATGCCTGTAGATATAATCGATTAAAAATACAGATTACAATCGAGTAAGATTAAATCAACCCCCATATTTTCTTTCGTTTTTCTTATCTTATTGTTCTATATTTTTAATTTTAATCTGTATTAGAAACAAGTTACTTATGTTCTTCTATATCATTACTTTATGTTGTTCATTCTCGATTATCCTTTTGGTTTATATCAAGTTACACACTTACAAAGAAGTAATCCCGAATACCTGCAACGAACGAGGGGGGAAAGGTAATTTCCAACTTGATTAAGCACAAATTGAAATGAACAAGAATGGTTTTAACACAAATCTAGTCGTGACCTCGTCACGGACAGGGTCATAAATTCAGAAATTGTGACTGGTAGTGTTAGAAGCATAGGGTTCATGCTCACCACAAACAATAACAATTAAAACAATCCAGAAAAAAGTCCCTACTTTTTAAAGATATTTTTATTGTATTCTCTCAAATGAAAATACACATTCACATCTACAAAATCTAGACAAACAAATCGTTAATTTCATGTATTGTTTTGACATTTGATTTTAGCTTTGTTTCATTTTCCAAAACAAAACACACTTGGATGGTACAGGCGGCCCATTATTCAAAATAAAAACATAGCAAGATGCACAGCACACATTGTTAACCGGAGAGATACTTGAATAATTTCAAAGGGTAGAATATAAGTATCGACCCTTATCAAAATTTATATTTCCATTTAATGACATTTCATTCAGGAAGTAGGTTTTATTTATTTATTATACAGGATAAAAATAAACAAGTTTATGATAAAGTAAAACTAAAAAAAAGCAAAATATCGATATTTCATTGTCTTGTCCTAAAAATGGACACGTATTTAATAAATTGTACTTAAAATTCATATCAAAACTCATCATATTGTCGTCTTGAGCTCTTTGTTAATAGTACGTTTTAAAAGAAATAAAAAGATACTGCTTTTGATATAATCGACTATTAATTAAAGATAACAATCGATTAAACGTTTTTTTTTATTCCCGATTTTTCCCTCTCATTGCTCTGTATTCTTAATTTCAATCTGTATTAGAAACAAGTTACATACTGTATGTTCTATATCATAGTTATATATATATTTTTTTCTTATTCTCAATGATCCGTGTGTCAGACTAACATGATAATATGATAACACAATCAATTTACATGATTCATTTTTGCGCTTTGTAACTCCTTTTGCTCATACTAAACAAACTCAATGAAGAAAGCATGGGTATTGGACAAACTGGTCATTAGACGGTATTGCGTTTGACTACATGAAAGTAGACCATGTGGTGAGTGGACAAACTGATGGTAGACCAAATGATAGTATACGAGTTGGCAATCGGACGAATTGGCATTAGGCGAATTGGAAATAAATATTTGTGTATGAAAAATGGCTCGTCTGAAAAATAGGTTGTAAGCGATCAAATTCCGATATTTTCTCTTAGGAGAAACACACACTTTAATTCGGCGGGTTCATTTGTTTAGAACCAGGCCGCCATGACACCATGGCAACTGACGTCATCGTTTCGGTACCCTATTACATTTTTCTGTAAGTCTATTAAATAAAGGAGGCGCTTTTGACATGACACGCAAATTGCAAATCATTCCATCTGGCTGCAAACTAATGAACATTTAATCGATAATTATCTATAATAATATTCTATATGATAAGAAATGTAGTCAAATTTGATTTTTCATTTGCAAATTTCAAAGAAACATCTAAATAATATAAAAAAATATAACATTCAAATTGTAAATTTATGCGAAAAATATATTTGATTCAATCTTTTTTAAAAAAATATATTCCACATTCTTTCTTAGATACAGTTTAAATAATATATTAATTGAAAATTGACCAATAATTTCATAATACTGCAAAATAATGTAGTACCGGTAATCAAATTTTGATAAGGGTAGAATGTGAAACCATTCTGCCCTCCTATTGGAATGATATTACGCCAATTTAGAATCAATCAACATTTCATGCTCGTAGATCACTTTGAAAACCATTCCCCGGCCTCTGCTACATGTTGTTTGTACTTGGAAGGAATTTTCCGAATATTAAAGGAGAATCTAGGTCAGCATAATCTTTTTTGGGGGGAAGGGGGGGGGGCCAGGAAATCCCGGGAACTGCATGGGTGAAAGACGGAATCTACCTATCAAACGTTTTTGCTATGTTTAGCGTGTTAATCATAGCTGTGCTTGCATGCATATTGAGATCTTCACTAGTGTTATTCCTTTAACCAATATGCTCTTACGGTACGCATGCATGTCATCGTCGAACAAAGATCGACAATTCACAAAACGAAAGATTATTTCAAATTTGGTAAAATGCGAAGAGGTGAACTTCAACCTTTGTAGTATCAGCAGTAGGAGAGACATAGGCGGCGGAAGCGGGGGGATGGGGACGTTTACCCCCCCCCCCCTAAAATTTAGGTTGATAACTTTTTTTTTTGCTTGTCAAAATTTTTTGTTAGCCACACCAAGCCACGCCTAAAATTTAGGTTGATAACCTTTTCGGGGGCGCTTGTCCAATTTTTTACCTGTGTCCATCCCAAAATTTCAGGTGGACACCCCCTAAATTTGTTGGCTTCCGCCGCCAATGTGCGCAATCAAACACACAACAAACAAACAAACATGCATGGGTATTTCAAACCACAACTCAAACCATGTTATCTCACAGAATCATCACTACATAAACCACAACAAAACATTTAAAAGAAGGGGCTTGATTTGAATGGAATTTCATCTCTATTGACACAGACAAAAGTATTTTGACCCTTCATGCATAATTCTGCTCGATTTGTAGCTTTTCAATTCAGACCTCATCCATCACTTTTGAATCCTACTTTTTTAGTGATGGCATGTTCATAACAACCGCGGTATCATAATTAAATGATCTTTTGAATGGTGTCTAATATACAGTGTGTAAAATTGGGAGTTGCGAGAGATTAATGGCTAAACTCAGATTTCCAAACTTCCCTCGATCGAGTGGCGCTTTACGTATACCGATACAACAAATAAATTATTTATGTTGATCTAACTTTCTTCTCATACGGACCAGCATAATTTTTCAGTCCGTGACAAAATATTAAAGTTTAGAATGTAAGAATTATGCATGAGCATAGTAAAATCTTTTTATTTATATAAAATATATTGTAATAAAAAACAGTTTTTTTATATTTACCTATATTACGAAATATTATTCCCTCAGGGTCATATTTTTTGAAAAAATACTCATACATAATATTTAAAAAAAAATATTTTTTGTACTTTACAATTTAATACATTAACATAGACAAACTTTTGATAAATTTTAACACTGAATTTAAATAAAATATAGACGTAGTTCGATATTTATGCTTTAGATTTGTAATCGATAGACCCGATATAATTATTCAGGCCAATAATAATAATAATAATAGGAACAACATTAATATTCTGCATCAAAATCATCAATTAACAAATATTAAAATATCTGTTGCAGGTCATTGCTAAGACTGCCATAAAATTTGAAATCAAGAATCTTAAAAATAAATGAATTAAAAGATGAGGATTAATTGCATTCAGTTGGCGAAACATTTACAGTGGACGTTAACCCAAGCGCCATGAAGTTTTACTTTAAAGGTAAATGCTAGTTTTGGTAACGATATCAAAATGAGTTCGTACAGAATCCAATGAAATGACCACCAAAGTGTCTGTTTATATAAATAAAACGTATGTGCCAAAGGATTCAGGAAGAAATTGTGTAACTGCAGAGAAATCATCAAATAAGCTCAGGATTCGGGTAGAGCGTCGGGCCCGACATTCGAAGCAATAATTATACACTGTCCCACGTGCGCTTATCTGTGCTGGGGATCTTCAGTCTGAACATTGTTCAGCGTAGATTTCAAGATTTCACAAAGTTTAGTTTATGTAACTGTACCATTTCTCATGAAATCAGTGTTTACTGCAACTACTGTAATTTCTCTTTAATAAAGGTAAAAAATACTGGCGAAGGTTAGGTGACACTCCATTAAAAAAATAAGTTTCGTTTTAATTATTTTTTATTAAAGAAGTAATGTGCGAGCAGCATTCCCAAATATTAGTGAATTTCATTTGTTATGGTATGTTATATGACGAATACAAGTATTGTATTTATAGAAAGCTTTGATATGAACTGATGTGTCTGATGCCGGATTCGAGTTTTTCAAAGGGGGGGGCACATTTTCTCTAGAAAATTTGACAAGCATAAAGTAAAAATCAGTCCAGGATCTCGAAAATTTCACATGAATCTAAGAAGGGGGGGTTACACTAATGTATTAATAGCGGCAAAGATACATCTAAAATATTGACTATGGCTCTCGAATGAAGGTACGGACTGGATATGCACCCCCCCCCCATCCTGGATATTTCAAATCACTGGAGAAGCTTTGAAGGCAGTGTCTGTTCCCTTTTCTCTCAGTAAATTTTATCTTCGAAAATGACCATTTGATCCCGAATGTGATATGCGTCATGGTAAGATAATTTTTGAAGTATCAATATATATATATATATATATGATGCCTCAACACATTTTTTAGTTTCCATGTGTGTGTGTGTGTTTGAGTTTTGTCAGACGTGTATCAATCGGATATGATTATTTACGTTTGGGACCGACCTTTAACGTCACCATCCGAAAGACGTGACCAGGGCTCGAACCTCTGCATCAATTTGTAACTTCCCCACAGCTTGGATTACAGGCGCACACCCAACGCCCATGATTTGTAAATCATGCAATGTAGTATGAAGGCAGACCTTTTATTCACAGTGACAAAAACAATCATTTTGTTATTTGCTACAAATGATATTTGTAATATTAAAAAAAATCGAAATTTTAATACAATATATTTTCTTTTTTTTATAAAAAAAAAAGTAATTCATTAACAAAGACAAATTTGCGGTTTTCAATTCTATCGAGTATATTACTTACACATATAAGTTTAACATTCTTTAAATTAATTTTGTACCTTTTATATAATCAACGTTGAATTTGAAATGAATTCTTGAAGCATATTTAACTACCTATGTGCATGTACTTTGAACTAAGACTGTATTGAGCAGCCTGTCATCTGCATCGCACAATCAAATATTTCTTCATTTAATATCATTCTTAGATTATTTTTTTAATCAATTGTTCACCAATATATGATTATTGTCTCTCGTTTTCCATCATTAAAGAAAAGTATAAGGAGCGGATGTGTGTTTGGGTATTTCAGTACAGACGCATATCAATCAGATATGATTCTTCATGTCTGGGACGGAGGTTTAACGTCACCATCCGAGAGACGTGATCAGGCCTTGAACCTCTGATCAGTTTAAAGCTTCCCCCACTTAACTTGGATTAAAGGCCCACAAGAAATAGAATAAAATGAAATAAGACAGCCAATCTCAAACTTTATTTCGTTCGAGCACTGATACGAAATATTGTTGAGTTGGTGTAATATTGTAAAATAGTCTGGAGCAAACCCTTTTTTCTTTCCAATAAGTGTAGATGAAGCACATTAGCATTGCGTAATATGGATGTAAAACATTATTCCATATTATTATGAAGAATTTGTTTGCAATAAGGGGTTAGATCCAATGTAGGCCATTCCGAAAAAAAAATAATGTATTTTTTTACGAATTCTCCCATATTGCAATATTCATATGCGAAACTAAATTGTCATGATACCCTACCATGCCAAACATAAAACTCGATATAAAATAACTCTTCTTGTCCTTCATATCTTTTAAACATTTTTAAAAAAAATATTTTTGTGGATCTAGCCTTATTTGCCAACAAACTGAAATGGATTCTAACCCCTTTTGAAAAAAGCGATATTTTTTCTTTGCCTTATTTTTGGTCTCTTTTTCATTGAAATGTCAATTTTTTGGGTATCATTTTATCTAGCTTTCAAGTAACTACATATGGTGATAAGAATCAAATCATGTGTTACAATGTATTGATTGTTTTTCTTATACGGGCCAGAGTAGTTCTTGAGCCCGTGACAAAATTAACTGAAACGTTTGGCGTATTTCATTGCAGAGAAAATGTTTAAAATTTATATATTTGATATAATGTAATAAAAAAAAATGTTATTAAAATTTACTTAGATTCCAAAATATCATATATTTGAATTAATGAAATTTAAAAGTGCTACTTCTATAAAATACTAATTTAAAATAATTAATTATTCATTAATATGAACATAAACATTTTTTTCAAATTTTTAACACTCAATTTAAAATAAAATATAAATACTTACTTTTGTTTTAATCGTAGTTCGGTAATATATTTTAGACTTGTAATCGATAAATTAGATTTTATAACAGGAAGAATATTTATATTCTGCATCAAAATCTTCAATTAACAAATGATGAAATATCTGTTGTGGTTCAATGTTAAGGCTGCTATAAAATGTACAATAAAGAATCTTAATAATAAATCAATTAATAGATCATTATTCATTGCATTCTGTTGGCGAAACATTTACAGTGGACTTTATAAATTGGACTTAATAAAGGTAAAAAACAATGGCTAAGGTTTGGTGAAACTCCATATAAAAGTGGGTTAAGCTTTTTTTTATTTTTTTTATCATAGAAGATAAGCAGGTTGTTTTAAAGGGATCGAATGCATCGCATGGCTTAGAATTAATGGGTGGGGAAAGGGGGGGGGGGGCTTTCACCGAATTAGGCCTCGTACAAAGGTGCCAACTTGTTACCGTGGTTTTACACTTTTTCTGATGTTCTTAGTTGATTAAGTTTTCTGTTATGTATAAGAGTTTGGAGTGTAGTATTTTACTTTTCGCATGGTATGTACATTACATGTACTGAGTGTAGGTAAATATTGTATATAAGTTGATATTTTGATGAATAAAATTATTGAAAGAAAAAAAAAGAAGTCATGTGCGAGCATTCCCCAATATTAGTGAATTCTATTTGTTTTTCTATGTTGTATGACGAATACAAATATTGTTCTCTTAGAAAGCTGTGGTACGAGCTGATGTGTCTGATGGGGATTCGTGTTTTTCCAGGGGGGCACAATTTTTCTAGAAAAAATTGACAAGCCAAAAAAAAAACAGTCCAGGATCACAAATATTTAATATGACTGAATTGTCACGATTTACTACCCTTCAATGCCAAACATAAAATTGAGTATAAAAGAAATCTGTCTTCATATTTCCAAAATATTTTTTTCTTCAAAAAAATTACCATTGTGGGTGGATCTAGCCCCTTTTGGAAACAAACTGAAATGGATTTAAGATTTTTTTTAAATAAACAAAAATTATTTCTTTGCCCTTTTATTCACGTTTTACTGGGACTTTCAACTTTTCTTTGGAATCATCAGAGCGACAAAAAATGTGTACATCGAGATAAAAAAATCAAATTTTATGAAAAATGGATCTATCTCCCTTTTCAAATGACTTTTTCAGGGGATTTGTTTGAAAGGGGGGGTAGATCCACTTTATACCATTCCAAGAAAATCTTGTTTTTTTATAATCCATATTGCAATGGTATGCGAAACTAAATAATTATGGTACCCTACTGTGTGAATATTAAATTGGATATAAAACAATTCTACTTGCCTTCATATTTTTTTTGCATTTTTTGGGGGGAAAATGACCTTTGTTGGATCTAAGCCCCTCCTGCCAACCATCTGAAAGGGAATTATTTATTTTTTTTAAATTTTTGTAAAACATGCAATGTAGTATGAAGGTAGTCTTTTTATTCACAGTGACAAAAACAATCATTCTGTTATTTGCTACAAATAATATTTGTAATATCAAAAAGATATCGACATTTTAATACAATATATTTTCTTTTTTATAAAAAAAAGTTAATTCATTAACAAAGACAAATTTGCGATTTTCAATTCAATCGAGTATATTACTTACACATATAAGTTTAACATTCTTTAAATTAATTTTGTACCTTTTATATAATCAACTTTGAATTTGAAATGAATTCTTGAAGCATATTTAACTACGTATGTGCATGTACTTTGAAATTTTACGTAAGACTGTATTAGATTATTTTTTTTAATCTATTGTTCACCAATATATGATTATTGTCTCTCGTTTTCCATCATTAAAGAAAAGTATAAGGAGCGGATGTGTGTTTAGGTATTTCAGTACAGACGCATATCAATCAGATATGATTCTTCATGTCTGGGACGGAGGTTTAACGTCACCATCCGAGATACGTGATCAGGCCTTGAACCTCTGCATCAGTTTAAAGCTTCCCCCACTTAACTTGGATTAAAGGCCCACAAGAAATAAAATAAAATGAAATAAGACAGCCAATCTCAAACTTTATTTCGTTCGAGCACTGATACGAAATATTGTTGAGTTAGTGTATTATTGTAAAATAGTCTGGAGCAAACCCTTTTTTCTTTCCAATAAATGTAGATTAAGCACATAAGCATTGCGTAATATGGATGTAAAACATTATTCCATATTATTATGAAGAATTTGTTTGCAATAAGGGGTTAGATCCAATGAAGGCCATTCCGAAAAAAAAATAATGTATTTTTTTATGGAATTCTCCCATATTGCAATATTCATATGCGAAACTAAATTGTCATGATGCCCTACCATGCCAAACATAAAACTCGATATAAAATAACTCTTCTTGTCCTTCATATCTTTTAAACATTTTTTTTTTAAATACTTTTGTGGATCTAGTCCTATTTGCCAACAAACTGAAATGGATCTACCCCTTTTGAAAAATAGCGATATGTATTTCTTTGCCTTTTTTTGTTCTCTTTTTCATCGAAATTTCATTTTTTCTGGGTATCATTTTATTTGACTTCCAAGTACTTACGTATGGTGACAAGAGATAAATAATACGTTACAATATATTGAACTATTTCTTTCTCTAATACGGGCCTGAGGAGTTCTTGAGCCCGTGACAAAATTAATTGAATTTTTTGACGAGTTTTCTGATTGAATACCAATTTTAAAATATATATATATAATATATTGTAATAAAAAAGAGTTTATAAAAATTTACCCACATTTTAAAATATTATTTATTTAGATTAATGAAATTTAAAAATGCTATTTATATATAATACATTTTTGAAATAATTTTTTATTCAATAATATGAACATTAACAATGTTTTGCAAATTTTGTACCCTCAATTTGAAATTAAATATAAATACCTATTTTTGCTTTAATCGTTGTTCGGTATGTATTTTAGACTTGTAATCGATAAATCAGATTTTATAACAGGAAGAACATTAATGTTCTGCATCAAAATCTTCAATTAACAAATGTTGAAATATCTGTTGTGGGTCAATGTTAAGACTACCATAAAATTTACAATAAAGAATCTTGATAATTAATTAATTAATAGATGACAATTCTTTGCATTCTTTTGGCGAACCATTTAGAGTGGACTTTAATAAACTCAAGATAAAAAAAATAATGGCAAAGGTTTGGTGAAACTCCATAAAAAAGTGAGGTTAAAGCTTTGTTTTAAAGTGTTTTCTTTTTTTTCACATCATATGTATTATTATTTTTGTTTCTTTGCAACGGATACAAATACTTATGTTTATGTATGGTATACAATTTGTTTTTGTTTGATGGAAGTGAAATAAATTTTTTTGAATTTGTTTTAAGTTTTTTTTATTAAAGAAGTCATGTGCGAGAAGCATTCCCCAATATTAGTGAATTCTATTTGTTTTTTCTATGTTGTATGACTAATGCAAATATTGTTCTCTTAGAAAGCTGTTGTATGAGCTGATTCGTCTGATGGGGATTCGTATTTTTCCAGGCGGCACAATTTTTCTAGAAAAAATTGACAAGCAAAAAAAAATAAAAATCAGTCCAGGATCACAAATATTTAATATGACTGAATTGTCAGGATTTACTATCCTTCAATGCCAAACATAAAATTGAGTATAAAATAAATCTGTCTTCACATTTCTAAAATATTTTTTTCCTTCAAAAAAATTACCATTGTGGGTGGATCTTCCCCCTTTCGGAAATAAACAGAAATGGATTTGAGATATTATTTTTAAATAAACAAAAATTATGTCTTTGCCCTTTTATTCACGTTTTACTGGGACTTTCAACTTTTCTTTGGAATCATCAGAGCGACAAAAAATGTGTACATTGAGATAAAAAAAATCAAATCTTATGAAAAATGGATCTATCTCCCTTTCAAATGACTTTTTCAGGGGGATTCGTTTGAAAGGGGGGGGGGGGGTAGATCCAATTTTATACCATTCCAAGAAAATCTTGTTTTTTTAATAATCCATATTGCAATAGTATGCGAAACTAAATAATTATGGTACCCGACTATGTGAATATTAAATTGGATATAAAACAAATCTACTTGCCAGCATATTTTTTTTGCATTTTTTTTGGGGGGAATGACCTTTGTTGGATCTAAGCCCCTCCTGCCAACCACCTTAAAGGGATTTTTTTTTTCATTGTTTTATTATTATCAATTCGGCAATTACAATATACAATAAATTTCAACAAAATATAAATATTAAGCAGAGCCGCAGATGGGTACATGTAGCTTAGCTGCCTGGGTATGGGGAAAGCTAACTTGATAACTGTGACCCGAGGGTCTCCCTCCCCGACCAAGCTACATGTACCCTGAAATGGTCTGTAATAATAATAATTTATACAACATTAAAATGAAGAACATTACACAGATAAACAACTAATAAATTTAAAGCAGCGAAAATAGATATAGACATGACTGAGAATGTGGGTTGTCAAATTGGTGGTATACTTGAAAGAACATGAAACCGAGTGTAATAATAATAATACCAACATGCTTATATAGCGCATATCACTGCCAAATGCGTCCCTATACGCTTTTGAAGGAGACAGAAAAGGCAAAGAAAAGGTGAGGAATTTGCTCGAAATTGTGGCACTAACTCATTTAAAAGTCTTTTTGAATAAATATGTCTTCAAAGTGGATTTAAACTTGGGTGGAGAAGAGTTCTTTACATTACTGAAGGGGCAGCATGGGCAAAGGATCGTTCTCCATAAAATTTGATGTGAACTCTAGGACAATTTAAAAGATCCTTCTGAACGGATCGAAGATTACGAGGTGGTACACACAGTACTTAACTAAACAATCAATAAGATATTTTGGAGCCATTGATAAGTTACAAGCAGCACTTTAAACATTACACGCGACTGGACTGGGAGCCAATGTAGTAATTTAAAACAGGTGTGATGTGGGAATGTTTTTAGTACGGGTGACTAGTCGTACTGCAGAGTTTTGAATTACGTGTAATAGATGATATTATCTCAATAATCGAAATTGACGATTAAATCATAATTCTTGAAATGATAGTGTCTATGTTTTAAAGGAAATAATTAATTGACAGCACGAGAAGTTGAAAGTTGGACATAAAAATGGATTACAAGCACATGTGCAAGTACATTCGCTGTAATTTGAATTACGTACCAGAAAATTAAATAAATAAATGGATCTAACCAATTTCGAGAAAAGCAAAAAAATATAGTTTATCTTTGCCGTTGTTGTTCACTTTACTTCAGTATCATCTTATCGAGTTACTGAAATATTATACATTGAGACATAAAACGAATCAAATTTTCTGAAACATTGATCCAACCCTTTTGCAATCGAGCTCTTTGTTAAGGAGCTTTCACAATTGCTCGTGCCAATCGTTTGCGATCATTTGGTCACAATATATGTCGGAGAGTCAAACGGGGCCTAAGCTTTCGATCCTAGCAGAATCTTCGGTCGGAGGCAAAATGACAAACATGTAAAGTGAAACAACCGTAATATAGACCACAGACATTCAGAAGTAACACTAGAAACAAGAAGACAAAAGGGGCATTAGTGAGAAGAGATGACCAATCAGGTTAATGAAGGGGATGAAAGAAAAGAAGTATGTAGACACAAAGGGAAGTTAGTGTAAGGCCAATGAAAGACCTCAAGCCAAGAGGGATTAAGATATGAGGCAGGCAGGATCTGGAACGAAACAGTGATAGATGGTACGAGGAAGAGATGAATAACAAGAGAATTAGTGAGAGGTGGGTCAAACAGGTTACAAAGAAAGGCATAATAAACTGGTGCATAAGAGTGGGGGAAAAGGGAAAAAATGGGGAACAACTGCTAATGTGCAATATATGTCGCACAGAATTGCAACGGTTGTACGCAGTCGCATTTCGAATCGGGAAAGGTGCTTTATATACGGACGATGTCAATAAACATCCCGGCCCGTATTCTGAAGACGGGTTTAACTTAAACTCAGGTTTAACATTTTTAAAATAATTGGGCTCTTACAGTCATATAAAAAAGTATAATACTCACATGTATGCATTAATGGTTTTAATTCGATAATTTGTATAATGAATGTTTACTCAACTTTTAAAAATTTAACAACACTGAATTTGAGATGAAAGCTAGATAAATATTTTTGTTTTTAATCGTAGGTCGATCTGTATTTATTTTGTAAATATTTTTAGACGTGTAATCAATAAAGCTTTGCAAAAATCAGGATTTTTTGTTGGGGGAGGGGTAACTCGTTTTTTTTTTCTCTCTCTCAATTTTCTTCTTCGGAAAATGACCCTTTAAACGCCCAATGATATATGCAGTGATTGAAAAGCAATTTCTTAAAATAATAATAAAAAAAAAACATTTTCAAACTATTTGTCCGAGCACTGATTCGAAATGTTGTAAAATTTTTTTCGTTTTTGTTGTTTTGTCTTCAAAAATGAGCATTTGAACCCTGTTGTGATACACATGATTTGCAAGACAAATTGTAAAATATTTACTCGAGCACAATTCACTTCTTCATCTCCATGATACAGTAGTAGATCACACTCATTTGTACAGAGTATTGGATAATGATACGGGCCTCGTTTACCACTGGCCCGCGTCAAAATCAATTGATTGATTATAGAAACAATATTGAAAGAATGACGTGTTATCATAAATCTATAATTAATTTAATATATTAAAAAAAAGGTAGATAAATTTACCTACACCTTAAACGATTAATCCTTGAGAGTGATAAAATCTGATGTATTTCTAATACATGTGAATTCTAAAAATATATATATATATTTTTTAATTTTTATCTTTGTTAATGTGTCCATCAACATTTGAAACTTTTCAAAACTGAATTTGAAACAAAATCATGAAACACGTTTTCTGAAGTTAATCGTACTTCTGTGTCTTTTGTTTTTCTTAAATAATAATAATAATAATCCGCTTTTATACAAGTTCACACCTAGTTACCAATAATGCAAACAGCATTTGCATTTATTTGAAAGCAAGATAAAAGAGCATTATAGATTAAATGCCTTGCTCACGGGCGTAGGTGTCGCGGCCGGGGATCGAACCCCAGACCTTTCCATGTATAGCCAGGCACTTAGACCACTCGGCCACGGCACCTCCACCTTTGTCATGTTTGTAGACCCGTAATCGATTAATCAGATTTTAGAAGGAAGCCTTTTTTCCCCATTTTATTTCAAATCAGAATCATAAATTTACAAATATTGTTGAATATTATTAAGTTCCATGGTAAGACTGACATGGAAGTACAATAACAAAGTTTTGAAAGTAAATAGACTAATAAATATAAATAAAGAGAGAAAGAATATATAATATAAATATTAATAATTTGATCAAATTCTTTGCTTTGTATGTGTGTTGTTTATCAGTGTATTTGAATGTATTTATTTATGTCTTTCAATATTTTTTAATTTTCTTTTCATTTTCCTTTCTAAAACATGTTTTAATTCTTCAAGTCTATGACTTTCTCTCGTAGGATTACTGCCTCGACAAAAACTTAATGCTTTTTGCAGTATTCCTCAATTCATCCTTGTCTTGATATCTCTGTATCACTTTATTTAATAAGCATGTTCAACATGTATATATTTACAATGTTTTACAATCTGTTATGCTTAAATGCATTTATCTGTATATATTTCTTTATCGGAATTGAAAATAAACGAATTGAATTGAATAAATTATCTATTGTGTGTATTATGAGTTTTTGACAGACGTGTATCAATCAGATATGATCATTTACGTCTGGGACCGACCTTCAACATCACCATCCGAAAGACGTGACCGGGGCTCGAACCTCTGCATCAATTTGTAACTTCCCCACATAAAGCTTGGATAACAGGCGCACGCCGCAACGCCCAGTTGTGGCACGAAGTTCGCTCTAATAAGAGGGGAAAACATAGAAAAATATTGGTGAAGGTTTTGTGAAGAAATCTTTCCAAAAAAGAGCGTTAAAATGAATTCCTAAAGCATTTAATCTGTGACGTCATGCACCATCCCAATATGAGTAATCTTCCACTACTAATTCGCAGTGCTAACTGGTGAAATGTGTCTATTGTAGATATGAGTTTAAGAAAATGCACCCGAGTACAATTTACTTCCTATCTCGATGATTTGGTAGATCACACTCATTTGGACAATATAATATGATAGACTACCTTGATAATGATACGGGCCTCGTTCAAAACTGGCCCATGACAAAATTATTTATTTAATTAATATTGTAATAATCGCACAACCTTGAATATAATTTAATTTATAATCTATCCAATATAATAAAAAAAAAGGTTTAGATAAATTTACCTACACCTTAAAAGAGTCATCCTGTAAAGTGATAAAATCTGATCTATTACTCATACATATGAATTATAAAAAAAATTTTTTTTTACTTTTCATGTTCGTTAATGTGAGTGTCCATCAACATTTTAAGCTTTTCAACACTGAATATGAAACACGTTTTAAAGTTTATCATAGTCCTGTGTTTTGTTGACCCGTAATCGATTAATTAGATTTTAGATTTTGGCACATATTTTTTATTTATACAAACATACACTTTGGTGGTCATTTCATTGGAATCTCTACGAACTCATTTTGAAGTCGTTACCGTAACTGGCAATTATCTTTAAGATCGCTTTAATAAAAGGATAATAATAATAATATGAACATTTGTAATGCGCCGGTATCCATCATAAAAAGATGCTCATGGCGCAATAAAGAAAAGAAAAGAAAAAAAAAAAAAAAGGAAAAAGAAAAAAGAAAGGAAGGAAGAAAGAAGAAAAACCTACTAAAAAGAGAGGTAGAAAAACAATCACCTAAAAGCTTGCGTGAATAACCAGGTTTTAAGAGAGCTTTTGAAAGTGGTGAGACAAGAAATATTGCGGATTTCTATTGGCAATTTATTCCATAGGAAAGGCCCAGCATGTTGAAATGATCGATCCCCCCATGAATTATAAGATTTTGGTACAGCGAGTAAGAATGAACTAGAAGACCTAAGGTTGCGAGAGGGATTGTATGGAGTAATAAAAGGATACGAAAAAATAGAAAAAATATTGGTGAAGGTTTTGTGAAAAAATGTTTGAATGAATTTCTGAAGCTTTTAATTTGTGACGCCATCATGTACCATCCCCATATAATTTGAGTAATCTCCCCCTTCAAATTCGCAATGCTATGTCAATACATGATGGTTAAAACTCATCATTTTATATCTTCAATTGATCCTGTCATTACGTTTATTGGCCAATTTGATGGCATTTCTTTATTCATGATCTGGCGAGAACTAGTTGTAAATTGGAATGTTAATTTAGATACATTTTCGTGTGCGGAGTATTTTATTTCTATTTCCTTTATACTTCATATTTCCTTTATCTTAAACCGCTTTGAGGCCATTTGCGAATTTGCGGTATATGAAATTAATATTCTTATTGTTATTAATTCCCAAATTTTGTGTATGTGATATGGCGAAGATTAAAAAAAAACAGTTGTTCTCCCCATAGTGGGGTAAGTTGAGCCATTTGACATCGTTTTTTTTTTCAAAGGTCACGACGACTTTCAGTGTGGGGATAGAAAAATAAATATAGGTGGAAAATATTTCAGAAGAATTAAATATAAAGGCAAGGTACTTATTTCGACAAGATTATTAATCATATCAATTCTATCATGCAAAAACTGTCACAACTTACCCCGCCTTCCCCTACGGAGGCTACTCGCATATGACGTCACAAATCAAACAATTGAAATTCTAATGTTATTCTTTGATTTTCCTTAAACCTTCACCAATATGTTTATGGTATTTTTTACAGTAAACTTTCTGTCAGGGTGAACTTTTCCTTTAACTGTTGTATATTTGAAGAATTTGTTTGCAAAAGGGGTTAGATACTCTTTAGACCATTCCGAGAAAATCTTGATTTTTTTATTCTCCCATATGCAATATTCTTTTGCGAAACCAAATTGTCATGATAAACTACCCTTCCATGTAAACATAGAATTGGGTAAAAGGGAAGCCTACCTGTCTTCATATTATTTCTATATTTTTTCTCAAAAAAGCCCATTTTGCAAACAAGATGAAATGGATCCAATTCCTTTCAAAAAAGTGATTTTTCTTTGCCCTTTTTAATCACGATTCAATGGAAATTCAACTTTTCTTTGGTATTATCAGAGAGACTAAAGAATCTATACATATTGAGACAACCACACTGCAAAAACTCCGGTGTTGATTTAACACCAGCCCGGAATCTATATATGTCCACACCAGAGAAGTATTGAAACAACACCAGTTTCGAATCAAACCGATGCTGTTTAATACTAATTGGTGTTGTATAAACACCTATGTGTTGTAAGACCAAAACGAAATTGCTGTTCTTTAACACTTCTCTGTTGTGATATAGATTCCGGGCTGGTGTTAAATCAACACCAGAGTTTTTGCAGTGCAAAAGAAAACCAAATTTGACGAAAAATGGATCTACCACCTTTTTCAAATGAGCTCTTCAGACGAGTTTGCTTGCAGAAGTGGTTAGATCCACTTTATACCATTCCAAGAAAATAATTTTATTCTCCCATGGTGCATGCAGTATTGCAATATTCTCATGCGACACTAAATTGACATGACTACACTGCAAAAACTCCGGTGTTGATTTAACACCAGCCCGGAATCTATATATGTCCACACCAGAGAAGTATTGAAACACCACCAGTTTCGAATCAAACCGATGCTGTTTAATACTAATTGGTGTTGTATAAACACTTATCTGGTGTTAGACCAAAACGAAACTGGTGTTAACACTTCTCTGGTGTGGACTTATTCCTCGCTGGTGTTAAACTAACACCGGAGTTTTCGCAGTATACCCTACCACGTGAACGTAAACTCGGTTGTAAGAGAAATCTACCTCTCTTCATATTTTTAAAAATATTTTCCCCCAAAATTACCTTTGTGGATCTAGCCCCTTTTGCAAACTGAAGAGGACCTAACCCCTTTTGAAAAAGTGAATTTACTTTGTCAATTTTTAACTGCTTGATGAGCCATTTCAACTTTTCCTAAGTGTCATTTTAGAGAGCTGATAATTAGCCTATTTCTCTATTTCTTGTGGAGCGTTGTGGCCCAGTGGATTAGTCTTCGGACTTTGAAACAGAGGGTCGTGGGTTCGAATCCCAGCCATAGCGCAACTTCTTTCGGCAAGAAATTTATCCACATTGTACCGCACTCGACCCAGGTGAGGTGAATGGGTACACGGTAGGATTTATTACTTGAACCCTTTAGCGCCTATTAATATGGCGGCTCAGCTACAGCCGGGGTAATAATATACCAAGTATCAAAGCGCAGTTGAGTATATGCACATAGTAACAGCGCTATATAGATGGACATATGAGACAAAAACGAAGTGAAAACGGATCTAACCTATATTGAAAATGAGGTCTTCATTAGTTGTAACCACTCGTATGAAGTCCTGGGTTTCACATTAACATGAAAGGAGAACCACAAAGCTCCTTCCGACAAAAATTGTAATGGCTTGTGTTTAGCCACTGGGTTGCTTAATCCTTGTAAAAATTTCTTAAAAATATATCGAAAAAATATACATATTAACTAGTGAGTAATATAGTTTTTTCTATTTTGTTTCTATGTTGTTTCTATTTTAATTGACTAAAATAAATAGGAATTACTTCATAATAAAATCGAATTGATGATAATGCCTCTTTATTTTGTATCCAAATACAGTTTACACAAAATACAGAAATGCAAAACTCAAAAAATGAAAAATAATTTAAAAAAATTAAAAACGATTACAAAAGAGACATCGATTATAAAATATCATATATATATATATATATATGTATATATATAAATATATATACATTTTAGAAGCACTTGCCCGATCGGGCAAGTAAATTTTTAAATTGTTGGAATATCTATTTTATTTCACCTGCCCGAAAAATGCTTGAAAAAAAGGTTTTACCTCTTCAAAGAATAGTTTTGCGGTTATTTAAACCTTTGACCCTTTTCTCTCTTTTGAAATGAACTGATCTACCTTGTCCAAAATAAGGGTCAATATCATATCATATTGACCCTGATTTTATTCATTCTACTGTGAGAATTTTGCTTGCCCAATTCGGGCAAGTAGTTTTGGTCTTTACTTCAAAACACTGCCCGACTCTAAGTTTTACTTGCCCTGGGTAATCGGGCAAGTGCTTATGTAGTACCACATACAGACATACATACACACACCCACATACACACACACACACACACAAAGCAAGCAAAATTCTCACAGTAGAATGACCAAAATCAGGGTCAATATGATATGATATTGACCCTTATTTTGGACATGGCAGGCAAGATAAAAATCAATTTGGAAAAAGAAATGCAATAACAAGGTAGATCAGTTCATTTCAAAAGAGAGAAAAGGGTCAAAGGTTTAAATAACCGCAAAACTTTCCTTTGAAGAGGTAAAACCTATTTTTCAAGCATTTTTCGGGCAAGTGAAATACATTTTTGGGCAAGTATATTCCTACAATTTAAAAATTTATTGCCCGATCGGGCAAGTGCTTCTAAAAAGTATATATATAATGTATATATATTTTTTTTTTATTTCCTGGTCAATGCAAAAATTCAATGCAAAATTTGTTTAAAAATCGATTGCCTTTTGTTGTGTAGCGTGCAGCGTGCTTCATGTTGGAGGCATCATTATCATTATCACCACCACCGTCATCATCGTTATCATTTTATCATTATCATTAATATTCTTTTGTTATTAATTTTAATTACTAGTATTATTGTCATAATGATAATAAATATTAATGGAACATGAAAATGATTGGTGGTGATGATGATGATGACGATGGTGATGGTGGTGATGATGATCATGACGGTGATGATGATGATTATGATGATGGTGATGACGGTGATGATGATGATAATAATGGTGATGATGATGATGGTGATAATAATGGTGATGATGATGGTTGTGATGATGGTGGTGGTGGTGATGATGATGATGTGGTGGTGATGATGATGATGGTGATGATGATGATAATAATGGTGATGATGGTTGTGATGATGGTGGTGGTGATGATGATGGTGGTGGTGGTGATGATGATGATGATGATGATGGTGATGATGGTGATGATGATGGTGGTGATGATGAATGTGGTGGTGGTGATGATGATGATAGTAATAATATGATGGGGTCTCACAAAAACTTCAAAACATATCTTTCCAGTTTTCATTTCAAATCTTATTCAATCACGGTTGCATAATTGAGTTTGAAAGAAAAAACATCTCTACAGTCTGATTTATCACTGGTTTTTAAATAACGCAAAGTTATATTTCTGTTTCGTGTTTACAATTACTCCACAATTTTATAAAATATGCTCTACATTACAGTATTATAGTGCCTTGATGCTCCATCTTGGCCCAAAAGGCCTATATTTTTCAAAGCTTTGGCCTTGCCCTTGAAGTTTTTGAGCTTTGAAATTTCAAAGCATTTTCAAGACATTTTTTTTTTGTACTTTCAACAGTTTTTATGTACAACACTTATTATTTTCATTGTTGTGTATGTTAAATGGCGATAATGGCAAATATTACCATAAAATACCAATCAGCAGCAGCAGTAGTTCAAGTTTAGTAGTAGTACCTCCTAAGTTGTTATTATAATTGTCACCATGATGATGATATCAACTGAAAGGTCAATTATAATAATATAAATAATAATGATAATTTGCATTCATATAATGCTTTATCAATCTACAACTGCTCAAAGTGCTTCACAATTATTATTACCCGGTCACTGGATTCATACACGTAGCCTTTCAAGCAGCCTGTGAGGCACACATTTGCTAAACCAACCAAAACGTTTTCTACCAGTAACCAATTAGCACCTGGGTGAGAGTGGCAAAGTGTGGATTGACGCATTGCCAAAGGACGCTAGGCCATGGTGGGATTTGAACAGATGACATATAAAACTAACTGTTTGAACGAGAGGGCCTTCTGTACGAGAGCATAGTAGGCTGTATATTCAGACCCCTGGTTCCTGCCTTAAACTCAAGTAAAGTGTCTGCACAGCAGACTACATCATCATGCAAATTACACGGGTTCATCTGAATTACATCATGTATTGTCATAATAATAACAATGAACATTAGTTGTACAGTGCATATCTACAAACATAACGTTGCGATGCAAATAATCATGAAGAAATACATGCAATAAATATATTTAAAAATATAAAAAATATGTAAATGAAGATGTCAATTTCGTGCGTAGGATTACATGTATACTTTTTAATGAATTACAGTTGCAGAACAATGCAGAATCTATAATACATCCAAACTGTTACATGATTGGATACTTATCGTTTAAACCCTTCCTCAATGGGGGTCCCCCCCCCCCCCTTTCGACAAAATTTGGTAAAAACTCGTCCTTGAAAAAATCTTGTGCACATTTAGAGACCATTTTCATGAAAAATCTGACACAAATTCATAACGTTTTAATACATGTATCTCCACCCAAAATTGTTCAGAAATATGATTTTGTGCACAAAAGCAAATTGTGTTTTCAACCCAAACTCAGAAATTTAAGATGATTTTTGCTTTAACCCGAAGAATGGCATTTATTTTTTGCACTGTATCAATGTAACAGGGCCCCAGAGAAAGTTCATTCATAACTCATGAAGAAACAAATAAGATATTAAATATGACCCCCCCCCCCCCACCAGCCCGTCAGATCTCAGCTATCCATGGAAATCTGTGTGTGCACATAAATATAACAAATACAATTTTCAGGGAACTGTAAGAAAGTCACTATTAAAAAAAATTAATAAATATCACTTTACTAGCTAGTGTGAGTTTATAGGGAAAAAACACTTTTTGGCAGAGTTAATTAGATAAAAGCCAATGGCTTTCTGTCTTTCCCCCGCATCCGCCATACAGCGAAATCATTGTTTCTTATTGTGTTTTACTGTTTATGACTACTTTTACTTTTTACCTGTCAGTATCTGTTCTGATGTATAAGAATTTTATTTGTATTTATGCATTTATGTGTATTTCAAAGGGTTGTGAAATAACTAAATCTGAGTCTGAAAAATCGGAATCTGAATAAACATGTACTAAAAAATATATGAATAATACAAATAAGCCCTGGCTATGTTGCCCAACTTTGGCAAAAGGAAGCAAGTGACACATCAGTCAAATTTGAGTAATTGTTGTTTCTGAAACGCCCTTTGTATGTTGGCAAAATTGGGGAGGAGATGATCATATTGAAGAAAATATGTTATTAAATTGCAGTGACGTCTATGTAAATGACGAACACACATTGCTCATTTACAACAAATGATACTTATGTAACTTGCTTCCCTTTGCCAAAGTACGGCAGTATGGTACCAAACTATATAACTATGCAAATTATAACTAGACAATACAAACGTGTATGCCTTAAATGGTTGTGATGTGAAAGATCTATTGTAAAAATTAAAGGGAGGTCCAGGCTGGAGATATTGATATCTCAATAAATAGAGTAAAATTCATAGACCAAAATGCTGAAAATTTGATCAAAATCAGATAACAAATAATTGATTTATTGAATGTTAAAGATTTGCACTTTTCCGGTGAAACAGTTCTAGGCATGTCTTCATGAATATTCATTAGGTGGACTGATGATGTCATATCCCCACTTGCTCTTTTATATTGTGTTATATGAAATGAGGTTTATTCAAAAAATGTTTACCAAGAACTAAAACAATAGGATTGACAACTGATTAAGTGCATTATTTATTTATTGCCACAACTTATTTCATCATAATGGAGACACATCATTTACACATGTATGAAAAAATGAAACAATTATGATTTCATGTAATAGCATATATTAAAAAGGAAAGTGGGGATGTCATCATCAGCCCACCTAATGAATATTCATGTAGATGCCAAATTTGAATTTCGACTGCTGAAAAATACCAAGTCTGAATTCTATTAGCTGAAAAATGCCAATTTTGAATTCTAACGGCTGAAAAAATGCCAAATTTGAAGTCTAGTAGCTGAAAAAATGCAAAATTTGAATTCTCACATCTTGGTCAAAACAACTTGCAGATGGCTTTTGATGGTGTAAACCAACATTGACAATCAGTTGCAACTCTTTACAAAAGATGGTTGCACTCATCCTTGGTGAGATAGGGTGGCAACTGATTGGAGCGACTTAATCGATGTCAAACTTGGATAGATCAAACTGATCAGACATATCTCTTTGCCAGTGGCTGGACGATGACGCCCCTTCCGTGGCATCGAGGGAAGGCTTTCGATCGATGTCATATCCAAAACTCGCCATATCATCATCGACATCCTCATCGTCATCATCATCGGCATAATCCAAGTCACCATTTGCGGTTTCATCAAGCATGTTGCTATCGGTGTCACCAGGGCCGGAGGGATGTCCCCAGATAATTTCGCAGAGTTGATAGAGAGGCCCAAATTTTCTCTTTCGATTGTTATGCTCTAGATCATAATGCCACTTCTTTCTCAGGTACTTCAGCTTGTTGCGGATAACCATCGTGCCTTTCATGATCCCGCACTCGGCCAACCTCTCTTCAATTTGCTGGTAAACCAGGTGGTTCTTGCACGTCCCGTCCATTTGATCCGTTATGTCTTTTTCAGCCCTTAACTTCAAAAGCAGGAGCTCCTCCTCTTTCGTCCAACTTGTATTAGGTTGTCGAAATGAGGGTTTAGTATGGCTTCTTTCTCCTGGACGTTGTAGCGGACGATGGTTTGATGGAAGGCCTTGGCCTGACTTTGGTTGAAGCGGATGATGGCTTACTGGAATGCTTTGGCCAGGTTGCGGTCTTGTCAGATGATGGTTTAACGGAGCTCCTTGGCCAGATTGAGGTTGGAGCGAATGATGGTTTACTGGAATGCCTTTGCCAGGTTGCGGTTGCAATAGGTGATGGTTTAATGGAACGCCCTGGCCAGGTTGCAGTCGTGGCGGATACTGCACCCCAGGAGTCATCAAGCCCATGGCCTTAGTGAACATGTCCATGAACTGCTCTTGGCCTGCTCTCAGTTCGCCGATGAGCTTCGCTTGCGATTCTTGGTGGATCCTTTCCATTCTCTTTTCCCAGGCTTGTTGAGCGGTAAGATGCTCGTCCTCCTCTGTCTCCTGGTGAGGATTTTGATGAACTTCCCTCTCATGGAAATCACTGGGTTCTTCCTTTACCGACGCGGTTACTGCCACCATTGTCCCCTGGTGCCCAGACTTCTCCAGTTCGTCCGTATTCTTCACTGAGGATGCTGTTTATACGTAAAATAAATATGATTTGGAAAAAGGTTGAGAATATTCAAATAAAAATAAGAAAAAGTAGGGGATTAATAGAAGTAAAGAAGAGAAAGGAGGGGAATGGGGAAGAGGAGGAGGAAAGGATGAGAAACAGAATACTGAGAAAAAGATGAAGAAAGAGGATGACGAGGAGAAAAGAGGGGAAAAAAGAGGGGGAAGAGGAGGAAGAGGATAACGATGAGATACAGGAGAAAATAATGGAGACAGTCAGACAAGAAAGGATTAGGAGAGGAGAGGGAGAAGAATGAGAAAAAAAAGTGGTGAGATTCGCCTGATTTCTCAAGATCAATAAAAAATGCAATATGATCTTTTGACGTTTGATTATTGATCAAGAAACATCCAAGAAACACACCTAAGGACAGTGATTTCCTAGTTTTAAAAATGGTCATTCCCACCCCTGAATACCTATAATTCTATTTAAACTTGATCTACTAGGGAATTCTTTTTTGACCATGTACACGGCAAAAACATGGATTCCCTTTCGCAACTTCAAAATTCAATTCACATAAAAAGTAAAAGAACCAATAGACATTTTCCAATGGATTTTCACATAAAAAAGAAAAGGACCGAAATGTAACCAGAAAACCAGTCCCTACATACATATGAAGGCCTGCTAATATTCTGATCAACACACAAAAAATAAAACTTCTAAGAGAAACCCACTGTTGCTTGCATCTGAGTGAGTCTTCAGGTCGTCACCGATAGCACAACAGGCACCCTCGTCAGTCACTGAACATGATCTGATGTTAGAGCCTGATGGCGATGAAGATTCTTCCCCCCAGCTAAAGAAAGAATCAGGCTCTCTGGCATCAACAGTGTCAATGGGATTTGCTTCATGCTCTACAAGATCTTTATCGTCTTCATCGTCGTCATCATCATCCTCACAATCCGAGTCTCTCAATTTTTTAGGCAAACCATCACTCATACCACCAGGGTTATGCCCCCATATTGCAGCGCACAGTTCCCTGTGATAAATCTTGACTTTCTTTTCGCCCTCACATCGGCTACCGTCCCTGAGTAATGCCTTCTGCCACTTGCTTCGGAGATACTTCAGTTTGTTTCTTACCGCCTTGGCCTCTTTGACCACTCCACGCTCAGCCAGCTTCTTCGTAATGTCCCGATAAACATGCTTATTATTGCAAGTACCGTCCAGCCGCTCCCTCACCCGCTTCTCCGCCCGAAATTGCAGAAGCAATTTCTCCTCTTCAAGCGTCCAAACCCCCGTAATATGTTGATTATGA
This sequence comes from Lytechinus variegatus, assembly GCF_018143015.1. Lineage (NCBI taxonomy): Eukaryota > Metazoa > Echinodermata > Echinoidea > Temnopleuroida > Toxopneustidae > Lytechinus > Lytechinus variegatus. The sequence continues at coordinate 17,489,977 of NC_054745.1, read as the reverse complement.
TGATGATTAAGTGGAACGCCTTCGCCAGGTTGCAGTTGCGACGGATGCTGTGCACCAGAAGTCATCATACACATCGTCTTGGTGAACATATCCATGACTTGCATTTGGCCGGCGTTAAGTTCTTCTACAAGTTTACGTTGCGATTCTTGGTGCCTTCTTTCCATTTTCTCTTCCCATACTCGCTGGGCGGCAAGACGCTCCTCCTCCTGCCGGCGGAACCTCTCGTGAAGTCGATCAAGCTGGACCCCTACAACTCTGGATACTGCGGAGGTAATCTCCTCAAGCCAAGTGTCCCTTACTTTTCTCCGTTTCCGAGCAGTAAGGGCTGTTTAGACCAGAAACAAATGATATTGAAAAAAATGTTAACAATTTAGTAAAGAAAAAAAGCGTACCACTACTTAGTCAAAACAAAAAATGATGTTTTTTTTTTAAATTGTTGCAATCCATTTGTGTAATGTGTAGCAAGTTTTAGAATTCTTTTAAAGATAAATGTCAGTTGTGGTAACAATCTAAAAATGAGTACGAAACAGAATCCAATAAAATGGCCACCCAAGTGTTTATATGTATGAATAAAAATACGCGCCAACTACCAACTGACTCTTGGAAAGAAGTGGAACGCCTCTGGCAGCCTCGCCTGCATTATGCAATTCAATATACCGGTAGCAGCAGTGCTGACTTTGAAAATAACTAGTGAATAATTATTCATAAAAGAAAACATTCATATGATAAAAAAACTAAGTCCGTTACCCCATTGACCCAAAATAACCTTTGATCTTAAGACTTGTGCTAAACAATCATAATGTATGATTGCCCTTATGTCTCTGATTGATGAACTAGACCCATAAACTTTCTATTGTATGATGCCAATTTAATAAATACCTCCAACCTGGCCAAAGTTTATTGACCTTAAATGACCTATGATCTGGTCATGTGACCTGTAACCCACACAACGTCTTCATAAATACATGTAAATGCTTTCTCTTGTGTCCATGTTTCATTAGCTAGATCAATAAACTTTATGACAATTCCACAAATACCCCCAAAATTTCCCAAGTTTGTTGACCCTATGAAAATGACCTTTGACCTTGGTCATGTGATCTGAAACTCGCATAGGATTTTCAGGGACACATGCTTGCTCTTCTGTCCCAGTATCATGAACTAATCCATAATTTCTTATAAAATCAAGTTTTGATGACAATTTAACAAATATCCCCAACATGCCCGAAGTTCATTGACCCTAAATGACTTTTGAACTTGTTCATGTGACCTGAAACTCAGGCAGGATGTTCAGTAATACTTGATTTCCCTTATGACCAAGTTTATGAACTAGGTCCATATACTTTCTAAGCTATGGTGACATTTCAAAAAGTATCCTTCGTTTATGTCAATGCTGAGGCCGCCATCGGAAAAGAAGCGCCTATAGTATCGCTCTGCTATGCAGGTCAAATAAAAATGCTCAATTGCTGAGAAATGAGCAAATTAAGCATGGAATTCCATAAAATGTTGGGTATTTTTTCTGAGTAATATTAATACACTGTCCCACATTGTCTTTTTATGTTGGTGATCATCACAATTATCAGTTGTCAGCTAAAATTTCATGATTTAAGAAAGACGGGGTTCCAACAGAAATTCGAAAACAGAATTCCATGACTTTTCAATGACTAAATTGCTGCTTTCCATGACTTCCTGTGACGACGTCCTGGGAGTTATGTAGATTAATAGCAGATTATGATCACAGTGTATGAGGGTTGTGAGACAGGACTAACTGGAAAGCTGCCAAAGCCAATGAAGAGGTGAATGCAATTCCATGACTGTCAAAAAAAAATCAAAATTTCCTGATTTTCCATGACCACAATTTTTTACAGGATTTTCCATGACTGTGGGAGCCATGAAAGATGAGTTTATTTTAGTGTACCCGATCTAGATCTATGATAACATGGTGGCAATTAACCTTGATTTTAAAGACTTTCTCGTGAAATAATTGTTTGCTGCATCTACTGTCTTTTACCTTTAAGCCCAATAGATTCAGTATTATCATCATAGTTACCTCTCAAACTGCTATTTATACTGGGACCCGGTTCTTCAGAGAACTTCCTGATGTTGCGCTGGTCTTCTACGGTCAGTTCGCGCTTCTTTGCGGCTAACGAAAGCATTATGCATCGGCGATCTAAGGGACCATCATTGTCATCTTCAGATTCACTTTGACTCATCCTCTTTCTTTTTTGTTTAACTGTTCCAAAAGATAATTGAAAGGGGGATGGGTAACTAACTGCTTGCCCAAGTCTGATTTCTTCCAACACAGAAATCTGTATTACTTTTAAAAATCAACTAAACAAGTGAATACATACAAAAGTGTTGGTCAATACCTGTAGGTCTGAAAAAAATCAATCCAATGCAGGAAATAAAGTTACACAGGGATGGAAGCAATATTAGTCCCCTAATAGTATAGAAACCCGGGGAACATTTCATCAACATTTCTGTCTGACAACTTTCCTTGATTCTGATTGGCTGAGGAGCACAGTTCCTATGGTAACTGTCAGATAAAATGTCCAACAAGTCCTTTCAAGAAACGCTCCCCAGAGAACTAAAAAGAAACCCTGGAAACCCCCATTCATCAGAGCTTATCCAATGTTGAAGATTTAGACAGAAATTTTTACAAAATTTTTTACAAAATGGAAATGTAAAAAAAATTGCCTGGTCCAGTGTAAACTTGATCACTGCAATCCAACACAATTTTCATTTTAGATAATTATTGCCTAATGCAGGCTGTCAGTGGCAAAATTTGCTTTGTCATTAAATCTAAAGAATATTTGACTTTGAAAGTATTTCGTATATTCTTATCCTCTGTATATATTTTGTACACTGGGTGATTTCAAGTTCAGTTTTGACCTTTTTGGTGTTGGTGTTAGGTCAATTTTACACAATTAGAACACCACACATGAATGAAGATGGTCCCAAAAAGTCACTCACTAGTTGTTGAGATGTCAATAATGTGATCTGGATCAGTTTTACAAACTCTGAATAAATTTTGGAGTTAGGGGAAGCAGTCCAAATTTTAACACCAAAACCCAACACCGGACTTGAAACCATCCGAATGTCTACCCCGTCATTTAACTTGTACTTTTTCCTTTGTACAGCTTTATTTCTAATTTGATTTATGCTGTATTTTTTTTAATGCGAATGTGACAAGTTCTGAACTTTGAAATTGAAACTTTCAGTGCAAACTTACCTTTCATCTTCTGATCAAAGGCATGCTGGTCTTCATCTTCAGAAGCTGAAACTGAGCCAGATAGGGGAGAGGAATCTTCTTCCCAACCGAACGAGGGTTCGTCCCCATCACCTTCAGCCGAGTCCATGGAACTAACTTCTTGCTTCACCTGCACCTCCCCGCTAAGAGCGGACTTCGGGCCCCTTGCTGCATTTTCATTCGTCACCCTATCCATACTACCATTTGCTTCTGGATTTTGGCACAGAGGATCATCACCCCATATCGCCTTGCACAGTGCGTCAAAAGCCCCCACTTTCTTTTGGCACCCACTCTTGACGTTCCTTAGTGACTGAAACCACCTTACCTTGGTGTATTTCAGCTTATTTTTCACTTGCAGTCGGGTTTTCCGGACTCCGCACTCGGCTAAAGCCTTGGCGATCTGTTGATAGACGTACTGATTTTTACTCGTCCCATCCATTTGAGCCTTCACATTCTCATCGGCCCGGAATTCCAAAAGCAGTCGAATAGCCTCTCTGGTCCAAGCTTCATTGCACGACATCTTTGGAACACTTTTGATTATTCAGCGTCAGAGAATCAGAAAGGTATGGCACCGCTGCAGTCAAAAGCCACTGACCCGCATGATTGTGAATCTCATGACATTGCATCAACTGAATGGTTAATGTTGCCTTGCTATAAATCCAGCTAATCAAATTCTTTAGCAAGTAAAGGCAAACTTGCCAGTTGTACAGCACAGTATATTACAAGTTTTTATTTTCAGTTTAAAGGCACATGCCATTCAAAAGTGAATATTTACACCTGATCATCAAAAATTTATTGTCATTTTATTACAAACTATATTTTTCAGGAACTGCAAAATTTGACAGTAGGGTATCAATTTATTTGTCTCTGCTTGTCAATTTGTCCTTCCTTCTTGTTGAAGCATTGCTATGCTTTCAGAAGGGCTGAACCACATTTTAATAACCTATAAATTGAAAAGAAACAAGAACAAAAATGGAAATCAGTTAAGAGGACAGTCTCCATTAGCCATTTTTCGTGATAATATTATTTAACTCTCTGCACGTTGAATTAATTTGTGGGGATAATAATGACAATTGTTTTTGTCATTTTCTTTAATTCAAGATACTAGTATCCATATTGCATAATTAATACTTATTATTATTATTATATAGAGTCTAGTCGATGCGATGTCATCTGGTCATCCAAGAACTATGGTTACACTTCGTAATTCCGAAGGTTCTTTATTCCGAAGGTTCTTTATTTCAAAGGTTCGTAATTCCGAAACACGTAAGTTGCCTACATATCGATGTTCGTTAATCCGAAAAGGCTTCGTTAATCCGAACATTTGTGGCGTTATTCCGAAGGTTTAATAATCCGAAAACGATATAAGGTTCTATATTCCGAAGATTCATTAGTCCGAAAACAAAATAAGGTTCGTTGTTCCGAAGGTTCGTTAATCTGAAAACGAAATAAGATTTGTTGTTCCAAAGGTTCGTTAGTCTGAAAACGAAATAAGGTTCATTAATCATTACGTTTTTGGACTAACGAACCTTCGGAATTACGAACCTCACTTTGTTTTCGGACTAACGAACATTCGGAATTATGAACCTCATTTCATTTTCAGACTAACGAACCTACGGAATTACAAACCTTCGGAATAACGAGGCTTCGGAATTATGAATATAGGCGGAACCATTGGCTCTGAGATTAGTTACTAATACTAACTTCGCAACACGTGTGAGTGGGCTCCGCATTGCCTTTAATTAAAGATATTAACTTATCTTTAGGTAGGGGAAAAAACATTCATTATTGTAGCTCTAATTATAAACCTTATTATAATAATAATATTCCGCATTTATAAAGCGCTTAATACATCAGAACGACGTCTCTAAGCGCTTTACAGATATATTATTACCCCGGTCATCGGATCCTTCCATGCCCGCATACAATATATGCACCTTCTCCACTCCCTGGGGAGCATTCCAACAAGAGTTCCAAGACTCAATTGCTAGGAATACTACATATAGGCTTTCACATCCTACCGGGTACCCATTTAACACCTGGGTGGAGAGTGGCAAAGTGTGGATTAACGCCTTGCCAAAGGACGCTAGGCCATGGTGGGATTCGAACACACGACCCTCTGATTACAAGGCGAGAGTCAGAACCGCTACACCACGACGCTTATTGCGATTTTGATTGTTGAATTCAATTGTACGAATGTGCAAAATTGATGTAGATTCCCCACACTCCACAGGCAGGATAGTTGCAGTGAGCAAGTGCATTGGATTGCAAAGTTACTCCCATTCAATGAACAACTCAGCCAGTCTCAGGCCAGGTTAGCCTGGAGGCTTCTGGGGAGTAAAATTATTTACTACGTAGGCTTACTCCCCATGAAGCCTGGGACAGTATGCCATTTATCCCTATGTATGGATAAGATTCCCACAGTCAAAGTAAACCTAAATTACATGTTTTCCTTTACGTTTGGAGCCCAAACTAAGGTAAATCAGCCCAAACCATATTAAACCCTCAATTTTAATAAAGGTTCTTATATTTATTAAATAAATAGTACTAAATTTGAAAAAACATAAGAGCACGAGCGTTTACCTACCCAGTCTGCTTATGTCGCCATTTTGGAGTTTTTTGTTATCGATACCAAGATACCACACGTGTGTAGAACTGCAGTCTGAGATTTAAAAAATACTTACTTGCATCGGCTGATTAATATTAGAGATTGTAAAATACTTGTTTCAGTCAATAACTATCATTCAGCACTTGTTATGATATTTATCGACCGAAACAAGTATTTTACGATTCACAATATTTATTGGCCGATTCAAGTATTTTTTAAAATCTAAGTTGGCAGCTCTACACGCGTGTGGTATCTTGTATCGATAACAAGACTGCAAAATGGCGACATAAACAGACTGGTAAACTATCGTGCTCCTATGTTTTTCAAATTTAGTACTATTTATTCAATAAATATAGGCCTAAGGACCTTTATTAAAAACGAGGGGGGGGGGTTAATAATAACATGGTTTGGGCCCATTTTTTTATTACGTTTGTTTGGGCTCCAAACGTAAACGAAAGAAACATGTGATTTAGGTTTACTTTGATGGTAAACCTAATATAGTTATAGTTATTTTACCATGCTGTACTGCAACTAAAGGCCTGCAGTTCTCCGGTGAACGGAGGAATTCAACACAGAAGATGGTGGGAATCTTATCCATACACTAACACAGGGATAAATGGCATACTGTCCCAGGATTCATTCGGAGTAAGCCTAGGCCTACCTACAGAGTAAATAATTTTACTCCCCAGAAGCCTCCAGGTCCAGGCTGGGCCAGGTTTAGACAGCTGGCAGCCGTCTGTTTCAAGGAGTTTTCTAAAAAAAAATTTTATTTCTCCTCGTACACAGACGGCTCGCTATCGTGCAGCCACCATAACTGGGAACTTGCAATGCAAACCCCCCCCCCCCCCGTTGGGCTCTTCAATTTTTGTCTTTAAAGGGGAATGAAACCTTTGGAACAAATAGGCTTGTATAGAAACAGAAAAATCAAAGAATAAGAATAAAGAAAGTTTGAGAAAAATCGGACAAATAATGAGAAAGTTATGAGCATTTGAATATTACAATCACTAATGCTATGGAGATCCTCCCATTGGCAATGCGACAAGGATGTGTGATGTCACTGATGAACAACTTTCCCTTTGGTGGACTATACCCTCAAAATGTCTCTTTTTTTATTTTTCTTATGATGATACAAACTCTTTATCCATGATGTATTCTTAAAAAATATGTATTACATGCCCTCATGTAGAAAGAACACATGATCTATGGATAGATGTGATAAAAGAGGCAATTCAAGTGAAATATATACTAAAGTAATGGGAAGAGTTGTTCATGAGTGACATCACACATCTTTGTCGCATTGCCAATTTGCTATCTCCATAGCATTAGTGATCGCAATATTCAAATGCTCATAACTTTCTCATTATTTGTCCGATTTTTCTCAAACTTTTGTTGATCTGTTTCTTTGATTTTTCTGTTTTCACACAAGCTATCTTGTTCCAATGGTTTCACTCTCCTTTAATGAATAAAAATTTTGAAAATTAATGTGACCAAAATGCAAATTAATATTCCCTCTTGGCATCAATTGCCAAAAAACAGGGAAAATCAAGTTCAGGAAAAAAACAGGGAAAGACTTCCATATGTCCCCTCCACTAATTTTAAAAAATACTTCTCCAAAAACCTCCTTCTTTCTTTCTCTTTTTAGTTTTTCTTCTTTTATTTTTCTTCTTACTTCCGGTGGTAGACAGGAATAACCGTCGTTTCTGGGGATTTATTCAACAATTTCTGACATTTTACTACAATCCCCATTTACCGACGGCAATGTGTCAGTACGAGCCTTCATGTGTAATCTGGTCCAACAATTCGGCGGACGGGTTTTGTCCAGATTTGTTACTTCTTTTAGATTCTAAATGACATTATATTATCTTGGACGAAGGTCCACTATTTTCGTTAGACTCTAATCTTTCTATTGATATCATATACATTTTATAATATTTTGAAAATATACGTTACCGATGAGTTATTCCCCGGGTTATTCCTTATTTTTTGACTTTCTGCCGGAGAGGAAAATATGGCAGCCGTCAACGAGTTGTGCTTTTATCAAGGCTTTCCGATTAAATTTTCGATATCTTGGCCAATCAATGAGAGCGACAAGTTCCGAACGCACGCACATCAATATGTCCAAGCGCAGCGCAAAGCAGCGGCACAAATCGCGATAGGTAGCGACTGGTAAATACGTCTGTAATGATGATGTCATCCAAGATGGCAACTTACCTTGACCAACGAAAGGATCGAAGATGACGATGTTTCGATCATCATTTCAAAAGAATTAGCGGTAACTGAGGTCTAAGGTATAATATTTCTGAATTTTAAACATTTTTTCGTAAATATGGATGTGATTTCTTTTTCATATTACATTTTATGTACAAAAAAACGATCGGAAAATCGGGTTCCCGCTGTTCGATCTAACGTTACTGCTAAAATACGTTGTCTGTACGTACGGGCCTCCAAGCTTTTCAGTCAATGTATTGGTGAGTGAGCCAACGCAGTTCAGTGGAACAACCAAAATACAGAGACTGAAGCTTTTGGTCTATTCCAGTGGGAACTTGGATTTGAACCTCTCGCTGCAGAACAAAGCATCTCCTGTCTGTCACCTTACTCACTGAGCTAGCACGAATTGTTGAAAGCCATGGGTTTCATAACGGTTATCTTGTGTATTTGAGTTTTGTCAGATGTGTATCAATCAGATATGATTATTTACGTCTGGGACCGACCTTTAACGTCACCATCCGAAAGACGTGACCAGGGCTCGAACCTCTGCATCAATTTGTAACTTCCCCACAGCTTGGATTACAGGCACACGACACAACCCACATTACGACTAGTCTACTCTCCACGAGTATTGGGTATTAATTTTTCCGACTAAATTAAACCGATGCCATTCAGTAGAGGCGCTGGTCAGAAAATTGGGATCGTCCCAGTTTACAGGGACTGTCTCAGTTTATAAGGATTTCTTCACACAAGAAATCTAGGAATGTTCATTCACCTGTCAAGTGCCGACACCAATCAAGTGTGCTAGTCAATGTAAACATATCAGGTTTCATAACAAGATTATTGGAAGACAGTAAGACATGAAAAATAGACGGTGAACTGGGGGGAATTGAGGTCACTGAATCTATTTTTTAGCACTCTCAATTTCCGTAATTGCTGTCTTTGTCCCGTAGGGGGAAGTGAAAAAAAAAACGTCCCCATAAACAAGGACAGTCTCAATTTATCAAGACATGATTTGTCTTGGTTTATGAGGATATCCTTGTTTTCTGGGACAATCCCAATTTTTGGACCAGCGCCTCTACTGCCATTGGGAATTAATTACACACACTCAAAATTTTTGACGGAATAAAGCTATAATATATTATGGTATGTATCCAATTTTTCCTACTTAAATCTCTTAGATAAATGTAAGATAATTCTTGGTATGCTAAACCTTCTCCATATTTTTTTTTTATTTTAGTGGAGGGGACAAGGGACATATGGAAGTCTTGCCAAAAACAGTCATGACAGTGACTTGCCTCCATGGCCTCGGCTGTCGCGCAAATTCACTTTCCCGTTTTATCTTATCTTAAAATTAAATACATAAACATATGGCCATTAAGTCCCATGTACAGATCGCGCTAGAACTTCGGTCTCTGTATTTGGTGAGTGAAGCCAACGGAGTTCAGCTGAACAACCAACATAATTCATAACAGAGCAGTTTTGGTCGAGGCCAGGTTGAGATCTCACTCTCAGTCACAAACACCGAAAATGAATATGTGGGACCACACCATGGGCAATAATGTCTTAACTACTGATGTAGACCGGTCCAAACACAAAAGTCAGTCTATTTACTGAGCTGGGGAGGTGAAAAAGATCACGGAAAAACGGCTATGCTTATAAATATCCGCGATTCCATGTTTTTATAAATAAAGGATAGAAGTAACAGACTGACAGTTACTTACAAACAGGAAATTGCCAAGTACACAGTATACAGCGAATATCGGCAATCAGAGTTTGCACGCATGCGCTAACTTTACGATAAGTACCCCCCCCGCCCGCCCCCATTTTGACAATTAACCCCGGGAATTAACCTCGATCTAATATTTTTTCATGAAATAATTGCTTGTTGTAACGACCGTCTTTCACCCCCTGCTGTCACCTTTAACAGGACAAGACATTTTCATTCGTATGTTACTTCTTCATGTAACTCTCAATATCATGAATTTTGTTCGGGGTGGATTTGTTGATACCTTCATTGCTACTCATTATCTTATAGAGGGCAGAGCTGTAAAATTCTGCCCCGTCAAAATTTTCATATTTTTTTTCTTTCAATAATTTTATTCATCAAAAAAGTTTTTTAAGCAAGTTTATAAAATATATAATTAAAATAATGAATTCATTATAGACAAATGAATTTTTTATATTAAAATAAATTATACTATGTTTAATATTATCCGAGTATTATATTTACCAACATGTCATTGAATTTTGCTTTTTTTTGCGACGAGCGACTGTAAATCTTTTATAATCAATTTTAAATAACAATCGATTAAATGCTTATTTCTTGCAACCAGAATAAATAATTGACAATTGCCATCGTATTAGATGACCATACTAATAATATTGTAAAGATAATAGCGCAATCATTATAACTACAGTCTATTCCAATATCATGACCCCCCCCCCCCAAAAAAAAAAAATACAAGAATGTCTCAATGAATTGCAAAATTGGTCGAGAGAAAACCATATGAGATTGAATCCCTCTAAGTGCTTTCTTTCATGAAAATGACACCCCCTATTCGTAATGAGATACACATTGGTGAATCTGTACTAGCATTCGTCACTTCCGATAAGATATTGGGTGTTACAAAACAGTCAAATTTGAAATAGGATGAACACGTAGGTAAAATTCTAAAAAAGTGTAATAGAAAACTGTATGGCCCGTAATCTGGGAAGCGTTTCGTCAATATTTTCATCCGATAAGTTGTCAGATCTGACATCTTTCCATGATTTTGATTGGCTGATAGGCACTGTTCCTATGGTAACTGTCGGATAACATGTCCGACAAGTCCTTTCATGAAACGCCCCCCAGAAGTCAGGTTTAAAGTTGTGGTTTAAGTATAGATAGCCAATTATTGTTACATAAATCACTAACAGTAGAGATATATTTCAGTTCATTTGGCTCTCAAATCATTCATAATAATTGTCTAGGAAGTATAAATAGATGATTGTCTTCACCATCGATGAATCAGGAAAGAGCACAGTAAACATAAGAAACGTTCAGCTATAATAACATTTTGATACTTTTGGCTTCCCGTACTTAAACCACAACTTTAAACCTGAGTTGAAGTTAAACCCGACTTGAGAATATGTTTAGATCGCTTTAAGCAATATGGAATGCCCGTTGAAGCCCTGAAAACTGTCTTTGTTGGATACATCCGTTAATTATTAGAATATTGTACGACAGTTTTCAATGGGGCTTTGACCAAACAGTAAATCGCCGACCTAGAAAGAGTACAGAAACGAGTCTGCAAAATTATATTAGGACGTAACTATTTGTCGTATGAAAATGCTTGCCAAACAATCAACCTTCAAACATTAGACGAAACATGATTTAAAAAATCCTTTTCTATATTAACACTTCTCTTTAATATGGACATAATATAGATTCCGGGCTGGTGTTAAATCAACACCGGAGGAGAAGAGGGAGGAGGAGGAGAATAATAATAATGATAACAATAATATTAATAATAATAATAGGAAGAAGAAGAAGAAGAGGAAGAAGAAGATGATGATGATGAAGAAGAAAAAGTCTTTGACTTCTCAAAGTAAAACTTTATTCACAATAAAAATTTCACAATTAAAAATGACGTAATCAACGATGCATTATCATTGACAGTGATTGTTGTTCAACCATTGGTAAGAAAGAGAAGATGAAGAAGAGAAGTAAGAAGAAGAAAACCAAAGTATTGTCTGTTGTGTTCTGTTTCTCCTCATTGGCGGCGGAAGCCCAAAACTTTAGGGGGTGTCCACCTGAAATTTTGGGATGGACACGGGTAAAAAATTGGACAAGCGCCCCCAAAAAAGGTATTTTAGGTGTGGCTAACAAAAAAAAATTTGACAAGCAAAAAAAAAAGGTCATCAACCTAAATTTTAGGGGGGACAACACACGTTTCAGGGGGGGTCCACGTGAATTTAGGGGGGGACGCAGAAAAAAAATTGAAAAGCAAAAAAAAAGGAAAAAAACGGATATAAAAAAAATTAGGAAGGGACCGTCCCCCACCTAATATTTAGGGGGGAACGTCCCCCCATCCCCCGCTTCCGCCGCCTATGTTTCTCCTACTGCTGATACTACGAAGGTTGAAGTTCACCTCTTCTCATTTTACCAAATTTGAAATAATCTTTCGTTTTGTGAATTGTCGATCTTTGTTCGTCGACATGCATGCGTACCGTAAGAGCATATTGGTTAAAGGAATAACACTAGTGAATATCTCAATATGCATGCAAGCACAGCTATGATAAACATGTTAAACATAGCAAAAACGTTTGATGGGTATTCCGTTTTTCACCCATGCAGTTCCCGGGATTTCCTGGACCCCCCCCCCCAAAAAAAAAAGATTATGCTGACCTAGATTCTCCTTTAATATTCAGAAAATTCCTTCCAAGTACAAACAACATGTAGCAGGGGCCGGGAAATGGTTTCCAAAGTGGGGGGGGGGGCTGACCACCCCACCCCCCCCCCCCCCCGTTTCCGAGGTCCCCACAATAACAAAAGAAAGTGATCTACGAGCATGAATATTGATTGATTCTAAATTGGCGTAATATCATTCCACTAGGAGGGCAGAATGGTTTCACATTTCACCCTTATCAAAATTTGATTACCGGTACTACATTATTTTGCAGTATTATGAAAAATAATCATGGATAATTTTCAATTGATATATTATTTAAACTGTATTTAAGAAAGAATGTGGAATATATTTAAAAAAAAGATTCAATCAAATATATTTTTTCGCATATTACAATTTTAATGTTATATTTTGTTACATTATTTAGATGTTTATTTGAAATTTGCAAATGAAAAATCAAATTTGACTACATTACTTATCATATAGAATATTATTATAGATAATTATCGATTAAATGTTCATTAGTTTTTTTTTTCAAGTTTTACTTTATCGTAAACTTGTTTATTTTTTCCTGTATTATAAATAAAAAAATCCTACTTCCTTAACCATATGTTACTGAAAACAAAGATACTACAAGTGGAAGATCAGACACTTCGGCTATTTTTTGAAACGCTCGATAAATGCTTATGGGGAAGGGCGCCCAACAGCGTTGAGTAAGTAAACCTTCGCATATCGGCACGCGACTGTGTATAAAACATATGGGGAAAATGAGAGAGTGGAGTTTGGAGAGGGCTCAAGAGTGGGTCGTGAAAATGTTTCCATATTTTCTCACCAAGAAACATCTGAAATATACTCATCTCAAATATAAGGGGGAAAAATTTGAAGAAAAAAAATTTTGAAATGTAAAAAGAGTCTATCCCTTCAACCCTTCACCATTTCTCCCATATGTTTTGTACACAACTATCTCGCGATACGCAAAGGTAAAAAAAGGTCGTTACTTACTCAACGCTGTGGGGCGCTCTTCCCGAGCGTTTCATTACGCGGTCTATGTACTGTCCGATCTTCCCCTTGTAGTATCTTTGCTGAAAAGGAAAAAAATCTAAAAAAAATTTGATAAGGGTCGATACTTTTATTCTACCCTTTAAAATTATACAATTATCTCTACCGTTAACAATGTGTGCTGTGCATCTTGCTATGTTTTTATTTTGAATAATGGGCTGCCTGTACCATCCAAGTGTGTTTTGTTTTTGGAAAATGAAACAAAACTAAAATCAAATGTCAAAACAATACATGAAATTAACGATTTGCTTTTCTAGATTTTGTAGATGTGAATGTATATTTCCATTTGAGAGAATACAATAAAAATATCTTTAAAAAGTAGGGACTTTTTTCTGGATTGTTTTAATTGTTATTGTTGTTTGTGGTGAGCATGAACCCTATGCTTCTAACACTACCAGTCACAATTTCTGAATTTATGGCCCTGTCCGTGACGAGGTCACGACTAAATTTGTGTTAAACCATTCTTGTTCATTTCAATTTGTGCTTTAATCAGGTTGGAAATGACCTTTCCCCCCTCGTTCGTTGAAGGTATTAGTTATTACTTCTTTGTAAGTGTGTAACTTGATATAAACCAAAAGGATAATCGAGAATGAAAAATATAAATTTATGATATAGAAGAACATAAGTAACTTGTTTCTAATACAGATTGAAATTAATAATACAGAGCAATGAGAGGGAAAAATGGGGAATGAAAAAAAACGTTTTAATCGATTGTAATCTTTAATTAATAGTCGATTATATCAAAGCAGTATCTTTTTATTTCTTTCATTACGTAATATTAACAAAGAGCTCAAGACGACAGTACGATGAGTTTTGATATGAATTTTAACTACAATTTAATAAATACGTGTCCATTTTTAGGAAAAGACAATGAATGATCGATATTTTGCTCTTTTTTTAAGTTTTACTTTATCGTAAACTTGTTTATTTTTTTCCTGTATTATAAATAAATAAAACCTACTTCCTTAACCATAAGTAATTGAAAGGGAAAAAAAATCTGCAGAATTTTGATAAGGGTCGATACTTTCATTCTACCCTTTAAAATTATACAATTATCTCTACGGTTAACAATGTGTGCTGTGCATCTTGCTATGTTTTTATTTTGAATAATGGGCTGCCTGTACCATCCAAGTGTGTTTTGTTTTTGGAAAATGAAACAAAACTAAAATCAAATGTCAAAACAATACATGAAATTAACGATTTGCTTTTCTAGATTTTGTAGATGTGAATGTGTATTTCCATTTGAGAGAATACAATAAAAATATCTTTAAAAAGTAGGGACTTTTTTTCTGGATTGTTTTAATTGTTATTGTTTGTGGTGAGCATGAACCCTATGCTTCTAACACTACCAGTCACAATTTCTGAATTTATGACCCTGTCCGTGACGAGGTCACGACTAATGGATTTTAAAGACGGCTTGACGATTTAAAATGATTTTTAATTGTTATTGTTTGTGGTGAGCATGAACCCTATGCTTCTAACACTACCAGTCACAATTTCTGAATTTATGACCCTGTCCGTGACGAGGTCACGACTAATGGATTTTAAAGACGGCTTGACGATTTAAAATGATTTATTAGCGGGCTAGCAAAATACACATTTTAGTTTGTTTTGATTTTGAAAGGGGGCGTGGTTGCCCGAGAAAGGGCTCGTGACCCGACCCGTAAAGGGCGGGGCAGCGCTTTTTGGCGCCCGCGCCAAAGAATTTGGGCACAATGCCAGACATTTGCCGCGGTTGAGCTATGCGCGGATAAAAGTGCGGGGAATGCTTCATTTTCGTTTTGGCTTTCAATGAAGAGAGATGACGGTGCATGTGTAAAGCGTGCTTACAAAATTTTTTGAAAATTTTCTTTCGGCACTGGCAACTAGGCCTAGGTGGCAGATATTTCGACATTTGTCTAGCTACCTATACCGGATATCTACACAAAGGATTCATACTTTTATTGGATTATACAGACGCTGATTTCAGTTTTTTACTGTCTTCAGACTTCAGCCTCAGGAATTGTTGCCGTAGAACTAAGACTAAGTTAGCTGTGCCGATTTGTGGACCTAAAAGATTCAGTTTGCAACTTCAGGATTGAATTTTTTCTTGGCGGTTCGCTTGATTGAACTTTGGAGGTGATTGCATCCAGGATTCATTGGACTTGGGCTGAGTGACGGAGCTTCGAGTCTAACTCTAGTTTCGCGAGTTGATCATGCCAAAGGTTAAGGCCAAGAAAATAACGACCGCAGGTGCGAGGAAGGGAGATGACACACCGAAGAGGAGGCCGGGTCGGCCGAGAGGTCCACGGGCGACGTCAACCCCCGCAAGTGTGGATCTGGGGCTGGGAGGCGGCAACAACGGGCCAGGAAGGAGCGGTGAGTTAAATCCCTCTCAGTCTCAAGTTGTCGATGTTGATGAAAAAAGTGGTAGGCCTAGGTCTAAAGTTGGTGATAAAATGGCAGAGCTAGATCTAGATCTAGTGGGGCGGGAAGGCCAGGCGCCCGTGGGCAGATCTATTGCTTGGCATGAGATAGTAGCTCAGGAGTCGGATACCGGTAGCTCGGGGCAGGCTCAGCCAGCAGTTTCAGTGCCGGCGCGGTCGGCAGGGGTAGCCGAAGATCTAGGCCTAGATCTAGTGGAGGTCGGTGTTGAGAGATCTGAGCCCCAGGCGCCTAGGCTTTCTGCCGTGTTGGGGGCACCGGAACCATTTATTAGCGCATGCGACCCACTAGGTGTGGAAGTGGCTATCTCACTGAAGGAAAAAAATTTGGGCAAGTGAATATATAGATTTGGGAGTGCTCCTTAAGCATAATAATGCACGTGATGAGTTTGGGGCCTTGAGTGTAGGTGACACCACTTTGAGTTTGTGTCAATCGGGATCTGGTCTTGGTTTGCAACTTCAACCTCAATCAAAGGCTAAGAAAATCATGTCGGTAGAGCAGTGGACTTCGGTGTTTCTAGTATTTGCCTCAATTTACGCTGAGAAGCACATTGAAAGGAGCAGGGAGCTCATGAAATATATGGATTTGATAAGGCATGCAGCCCGTGCGTTTGCAGGTTATGGCTGGCGTGACTATGACACTCAGTTTAGGAGCAAGCAGGCGCGTTTACCCGGGCGATCCTGGGCGAGCGTCGACGCCGAGTTGTGGTTGATGCTGGTGGCCTCTAATGGTCCGCGGCAGCGCCACAATTTACCCCATGCCCCTCGCCATCAGTTCTACAGAGGGGAGTACGGCGCGAGAAAATCTTTTCCCTTCGGAGGAAAGGGACCCGGAGCCAATGGCACACCCAGCCGAGGCGTGTGCTTTGCCTTTAATAGAGGCAAGTGCATGCGAGGCAAAGCTTGCATCTATGAGCACAAGTGTTCCCGCTGCCAGGCGACAGGTCATGGGGCTAAGCAGTGTAGCCAAGGGCGGGCCGGTTCCAGTCCCGCTGGCAGTAAATAGGTCTACGGCTAGTGCGGTGTCGTCTATTGCTCCGACCCCTATTAAGTTAGCACGTTTGGTGCCCATGTTAGCTACTTATCCTAATCAGGAGCATGCTCAGTGCTTGTATAATGGTTTTAAGTTTGGTTTTTCATTACATTTTGAAGGGGACAGGGTCCCATTGGTTGTTAAAAACCTGAAATCAGCATTCGAACACATGGATACGTTGAAAAAGAAATTGAGGGATGAAATAGACTTAGGTAGGATAGTTGGGCCTTTTGTTGTTCCTCCCTTCGAGAATATGAGGTGTTCACCAGTGGGGTTGGTGCCCAAAAAGGCCCCAGGGGAGTTCCGTATGATTCAACATTTATCGGCACCCAGGGGAAATTCAGTTAATGATGGCATACCGGAGGGGCAGTGTACAGTAACATATTCGTCCTTTGATTCGGCGGTAGATATTGTGACGCAATTGGGGCGGGGTGCCCTTATGGGAAAGACTGACATTAAGTCAGCTTTCAGGCTCTTGCCTGTTCACCCAAAAGATTTTGAGTTGCTTGGGATGTATATAGATGGTCGTTACTATTTTGATCGTTGTTTGCCGATGGGCTGCGCAGTTTCTTGTTCCACTTTTGAATGTTTTAGTACTTTTTTAGAGTTTTGCGCGAGAAAAGTTGCGAAGTCGCAAAATATTGTCCATTATTTGGATGATTTCTTTTTTGCAGGCGGCCCTGCCTCGGAGGATTGCAGGCGGGCAATGCATTGTTTTGAAGCAATTTGCGAACGATTTGGGGTGCCCATAGCGCGAGAAAAAACGGAAGGCCCGACCACACAGTTGTCATATCTTGGGCTGGTAATAGATAGCGTTTCTCAGCAGGTTCGGGTACCGGAGGACAAAATTGAGAAATTAGTAGGGAAATTAAATTGGGCGGTACAGAAACAAAAAATTTCCCTAAGAGACATTCAGTCGATTGTAGGTAGTCTAAACTTTGTATGTAAGGCAATTGCTCCAGGGCGAGCATTCATGAGACGGCTCATTGACTTAACTAAGAGCGTTAAGCGTCCTTTTCACATGGTTAGGTTGACGAGAGGGGCTAAGGCTGACTTGCGGGTTTGGTTGGAGTTCTTGGCACATTTTAATGGTCAAGTTTTCTTCCGGGCTCCAGGCTGGTTTGGAAGCGAGGAAATTCAGTTTTTCACTGATGCGGCGGCTGGCATTGGTTTTGGAATTTTCTTTGGAGGCAGGTGGGCTCAATCCAGGTGGCCTGCTGATTTCCAGGCCGGTAGGAGGTCTATAGCTTTTTTAGAGCTATTCCCTATTTGGGTAGGCTTGGAGATTTGGGGCATGGAGCTAAAGGACAAGAATATATTGTTTAATTGTGATAATCAGGCCGTGGTGGCAGTACTTAACAAGCAGTCGGCGCTATGCCCTGATATTATGGTTTTGGTGAGGAAGGTGGTGATTATATGTTTAAGCAATAATATAGTGTTGAGGGCTAGGCATGTACATGGATGTGATAATGGTATAGCTGATGCACTATCTCGATTTCAGATGCCGAGGTTCCATGCGTTAGCACCGGGGGCCGCCCGGGAGGGCGTGGAGGTTCCAGTCCGTCTTTGGAAGAGCTGGCTATCGAGAGAAGTCGACTGCTGATGGCTTCTAGGGCAGCTCGAACACACACAACTTACTCTATTGCCTTGGGGGCATACGTGAAATTTTGTAAAGTGTACGGATACGACCCCCAGCTACCCCCTAATGTAGAATGGGTGGCGCAGTTCATTTCTTATTTATCCTTTATGGGATATGCAGGGTCTACTATTCAAACATACATATCTGGGTTGGCATTTTATATGAGTTCATCTGGGCTAAAGGATGTGACCAAGAGTTTTGTGATTACAAGGTTAATTGAAGGGTGTAGGCGAAGTACTTTGAGAAGAGATGCTAGGCATCCAATCACATTGTCTGTGTTAAATAGAATGCTCGCCTACTTGAGGCATGTTTGTGGTAGTCATTACGATGTTTTGATGTACTCTGCTGCTTTTTCAGTGGCATTTTATGGTTTGTTGAGAGTTAGTGAGTTGACAGTAGAGTCCAGGCATAGATGTGAGTCTATTCTGCAGCACACAGATGTTAGGGTCACTGGCGATGCACCGCATCGCAGGGTGGAATTATTCCTAAGGAAGTCAAAGACTGACCAGCGGGGAAATGGGTGCACCATTTCGATACCAGAGTTGGGGACAGTTAGCTGCCCTGTGATGGCGGTTATTCGTTATTTAGAAATCCGCCCAAAGAATGGTGGAGCCTTCTTTTGTTCATATGGTGCTCTCCCGCTAACTAGGCGTGAATTTGGAAACATGATAAAACGATGTTTGACATACGGGGATATGCCGGCGGCAATGTTTTCATCGCATTCCTTTCGTATTGGGGCGGCTACGACCGCTGCCATGGCCGGTTGCTCGGATGAGGAAATCCAACGCATGGGGCGTTGGGTTTCGAGTGCACATCGGAGATATATAAGACTCGACATGGTTAAGTAAAAAAATAAAAAAAAAAAAAAAAAAAAAAAAAAAAAGAACGAAAATATATATGAAATGATGATTTTAGGTTATTTGACATTTTGACCAAAATCAGGTGTAAGTTATCTTCCAATAATGTCACAACGCGTTTACTTTACACGAGGACATGTGCTTTAATCAAAGCCGTGGCCGATGGGTTGTTGGATATTTGGGTGTATAATTCTCAATATATCTGCTTACATGGTATTGTTTTATTTTATTCAGCCCTATTCAGAAGCAGGGTGGTATGTTCAGTGCCAAGAGGCTTGTTTACAAAGGAGCCCTTGTTACAGTATACATTATACATTATACATTATGCATCATAGATTATACATTATACATTATACTTTATTACATTCTTTATACAAAATGAAGAAAGAGATGGTACTATATTGATGGGAATGTGTTTATACGTTATACATTATACATTATACCTTATACATTTTACATTATACATTATACCTTATACATTTTACATTATACATTATACATTATTATAAATTGATTGGAATGTGCTCAGACATTATACATTATACATTATTATATATTGGTTGGAATGTGTTTATACATTATACATTATTACATTATACAAAAGGAAGAAAGGGATAGTACTATATTGATTGGAAGGTGTTTGGAACATCAGATTGATCATAACGACCCCCCCCCCCCCCCCCCTGTACATGTTGATATCAATATACATGTATCATCAAAATAACTCTGGGCTTAATATTGAATGAGTAAGTGCGGGTTTAATGATATCACACAATTACGAGCATTCTGCTTTTTAGAGAGAATGTTACAACGGTATAATGACGTGTTTAATATCAATGCTTTCAGGATTAAGGGGAGGGGTCAAAAATGTGATTACATACATTGTATCTTGGAGGGGAAAACCCCGTGATGAAGGGGTGGTGAAGGGTAGCAGACCTTTCAGGGGGAAATTTTCATACTTCAAAATTCTGCCCAGCCCTCTTTTCTTGTTTTCTATTACAGGACCTGTGGTGTGGATCATAGGGGACTCGATAGTGTTTTGGGCACATCGCAGGGCGAAGAACACCGGCGAGGCTGACCTTGGACTTGGAACGTCGGTCCGCTGGTTGGGGAAAAGGGGGCTACGAATTGAAGGGGTAAGCGATTGGTTAGATAAGATGGGTCGGAGTGAACCAAAGCCTTCAGTAGTAGTATTGCATGTAGGAACGAATGACATTGAGGCACTGTCCAAGAAGAAGCTGGCTAGTTTGACGTATAGACTTTTTGACGCCAATAAGGACAAATTTCAAATAGTGTGGTCGGACATTTTGGAGAGGGTTTGGTACCCCGCTGGCTGTACAGGAGATCAAGGTAAATTGGACTTAAAGAGAAGGGCGGCCAATAGGTACGCCAAGGCTTTAGCTGCAAGATTTCATGGTAAAGCCATACCGCATCCATCAATATCCCATAATGACATTTCGCTGTACAGAACTGATGGCCTACATCTGGCCGATGAAGGGTTGGACAGATTTATCAGTGAGTTAAAAGTTGGTCTTTCATATCTTCGTTGAGTATGTATTTATACATTTTACCTTAGTCGCTCCGGCGTGACCGACTCCAGACCGTCCGATCCGATAGTATGAATAAGGGTTTTGGCTGGTCTGGAGCCGGTTTCACCAGTGTGTCTATGCTTTCATAATGTATCATTTGTTGTTATTTAGCTGCTCATGCATTTACGTTCAATGTATGCATGCATTAAATCATGTTGGGGTCAGTTATGGATAACCTAGATATACATTGTAATGGAGGAATGAGCAATGTTCCCTGGTACCCCCCCCCCCCCTGGTAAAAGCACTAAGGATGATAACGTTGGTGAATACTAGTAGAATGATCCTGTAATGGTTGCTAAGATTTATTGAATATCTTGGTAGATACGAGTAAAATTTTGACGTGTTTGTTGGCGGTCGATCATATATAAATAAATTATATATTCTCGTTTGGCGGTAATTTGGCAATTAGGCCACCTGAAACACGTATTTTCCAAGAATAATTGGGTATTTCTGGTCATGCCAGGGCAGGCATGTGGATTTTAATCAATTATGTTATGTTATTATGTAAGTTGCAGGTCCCCACTCGTTACCTAGGTGAGGGGGACCTATTTGTACATACAAATGTTTGAGAACGCTGTTAAACTGAAATAATTGTGTCATGCTTAAAGTTTAATCTTAGCCTGACCTGATCTTAAAGGCGGGCAGGCTGGTCTATAGTCATGGGCATTCATATATCTCTATATGCTATATTTATGTCATCTGTAATCCACCGATAGCTCATAATTAATAGCTGTGCTGGGATTCCGGTCCGGCTAGCAGGGAACCAGTGGGAAAACAGCCATGAATTTTAAACATTGAAGAACTTACGAGGGGGGCCTTCTAGCCGGGGGTTTAACCCCTCTCCGAGGAGCTTATTAAACAAGGGTATCGGTTGGTTACAGACATTATCGGTATATGTATATGTGATGATATTCATACACTGTACACAAAAAGCAGAATTGGTAAAGATGCACATTCATCTCTATTTTCATTAAAGCCACGACAAATCGCAATTCACTTGTTCTTGTTGTTTTGTTAGCCGTGAATAATGGATTTTAAAGACGGCTTGACGATTTAAAATGATTTATTAGCGGGCTAGCAAAATACACATTTTAGTTTGTTTTGATTTTGAAAGGGGGCGTGGTTGCCCGAGAAAGGGCTCGTGACCCGACCCGTAAAGGGCGGGGCAGCGCTTTTTGGCGCCCGCGCCAAAGAATTTGGGCACAATGCCAGACATTTGCCGCGGTTGAGCTATGCGCGGATAAAAGTGCGGGGAATGCTTCATTTTCGTTTTGGCTTTCAATGAAGAGAGATGACGGTGCATGTGTAAAGCGTGCTTACAAAATTCCCACCTCCTCCCCATTACCATCCTCTAGTTATAATTAAGGGGGATGTTGACATATATATCGTGGGGGGATTCTTGCATATTATGGATATGGTTGTGTATTTATTGTCCTTGTGCATTCTTAATGTTATTTTGTTTATTTAGTTTTTGTTTGCAAGGAAGAAGTCAATTCGAAATTACTATGAAGCAGGTTATGCCTCAAACGTTCATGTGAGTTGTCATAAAAATCCAAGTTATGGATGGTTATAGAAAAAATCTGGGGATTGAAATTATAATTTTCTCAGGTCATTTGAGAAGAAATGTTTATGAATTCATAATTTCTATGTATGTTTTATTTTCCTCTACCATGAGCATTATATATGAAGAAATGTTTGATAAGATTGCATAGGCTTCATTTCAGATAAAGTTATTTCTCGGGTCTGCATCGGACTCCTTAGGAATTAGACGGAAGTATTGTCCCAATTTTTAGGCTTCTTCAAGTTCAGCCGAATGTTCAGGTCTTTAGGCGTAGTATGTTGGTATACTTATGTGAATTTGTATGGTAATTTTGTCATGGTGTATTTATTATTAATACTGCCCACCTTTGGTATAGGAAGCAGCTCACGCATCAGTCAGATTTGAGTTATGGTTTTTAAATATCTGTTGTGTGCTGCCCGTTCAGGCAGAAATTGTGAAGAAATGATCGTTTTGGGGAAAGATATTGAAGAAAATATTATTTAGTTTAATTGCATTGATGTATATGTTAATGACGAACACGCATTGGTCATTTACAACGAGTGATACTTTCGTACCTTGCTTCCCTTTGCCAGAGTATGGCCATATTAGTGAATTTCGTTTGGTGAAACAAATTTCTTTCTGAATTCAATTTCCTTTATTAAAGTTCCTTTAAGGGGCTCAATATTTTCAGTGGGATGAAAATTGGATACCTATAGTTGGCTTGAATACCAGCAGTAGTTGATCTTGGCAAAGTGTGATTAGGGGGGGGGGGGGGGGGGGGTACAAGTACTTTTGCATTTATATTTTCCAGGGAAGTTGTATTTGTTGAATCTATATGATACTCTATAATGAATGGTGTATGAAGTAGTTGGAGGGTGATGGTATACTTTTCATGGTTAATTTCAGAATCTAGGCAGAGCCTAGGCTGATAGAAGAGCGTAACACGAATCCAAATTCGAGGGTGTTTGACCTGGTCGCACACCAATCCTAACAACGATCGTCGTGCATAAGTGGGCCGTAAGGGAATTTTATCCTCCTGTCCTATTTTGGCCAGTGGGCAGGCGGGTTTTCGCCCTTACTCGTTTTTGGGAGGAGTGTTGACGCCTTGTGTGTTGTTGAAAAACAAGCAGTTGAAGTTCTGGGGGCATGATTTCAGTAAGAGGCGCATTATTAAAGTACCTCCTTTTTTCCTTTCCATGCCAGGGCAGGCATGTGGATTTTAATCAATTATGTTATGTTATTATGTAAGTTGCAGGTCCCCACTCGTTACCTAGGTGAGGGGGACCTATTTGTACATACAAATGTTTGAGAACGCTGTTAAACTGAAATAATTGTGTCATGCTTAAAGTTTAATCTTAGCCTGACCTGATCTTAAAGGCGGGCAGGCTGGTCTATAGTCATGGGCATTCATATATCTCTATATGCTATATTTATGTCATCTGTAATCCACCGATAGCTCATAATTAATAGCTGTGCTGGGATTCCGGTCCGGCTAGCAGGGAACCAGTGGGAAAACAGCCATGAATTTTAAACATTGAAGAACTTACGAGGGGGGCCTTCTAGCCGGGGTTTAACCCCTCTCCGAGGAGCTTATTAAACAAGGGTATCGGTTGGTTACAGACATTATCGGTATATGTATATGTGATGATATTCATACACTGTACACAAAAAGCAGAATTGGTAAAGATGCACATTCATCTCTATTTTCATTAAAGCCACGACAAATCGCAATTCACTTGTTCTTGTTGTTTTGTTAGCCGTGAATAAATTTGTGTTAAACCATTCTTGTTCATTTCAATTTGTGCTTTAATCAGGTTGGAAATGACCTTTTCCCCCCTCGTTCGTTGCAGGTATTCGGGATTACTTTTTTGTAAGTGTGTAACTTGATATAAACCAAAAAAGGATAATCGAGAATGAAAAATATAAATTTATGATATAGAAGAACATAAGTAACTTGATTCTAATACAGATTGAAATTAATAATACAGAGCAATGAGAGGGAAAAATGGGGAATAAAAAAACCGTTTTAATCGATTGTAAACTTTAACAAAAAGAAAAGTACTATAACAAAATTAGTTAAGGTTAACGGAGAAATTACTGAAAATGAGAAGGAAGTTTTAAATGAAATTAAATCATTTTATACCCACCTTTATGCAAGGGAACACACGGAAGATTTTAGGGATTTCTTTAAAAATGTACCAACGTTATCATCTGAAGATTCTGAAAGCTGTGAAGGGGATATACTAGAAGAGGAGTGTATTTCGGTACTGAAAGAAATGAAGCAAAATAAATCCCCTGGTAACGATGGGTTAACAGTTGAATTTTATTGTAAATTTTGGGCTGAAATAAAGGATGTATTGATTGGGGCATTCAATGAAGCTTATGTTCTTGGAGAACTTTCGGCATCACAAAAACAAGCAATTATTATTTTATTAGCTAAAGAAGGGAAAGACCCACATTACGTAAAGAATTATAGACCCATTTCGTTATTGAATACAGATTATAAGATCATATCCAAAGTTTTAGCAAAACGAATTAAAGAGGTTTTGGAGAGCGTGGTGTTAGCAGATCAAATAGGATTTATTAAAAACAGGAATATAGGAGAAGCTATTAGATTAATTGATGATATGCTTTTTCATACGTTATATAATAATATCCCTGGGTATATGATAGCAATTGATTTAGAAAAAGCCTTTGATTCGATATCCCACAAATTTTTACATCAAACATTAGGTTCATTCGGTCTTGGCCAGCAATTTCGCAAATGGGTCAAAATATTATATACAAATAGCCAAAGTTGTATTTTTAATGGGGGGATTCTACAAGCTATTTTCATGTTGAAAGAGGGGTAAGGCAGGGAGATCCGCTTTCACCATATCTTTTCATTTTATGTATTGAAGTATTAGCGCATAATATAAGATATAATAATGATGTTAAAGGAATTTCCTTTGGAAAGGAAGAAGTAAAACAGGTTATGTATGCAGATGATATGTCTATATTTGTCCGAGATTTAGATTCAGTAAGAAAAGTAATAGAAATTTTAGAAAAATTCAGAAAAGTGTCAGGACTCAAAGTTAATAACGATAAGACGAAGGTTCTATTATTAGGTTCCTCCCAAGGAAAATCATATGATTTATCTTTTGGCCAAAAGGTGGATTTTATAAAGATTCTCGGTGTATTTTTTTCTTTAGATGTAGAAGTAAAAGAAAGATTGAATTATAAAGAAATATTAAGTAAAATAAAGAAGTTGTTAAACTGGTGGAAGCAAAGAGATTTAACTTTGATGGGCAAAATACAACTATTAAAGCAGTTTATCTTTTCAAAATTCATATATGTGGCATCTCTTACACCAATTCCAGAATGGGTTTATGTTGAGCTTGATCAATTGACTTTTACTTTTTTGTGGGGTGGCAGAAATAAGATTAACAAAAAAACGATGTACTTAGATTACCATCAAGGTGGCTTAAAAATGATGAATTTTCAATGGTTAATAAAGGCACAGAGAGTTATGTGGATTAAAAGACTAAAAGAAAATAATACAATGAAATGGAAACAATATTTCAATTATGCCACAAAACATCTGGGAGGAAATTTTATATTTTCATGTGATTACTTGCTTGGATTATTGGAGATAGCATTGCCGCAATTTTATATAGATTTGTTAGAAGTATGGATAGAGACGAAGGATTTTCGTTTAAAATCTGAAACATTTAAAGGAAATGAGATATTTTTTAACAATAAATTTGTACGAATTGAAGGGAAATGCATATTTAACCAAAAAATATATGAAAAAAATATTTACAGATTGAAACATATTATGGATTATGATGGAAACTTAAGGCCATTTTCGTACTTCCAAAGACAGGGTTTAAACATAAATGATTTTCATCTGATAGAGTCAATTTATAAAACTTTTCCAGTCAGCTGGAAACGAAATATGAAAATAGATAGCAAAGAGGCTTCTCTTAGGGAAGAAATATCATTTATATCTGGAAAAAGAATTTTGTCAATGGAGGAGTTAGTATCTAAAAACGTTTATGCAAATTTTATGAAATGCAACTTCTCAATACCTGATGTTTTCGAAAGGTTAAAAAACAAATATAGTTTCTCTTATGAAAAGATTGAACACATTTTTATGAGACCAAGACAATGTACTCTGAACAGTAGATTAAGAGAATTTCAGTTTAAAATGTTACACGGCATTGCTTACACAAATCATCACTTGTTCCGTTTTAAAATCTCACAAAATAACCTTTGTTGTTATTGTAAAAAAGAGGAGGAAACATATCGCCATCTTTTTTTGGAATGTGAATATGCTTGTCTGGTTTGGGATAATTGTAAGGAGATGTTTGGTTTTATTTCTACGGGTAATTTAAGCTGGGAGGAAATTCTTGTAGGGGTAGAATTAAAGGACGAAGGAAAAGAACGCTTAATCAATCACTTTTTAATCTTTGTTAAATTTTTAATCTTCAAAGGGAGGGAAAAGGGTGCACATATAACCATGGATGAAATTAAAAGGAAATTTAAAGAAGAAGAATGGGAAGAAAGAAGGCTGGCGCTAGGTAGAGGCAAGATGTCTCTTCATTTAAGGAAATGGGAAAATCTTAATTAAAAGAATAAATGGGGAGAGTGAGGCAAAGGTATATATACGAGAGACAAAGCCACAAAACAAAATAAATAAAAACACAGAAAAAACCAATACGGAGAATTGCAGTCCCTTCCATGTAGAGTATAGGCATAAAGGGGAGAATGCTCCTAACCTGGGGACGGAGGGGAGGGGGGGGGGGCGGGAGGTGGAACAACATTTTTATCTTTTTTTCTCTCTGATCATGTCATATATTTTGTTAATATTTCATTTTGTAATTGCTGAAACGCATTAGTATATTAATTTCTAGTATTTTTGAAGTTTGATGTATAAGTTGTATAATTATATTGTAATGGATTTATTGTATAATTTATAATTAGTTTTCAAATAGTTTGTACAAATTGTTTATAGAATCTGATTATGTATGTTGATTTGAGAGAATATAATAAAACATCCTTAAAAAAAAAAAAAAAAAATTAATAATCGATTATCTTAAATAGCAGTATCTTTTTATTTCTTTCGTTACGTACTATTAACAAAGAGCTCAAGACGACAGTATGATGAGTTTTGATATGAATTTTAAGTACAATTCAATAAATACGTGTCCATTTTTAGGATAAGACAATGAATGATCGATATTTAGCTTTTTTAAGTTTTACTTTATCATAAACTTGTTTATTTTTTTCCTGTATTATGAATAGATAGAACCTACTTCCTTCATATTGTGTTATTGAAAAGAAATCTGAAGAATTTTGATAAGGGTCGATACTTTCATTCTACCCTTTAAAATTATACAATTATCTCTACGGTTAACAATGAGTGTTGTGCATCTTGCTAGTTTTTTTGAAAAATGAAACAAAACTAAAATCAAAAGTCAAAACAATACATAATAACGATTTGCTTTTCTAGATTTTGTAGTTGTGAATGCGTATTTTGATTTGAGAGAATGCAATAAAAACGGTTTACTGACGGATGGTCTAATATCACTTGGACTAATCATCAGATGGGCTAACAACACTCGGGCTAAACCAGCTTATTCGAATTCTCTTATGGTCTAATGACCACTTGGTCTAATAGACAATTGGTCTAATGACCACTTGGTCTAACTGCCAAATGGTCTAATAGCGACTTGGTCTAATGCCCAGTTAGGCTAATCGTCACTTGGTCTAATTTTCATATGGTATGATTGCCATTTCGTCTAATGTATCTTATTGTCACTTGGTCTAATTGCATTTGGTTTAACACCAGTTCGTCTAATAGTCGGTTGGTATAACACTAGTTGGTCTGATCCTCTGGGATAGCAACAACTGGGCGTTGTGGCGTGCGCCTGTAATCCAAGCTGTGGGGAAGTTACAAATTGATGCAGAGGTTCGAGGTTCGAGCCCTGGTCACGTCTTTCGGATGGTGACGTTAAAGGTCGGTCCCAGACGTAAATAATCATATCTGATTGATACACGTCTGACAAAACTCAAATACACACACACACACTCACTTGGTCTAATTTCCATTTTGGCTAGTTTCCACTTGGTCTAATTTCCAATTGGTCTTATTTCCAGATAGTCTAACATTCATTTCGTCTACATGCCACTTAACTTGTAAAGTTTACATGGTGACTTGTTTTCAATTTTCTGATGAAATTTTTAAAGTTACTCACCGCTCGCCGGCTTCGAATCTTCACACGCGCGCCCCTCAATTTCGAGTATGGTTAGAGAGATAATAATAATGAATAATAATAATAACTCATATTTACCCAGGGTAGCCACTCTCAGCTGTAAGCTGTTCTTCCAACGAGCCCTGCACACCATAATAAGTTATTATTACCCTTCTTTATTCTGTACGTCGAGCACCTGACAAGAAGGCAGAAGGTCCCATTTTTTTTAGTCTTTGGTATGACTCGGCCGGGGATCGAACCCACGACCTCCCGTTCATGAGACGGGCGCTCTACCACTGAGCCACCATGTCCGGTCATGAGAGACTATGTCTCCATCCACAATTTTTTGAAAAATGTGGGGATTTTCAAAAGCCTGTGGAGATGAAGAGAAGTTATTTGGGGATTAAACAAACTTTGGTGATTTTTTGTCTGTGTCAGGGAATTTTTGAAGGTTTTTGGGAAAAACAATAAATTTTGCTTATTTTTTGTAAAAATAACACTATTATACAATCATAGAGGTGGAAAAAATATGATATTTACCCTTAACAAGTATTCCATGCATTGAACCCGAAACAAGTACAGCGATATTCCTACAATGATTGGGTATACGGCTCGACCTCCCACACCTCGAGCAACTAAGACTCTAAACACGTAGTACATCCTTTATAAAACATTTTAGTCTTGTTATACCCTCGCAAATTTGACCCTAAACACGTAGCTTTCCTAGAGAAATAGATACCATTTTTATTACTTTAGTGTTTTTTTTACACCCGTATAACGTAACTTACGTAACGTGCCCTACTTTGAAAAAGACATCCTCTTACTTGTTTTTTGGTCGCGCATGGTTCCACCATTGATCTGTGGGTTCCACTCGTCAATGTGAATGGCCCCGGGTCTAATGGTTTTGTAACTTTTGCATTGGAATGATGTAATTTTCATCATTATCGAAATAATCGATATGTATGCCTAATCCTTCACGGTGAGCTTTGCGCTCACCATCCCTACCCCAGCCCTGCCCCTCCGGATCCTGGCGACATGTATACTAACGCATGGTATTCATCCATTACGTTTAAGTATCGTCGGTAATGGTGCATAACATTGATGTTAAAAGGCATAAACATGTTTACCAGATACGTATCCAAACAATCAATTACATTATATTTTCGTTCCTTTCACTATAATAATGTTATTCTGATGAAACCCCGCCATCTGACCATTATGAGCTACACAGCAAAAACTGTGGTGTTAAACAGTGCACATAGAGGACCACATCAGTTATTGTACACCGGTGTTAAATTGGTGGTGTTAGTTTTAAACCTATAGGTGTTATTACAACAGCTTTGGTTGTTACATTTACACTCTTTGGTGTTATGTTCAATCTCTAGGGTGTAATTTTAACACCTCAGGGTGTGGTCCTCTATTAACACCACAGTTTTTACAGTGTACAAGGTCCCCAACATATTGTTCTGTAAATGTGCATGCGCTGATGTAATGATTATGAGTATGATATAATTTTCATCATCGTCGAAATAATCGATATGTATGCCTAATTATAAGAATTATATTTGATTAGAATAATGAGCGACTATCTCGTCAACGATAGTCCTTCACGGTGAGCTTTGCGCTCACCAACCCTACGCCAGCTCTACCCCTCCAGATCCTGGCGACATGAATACTAATGCATGGTATTTATCCACTACGTACCATATTTGTTGATTCTAGATCAAATGATAAATAATAATGAATGATGTTATAATAGAATGAATGGATATTATAGATCAAGTGTAAATTAGACCAGGTGACGATTAGCCCAACTGGGTATTAGACCAATTGGTGATTAGACCAAGTGGTACATAGACCAATTTGATATTAGACCAAGTGGAAATTAGACCAAGTGGTGTTAGACCAACTGGAAATTAGACTAAATGGTTTTATCCCAACTGCTCATTAGACGAATTTGATTTTAGATCAAGTGAGAATTAGCCCAAATGGAAATTAGACGAATAGGATATTAGACCAAGTGGGAATTAGACGAATTGGAAATTAGACGAACTGGTTGTAGACGAATGAGATTAGACTATGTGAACTTGGACGAACTGATAAGTAGACCAAGTGGTATTAGACCATTCGACAATTCACCATAAAAACATCTTTTAAAAAATATAGGGACTTTTTTCTGGATTGTTTTGTGGTTAGCATGAACCATATGCTTCTTTCTGAAATTATGACACTTTTCTGTCACGAGGTCACGATTAGATTTGTGTTAAACCATTCTTTTTCATTTCATTTGTGCTTAATCAGGTTGGAAATGACCTTTGTTCCCTCGTTCGTTGAAGGTATTCGGGATTACTTCTTTATAAGTGTGTACCTTTATATAAACCACACGGATAATCAAGAATGAATGATATAAATTTATGATATAGAAGAACATGTGTATCTTGTTTTTTTAAGAATATAAAACAATAAGATAAGAAAAACGATAGGAAATTTTAATCTTAATCGATTGTAACCTTTATTTTAGTAGATTACATTAACAAGCATCATCTTTTTTGTTTCTCACCTCAAATACTGTGAACAAAGAGTCCAAGAGGATAGCATCATAAAAATTAATATAGAATAAACACACAATTTACCAAATACGTGTTTATTTTCAATAAAATATAATAAAATATCGATGATTTGCTCTTTTCCAAAATTAATCTTATCATAAACTTGTTAACTTCTTTCCTTTTTAATAAATATATCAAATATACTTCCATAACTACACAGGAATTAAATTATGAGTAGGGTCGATACTTCATTCTACCCTAAAATTATGGTGATATTTTGATGAATAAAATTATTGAAAGAAAAAAAAAATTAACAATTATCTCTACGATTCACATTTTGTGCACATTAGTTATGTTTTTTAATTTTAAGTTATGGGATGTCTGTATCATTCTACTGTGTCTTTTTTTTTCGGAATATGAAACAAGACTAAAATCAAATGTCAAAACAATACATGAAATTAACGAAATGATTTTCTAGATTTTGTATACGTAAATGTGTATTTTGATTTGAGAGAATGCAATAAAAACACCTTAAAAAAAACGTAGGGACTTTTTTCTTGATCGTTTTGATTGTTATTGTTGTTTGTGGTGAGCATGAACCCTATGCTTCTAACACTACCAGTCATAATTTCTGATTATATTACACTTTTCTGTCACGAGGTTACGATTAGATTTGTGTTAAACCATTCTTTTTCAGTTCATTTGTGCTTTAATCAGGTTGGAAATGACCTTTTTTTTCCCTCGTTCGTTGCAGGTATTCGGGATTACTTCTTTGTAAGTGTGTAACTTGATATAAATCACACGGATGATCGAGAATGAACAACATAATAGTCTAATAGAGTTGAAATTAAGAATATAGAATAATAAGATAAGAAAAACTGTAGGAAAAAATGGGGTGTATTTCAATCGATTGTAATCTTTATTTTTTAACCGATTATATTGGAACAGTATTTTTTTCCTACCTTGAATAATATGAACAAAGAGTTCAAGACAAAAATATAATAAAATTTAATCAAAATTATAATAAAATTTAGCAAATACGTGTGCACTTTTGAAAAATACATTGAAATGTCGATAATTTGCTCTCTTCAAAATTTATTTATCATAAACTTGTTTATTTTTTTCCTGTATAATTATATACAACAAATAATTTCGGTAATGCATTGTGAAAATAGAAATTATGTACAAATTTTGTACAGGGTATGACACTTTCGTTCTATCCTTAAATTTACGTAAGTTAAGTCTATTCTTATTCTATACATGTCTGTTTACTTGTGCATTTTATATCTTTTGACATTTTTCGAATATAACGGGATGTCTGTACAAAAGTCTGTGTCATCTCAGTATGCTTTTTTTTTTCCGGAAAATGAAACAATATGATGGTGGGCCCCAAGTATGTGCACCTAACAACTTGAGTTAAGATTTAACATAAATTTCTTCTTATTTCACTAAATCTTTTACTTAATGTTGTTCCTTATATTATTAAGAGTAAGTGTACCAAATTTCTCATTAAAAATGAAAGAATATATAAGATTTTCTTGCAAAAACCTCGGGCAGTCATTTTCAGATTGAAAAAAAATGGTACCCCATGTCTGCGCACTCATTCACTTTGCACACGATTCTGGGATTTAGATGACAAAGGCTGCATTTTGAGGCCGTCACATGCAATGCCCTGAATTCATTATTTTCCACCATTTTGAGTCGGATTTTTTATGAACACCTGTCTATGTATTGCATGTGTAAAGTTCGTGCTCGTTGCGTATCTTCTTTTACTAGAATCGCGCAGATACGCGGTTGCACAGACTTGGGAGAGACCGCGCAGACATGGTGGAACTGACCATACTAAAATAAAATATCGAAATAATACATGAAATTAGCCATTTGCTTATCTAGATTTTGTATGTTGAGGAAGAAAGAATTTTTTTTTTCATCTTGAAGAAAAAACAAATCATCAAAATAATATACTGTCATGATATTATCAATACTCTGAATATGTTTCGTTAAACTGCGATATACTGATTTTGCCAATGCATGCACGTGTCTTATCCACACTGACTATCATTTTGTTATGATGTATTTTGGGGCAAAAAAATATATAAACTATCTTTAACGTTGTATGCAACAATTCTGTTGTCACTTTTTCATATTAAACTCATAATAGCACATGCATGAATCATATAGTTTTTTCCTTTATCATTTTATTTTTTCGTCATTTGAAATATCTCTTGCGAATTTGTTTAATGTTTTCCGTTAATTTGTTAATAATTTCCGATTTTATTATAATTGAAAACTACAATGGCATACACACTATTCATTTCCTAGATACACAATTCACTTTAAGTTAATATTTCATTCTAGATTTCTACAACTCAATTATTTTCAATATAATACTTTATCCGTGTCATTTATTTTGTATTTATCTGTTACTGTTTGAATATATTTTTTTATCATTATTACCTTGTAATACATCGCAATTCGGCCTTAGCCGCGATGATGTCTTGATTTTTAATAAACCATTTATCTATCTATCTATCTATCTATTAAGTCCACTATCTAAACGACATAAATAAAAGATGCGAAATTAAAGATTATTACAACTTTTTAGATATTGTAATCATTACACCATGCTTACATGAAGTGCTAATTCAGCTCTTAAAGAGCGTGTATAGTGACTGCACTTCGGAGTGCTGATTTGTCTAGTTCAAATTTGAACTAGACAAATAGTGTTAACAATAGTAATAATAATGATAATAATAAGAGTAATAATAATAATGATAATAATAATAGTAATGATAATAACAATAATAAGAGTAATAATAATAATGATAATATAATAGTAATAATAATAACAATAATAATAGTAATAATAATAACAATAATAATAGTAATAATAATGATAATAATAATAGTAATGATAATAACAATAATAAGAGTAATAATAATAATGATAATAATAATAGTAATAATAATAACAATAATAATAGTAATAATAATAACAATAATAATAGTAATAATAATAACAATAATAATAGTAATAATAATAACAATAATAATAGTAATAATAATAACAATAAAAATAGTAATAATAATAACAATAATAATAGTAATAATAATAACAATAATAATAGTAATAATAATAACAATAATAATAGTAATAATAACAATAATAATAGAAATAATAATAATAATAATAGTAATAATAACAATAATAATAGTAATAATAATAACAATAATAAAAGTAATAATAATAACAATAATAATAGTAATAATAATAACAATAATAATAGTAATAATAATAACAATAATAATAGTAATAATAATAACAATAATAATAGTAATAATAATGGATTTTAAAGACGGCTTGACGATTTAAAATGATTTATTAGCGGGCTAGCAAAATACACATTTTAGTTTGTTTTGATTTTGAAAGGGGGCGTGGTTGCCCGAGAAAGGGCTCGTGACCCGACCCGTAAAGGGCGGGGCAGCGCTTTTTGGCGCCCGCGCCAAAGAATTTGGGCACAATGCCAGACATTTGCCGCGGTTGAGCTATGCGCGGATAAAAGTGCGGGGAATGCTTCATTTTCGTTTTGGCTTTCAATGAAGAGAGATGACGGTGCATGTGTAAAGCGTGCTTACATAATTAGATCTAGTGGAGGTCGGTGTTGAGAGATCTGAGCCCCAGGCGCCTAGGCTTTCTGCCGTGTTGGGGGCACCGGAACCATTTATTAGCGCATGCGACCCACTAGGTGTGGAAGTGGCTATCTCACTGAAGGAAAAAATTTGGGCAAGTGAATATATAGATTTGGGAGTGCTCCTTAAGCATAATAATGCACGTGATGAGTTTGGGGCCTTGAGTGTAGGTGACACCACTTTGAGTTTGTGTCAATCGGGATCTGGTCTTGGTTTGCAACTTCAACCTCAATCAAAGGCTAAGAAAATCATGTCGGTAGAGCAGTGGACTTCGGTGTTTCTAGTATTTGCCTCAATTTACGCTGAGAAGCACATTGAAAGGAGCAGGGAGCTCATGAAATATATGGATTTGATAAGGCATGCAGCCCGTGCGTTTGCAGGTTATGGCTGGCGTGACTATGACACTCAGTTTAGGAGCAAGCAGGCGCGTTTACCCGGGCGATCCTGGGCGAGCGTCGACGCCGAGTTGTGGTTGATGCTGGTGGCCTCTAATGGTCCGCGGCAGCGCCACAATTTACCCCATGCCCCTCGCCATCAGTTCTACAGAGGGGAGTACGGCGCGAGAAAATCTTTTCCCTTCGGAGGAAAGGGACCCGGAGCCAATGGCACACCCAGCCGAGGCGTGTGCTTTGCCTTTAATAGAGGCAAGTGCATGCGAGGCAAAGCTTGCATCTATGAGCACAAGTGTTCCCGCTGCCAGGCGACAGGTCATGGGGCTAAGCAGTGTAGCCAAGGGCGGGCCGGTTCCAGTCCCGCTGGCAGTAAATAGGTCTACGGCTAGTGCGGTGTCGTCTATTGCTCCGACCCCTATTAAGTTAGCACGTTTGGTGCCCATGTTAGCTACTTATCCTAATCAGGAGCATGCTCAGTGCTTGTATAATGGTTTTAAGTTTGGTTTTTCATTACATTTTGAAGGGGACAGGGTCCCATTGGTTGTTAAAAACCTGAAATCAGCATTCGAACACATGGATACGTTGAAAAAGAAATTGAGGGATGAAATAGAATTAGGTAGGATAGTTGGGCCTTTTGTTGTTCCTCCCTTCGAGAATATGAGGTGTTCACCAGTGGGGTTGGTGCCCAAAAAGGCCCCAGGGGAGTTCCGTATGATTCAACATTTATCGGCACCCAGGGGAAATTCAGTTAATGATGGCATACCGGAGGGGCAGTGTACAGTAACATATTCGTCCTTTGATTCGGCGGTAGATATTGTGACGCAATTGGGGCGGGGTGCCCTTATGGGAAAGACTGACATTAAGTCAGCTTTCAGGC
Organism: Lytechinus variegatus; assembly: GCF_018143015.1. Taxonomy (NCBI): domain Eukaryota; kingdom Metazoa; phylum Echinodermata; class Echinoidea; order Temnopleuroida; family Toxopneustidae; genus Lytechinus; species Lytechinus variegatus. Next base: position 17,453,639 of record NC_054745.1, on the reverse strand, counting down.
TCTTGCCTGTTCACCCAAAAGATTTTGAGTTGCTTGGGATGTATATAGATGGTCGTTACTATTTTGATCGTTGTTTGCCGATGGGCTGCGCAGTTTCTTGTTCCACTTTTGAATGTTTTAGTACTTTTTTAGAGTTTTGCGCGAGAAAAGTTGCGAAGTCGCAAAATATTGTCCATTATTTGGATGATTTCTTTTTTGCAGGCGGCCCTGCCTCGGAGGATTGCAGGCGGGCAATGCATTGTTTTGAAGCAATTTGCGAACGATTTGGGGTGCCCATAGCGCGAGAAAAAACGGAAGGCCCGACCACACAGTTGTCATATCTTGGGCTGGTAATAGATAGCGTTTCTCAGCAGGTTCGGGTACCGGAGGACAAAATTGAGAAATTAGTAGGGAAATTAAATTGGGCGGTACAGAAACAAAAAATTTCCCTAAGAGACATTCAGTCGATTGTAGGTAGTCTAAACTTTGTATGTAAGGCAATTGCTCCAGGGCGAGCATTCATGAGACGGCTCATTGACTTAACTAAGAGCGTTAAGCGTCCTTTTCACATGGTTAGGTTGACGAGAGGGGCTAAGGCTGACTTGCGGGTTTGGTTGGAGTTCTTGGCACATTTTAATGGTCAAGTTTTCTTCCGGGCTCCAGGCTGGTTTGGAAGCGAGGAAATTCAGTTTTTCACTGATGCGGCGGCTGGCATTGGTTTTGGAATTTTCTTTGGAGGCAGGTGGGCTCAATCCAGGTGGCCTGCTGATTTCCAGGCCGGTAGGAGGTCTATAGCTTTTTTAGAGCTATTCCCTATTTGGGTAGGCTTGGAGATTTGGGGCATGGAGCTAAAGGACAAGAATATATTGTTTAATTGTGATAATCAGGCCGTGGTGGCAGTACTTAACAAGCAGTCGGCGCTATGCCCTGATATTATGGTTTTGGTGAGGAAGGTGGTGATTATATGTTTAAGCAATAATATAGTGTTGAGGGCTAGGCATGTACATGGATGTGATAATGGTATAGCTGATGCACTATCTCGATTTCAGATGCCGAGGTTCCATGCGTTAGCACCGGGGCCGCCCGGGCGTGGAGGTTCCAGTCCGTCTTTGGAAGAGCTGGCTATCGAGAGAAGTCGACTGCTGATGGCTTCTAGGGCAGCTCGAACACACACAACTTACTCTATTGCCTTGGGGGCATACGTGAAATTTTGTAAAGTGTACGGATACGACCCCCAGCTACCCCCTAATGTAGAATGGGTGGCGCAGTTCATTTCTTATTTATCCTTTATGGGATATGCAGGGTCTACTATTCAAACATACATATCTGGGTTGGCATTTTATATGAGTTCATCTGGGCTAAAGGATGTGACCAAGAGTTTTGTGATTACAAGGTTAATTGAAGGGTGTAGGCGAAGTACTTTGAGAAGAGATGCTAGGCATCCAATCACATTGTCTGTGTTAAATAGAATGCTCGCCTACTTGAGGCATGTTTGTGGTAGTCATTACGATGTTTTGATGTACTCTGCTGCTTTTTCAGTGGCATTTTATGGTTTGTTGAGAGTTAGTGAGTTGACAGTAGAGTCCAGGCATAGATGTGAGTCTATTCTGCAGCACACAGATGTTAGGGTCACTGGCGATGCACCGCATCGCAGGGTGGAATTATTCCTAAGGAAGTCAAAGACTGACCAGCGGGGAAATGGGTGCACCATTTCGATACCAGAGTTGGGGACAGTTAGCTGCCCTGTGATGGCGGTTATTCGTTATTTAGAAATCCGCCCAAAGAATGGTGGAGCCTTCTTTTGTTCATATGGTGCTCTCCCGCTAACTAGGCGTGAATTTGGAAACATGATAAAACGATGTTTGACATACGGGGATATGCCGGCGGCAATGTTTTCATCGCATTCCTTTCGTATTGGGGCGGCTACGACCGCTGCCATGGCCGGTTGCTCGGATGAAGAAATCCAACGCATGGGGCGTTGGGTTTCGAGTGCACATCGGAGATATATAAGACTCGACATGGTTAAGTAAAAAAATAAAAAAAAAAAAAAAAAGAACGAAAATATATATGAAATGATGATTTTAGGTTATTTGACATTTTGACCAAAATCAGGTGTAAGTTATCTTCCAATAATGTCACAACGCGTTTACTTTACACGAGGACATGTGCTTTAATCAAAGCCGTGGCCGATGGGTTGTTGGATATTTGGGTGTATAATTCTCAATATATCTGCTTACATGGTATTGTTTTATTTTATTCAGCCCTATTCAGAAGCAGGGTGGTATGTTCAGTGCCAAGAGGCTTGTTTACAAAGGAGCCCTTGTTACAGTATACATTATACATTATACATTATGCATCATATATTATACATTATACATTATACTTTATTACATTCTTTATACAAAATGAAGAAAGAGATGGTACTATATTGATGGGAATGTGTTTATACGTTATACATTATACATTATACCTTATACATTTTACATTATACATTATACCTTATACATTTTACATTATACATTATACATTATTATAAATTGATTGGAATGTGCTCAGACATTATACATTATACATTATTATATATTGGTTGGAATGTGTTTATACATTATACATTATTACATTATACAAAAGGAAGAAAGGGATAGTACTATATTGATTGGAAGGTGTTTGGAACATCAGATTGATCATAACGACCCCCCCCCCCCCCCCTGTACATGTTGATATCAATATACATGTATCATCAAAATAACTCTGGGCTTAATATTGAATGAGTAAGTGCGGGTTTAATGATATCACACAATTACGAGCATTCTGCTTTTTAGAGAGAATGTTACAACGGTATAATGACGTGTTTAATATCAATGCTTTCAGGATTAAGGGGAGGGGTCAAAAATGTGATTACATACATTGTATCTTGGAGGGGAAAACCCCGTGATGAAGGGGTGGTGAAGGGTAGCAGACCTTTCAGGGGGAAATTTTCATACTTCAAAATTCTGCCCAGCCCTCTTTTCTTGTTTTCTATTACAGGACCTGTGGTGTGGATCATAGGGGACTCGATAGTGTTTTGGGCACATCGCAGGGCGAAGAACACCGGCGAGGCTGACCTTGGACTTGGAACGTCGGTCCGCTGGTTGGGGAAAAGGGGGCTACGAATTGAAGGGGTAAGCGATTGGTTAGATAAGATGGGTCGGAGTGAACCAAAGCCTTCAGTAGTAGTATTGCATGTAGGAACGAATGACATTGAGGCACTGTCCAAGAAGAAGCTGGCTAGTTTGACGTATAGACTTTTTGACGCCAATAAGGACAAATTTCAAATAGTGTGGTCGGACATTTTGGAGAGGGTTTGGTACCCCGCTGGCTGTACAGGAGATCAAGGTAAATTGGACTTAAAGAGAAGGGCGGCCAATAGGTACGCCAAGGCTTTAGCTGCAAGATTTCATGGTAAAGCCATACCGCATCCATCAATATCCCATAATGACATTTCGCTGTACAGAACTGATGGCCTACATCTGGCCGATGAAGGGTTGGACAGATTTATCAGTGAGTTAAAAGTTGGTCTTTCATATCTTCGTTGAGTATGTATTTATACATTTTACCTTAGTCGCTCCGGCGTGACCGACTCCAGACCGTCCGATCCGATAGTATGAATAAGGGTTTTGGCTGGTCTGGAGCCGGTTTCACCAGTGTGTCTATGCTTTCATAATGTATCATTTGTTGTTATTTAGCTGCTCATGCATTTACGTTCAATGTATGCATGCATTAAATCATGTTGGGGTCAGTTATGGATAACCTAGATATACATTGTAATGGAGGAATGAGCAATGTTCCCTGGTACCCCCCCCCCCCCTGGTAAAAGCACTAAGGATGATAACGTTGGTGAATACTAGTAGAATGATCCTGTAATGGTTGCTAAGATTTATTGAATATCTTGGTAGATACGAGTAAAATTTTGACGTGTTTGTTGGCGGTCGATCATATATAAATAAATTATATATTCTCGTTTGGCGGTAATTTGGCAATTAGGCCACCTGAAACACGTATTTTCCAAGAATAATTGGGTATTTCTGGTCATGCCAGGGCAGGCATGTGGATTTTAATCAATTATGTTATGTTATTATGTAAGTTGCAGGTCCCCACTCGTTACCTAGGTGAGGGGGACCTATTTGTACATACAAATGTTTGAGAACGCTGTTAAACTGAAATAATTGTGTCATGCTTAAAGTTTAATCTTAGCCTGACCTGATCTTAAAGGCGGGCAGGCTGGTCTATAGTCATGGGCATTCATATATCTCTATATGCTATATTTATGTCATCTGTAATCCACCGATAGCTCATAATTAATAGCTGTGCTGGGATTCCGGTCCGGCTAGCAGGGAACCAGTGGGAAAACAGCCATGAATTTTAAACATTGAAGAACTTACGAGGGGGGCCTTCTAGCCGGGGGTTTAACCCCTCTCCGAGGAGCTTATTAAACAAGGGTATCGGTTGGTTACAGACATTATCGGTATATGTATATGTGATGATATTCATACACTGTACACAAAAAGCAGAATTGGTAAAGATGCACATTCATCTCTATTTTCATTAAAGCCACGACAAATCGCAATTCACTTGTTCTTGTTGTTTTGTTAGCCGTGAATAATGGATTTTAAAGACGGCTTGACGATTTAAAATGATTTATTAGCGGGCTAGCAAAATACACATTTTAGTTTGTTTTGATTTTGAAAGGGGGCGTGGTTGCCCGAGAAAGGGCTCGTGACCCGACCCGTAAAGGGCGGGGCAGCGCTTTTTGGCGCCCGCGCCAAAGAATTTGGGCACAATGCCAGACATTTGCCGCGGTTGAGCTATGCGCGGATAAAAGTGCGGGGAATGCTTCATTTTCGTTTTGGCTTTCAATGAAGAGAGATGACGGTGCATGTGTAAAGCGTGCTTACAAAATTCCCACCTCCTCCCCATTACCATCCTCTAGTTATAATTAAGGGGGATGTTGACATATATATCGTGGGGGGATTCTTGCATATTATGGATATGGTTGTGTATTTATTGTCCTTGTGCATTCTTAATGTTATTTTGTTTATTTAGTTTTTGTTTGCAAGGAAGAAGTCAATTCGAAATTACTATGAAGCAGGTTATGCCTCAAACGTTCATGTGAGTTGTCATAA